>NC_141990.1:183606469-183953552 GCF_049901715.1 Pseudonaja textilis | reverse complement strand
GATGTTCACTGGTTGCCCTGCCATGACTTTGATAGTATCTCCCCTAACGGCCAGGCGCAGTGTCACTGTCGGAGGTTCTGAAAAGGAAATTCCCCACAATCAATAACGATGCAGTTCTTTAAAATATATGAATAACAGAACCTCAGTTCATGTTATTATTACCATGGTTAAAGTTAAGGTATAATTATTAAAGCACTTTACCTTCATCATCTTGTATAACAACGTTGAGAGGCAGTGAAGGTTCACTTTCTCCAATTTCATTGACTGCCTTGACTCGGAATTCATACATATGCAGATCGGCAAGATTATCCACAAGAAGTGAGGTGGCTCGGCAAGGTGTTTTGTTGACTCTTTCAAATTCATTTGAGTCATGTCTTCTCTTGTCCACTAGATAGCCAATGATAGGGCTGCCGCCATCATTACGAGGAGGCTTCCAGTCAAGAGTAATTGATGATTTTGTTCTATCGGTATACATGAACCTCTCAGGGGCAGTTGGAGGGCCTATTGTGAGAAGAAAGTTATAGGATAGGCTTAATTCACAGGCTTAAACATGAGTCTGCAGTGAGTGGCAACCAAAAAAGATTTGGTTGTATAAACAGAGGCATAGAATCAAAATCATGTGAAGTATTAGTACTGCTTTATAAAGTCTTAATAAGGTCACATCTGGAATACTGCATCCAGTTTTGGTCACCACATTACAAAAAGATGTCGAGAGTTTGGAAAAAGTACAAAGAAGAGCAATTAAGATGGTTAAAGGCCTGGACATATGATTTGGGTTTGGCTAGTCTAGAGAAAAGAAGGACCAGGGGGGTCATGATAGCAGTATTCCATTATTTGAGATATTGCCACAAAGAGGAGGGGGTCAACTTATTTTTCAAAGCACCAGAGGGCAGGATAAGAAACAATGGATGGAAACTAATCAAGGAGAGAAGCAATCTGGAAGTTAAGATGATACTTCCTAACAGTGAGAATAATTATCCAATGGAATAGCTTGCATCAGAAATTGTGGGTGCTTGATCACTGGAGGTTTTTAAGAAGAGACTGGTCAGTCACTTGTCTGAAATGGTATAGGGTCTCCTGCTTGATCAAGGGGTTAGACTAGAAGACCTCAAAGGTCCCTTCCAGCTCTATTCTGACTGATTGAACTTGCACTGAAAAAAGTTTTTTTAAATCACATTTATGGTTATGTAGTAGTATGAATTACAATTAAGGCAGGAGATATTTAAATAATGAATTCATTTGGTATTATATCTGTTTTCATAGAATTATACATACATATTCTGCCCATGTTAATGTACTTTTGAAGATTTCTCTGCCCCTGCCACTCAGTTATCACTCCAAAACGTACTTTGGTAAAAGAAGGCATTGACAGAATCAGCCAACAAACTTTTATATTAGAATTACGATGTTATGATTATTCATCAAAACTGGAAAAGAGTGTAAAAACATTCCCTGTTTCTACCAGAAACATAATGATCATTTATGTCTATTTTCATGATAATTTGAATTTGAAAATATTAATATTTCTACTTTTCTCTTGGTACTCAAGCCTTTTGATATCTCAATAGATATTTTACACATATTCTATGTGAGTTATTATTTAACTGGAAATAGTGAGTGATCTACTGTGAGTCACCCAGATCTACTGTGAGTCACCCTGTATTTCTTTAGTTTGGTTCTTAATCATAAATAATCTAAATTAGAAGTAAGCAGAGATCAGCCTTGCTGAATTTACTTTAGATTTCAAGAAAAATCCCAAGATCCACCAAGCAGGGACACTGCAAAAATTGTTTTGCATACAACTGTTGTATGCAAAAAGCATACAACAAGGACCAGGGGCAAGGTGTTTGGGGGAATTCACTAACAGAACTATATTGAACTCATAATATTTTTACACAAAATAGATTGTGGTTATTATTTAATTGGAAATGATGAGTGATCTACTGTGAGCCACCCAGATAACAGCATGGATATCTGTTTCTGTCCAATCCTATTTGCAATATGCTGATGAACTGAAGAACATATAAAAGATAGATGGGCTATTTGGATTTATTTAGATTTATATTTATTCATGTTGGCAGTAGTTCCTCCCTTGAAGATGTTAAATCAGCAGGAAATTATTTTGTCTCACCCAAAAGCAACCAATATATTTGTAACATTAGATTGCGGGTATTAGTAATGCTGAAACAGCTCTTTTGACAGGACTATGGCATTCTTCCAAAAAGTGCATATGCCTCAGCTATAACTGTGAAAAAAAAATAGCCCGGTGACTTTTATCAACAGGAAAAATCTTGGTATTATAAATAGATATAAATATTTCACAGTTGAAATTAAGAGTCAAAGTATCCCCTAAACACCCTCATGGGTCATATTAACAACAAAAAAAGTACCTTTTGGATCAACAGCAAGTAGTGGCCCAAGTTCAACTGGTGGACCACAGCCAAACTTGTTTTTGGCAGATACCCGGAATTTATATTCTTGCCCTTCTACAAGACCAGTAATATCACATTTTGATCTATCAGTATCCACAGCAAGTCTCCAAGTATGCATTTTGGCATCTTTCCTCTCTACGATGAAGCCTATAATCTCACTTCCTCCATCATCTTTGGGATCATCCCAGTTAAGGAGACACATTTTTCTGTTCACCACAACAGGATGCAGATCAGTTACTGGCCCAGGAACGTCTGAAAAAGAAGATACAATATATAATAACAAAGGCACAAACAAACACTTCCTCAAATCATTTCATTATATGCACCATTTCTTACCAAATATTTCTGCTCTGGTTGCAGCAGATTTTGAGCCACTCTCGTTAGTCGCAGTAATCACATATCTTCCATGGTCTTTCCTGAGTGCATTTTTGATACTTAATACTGATGAAGTGCCAACATTCTCAATCACCACTCGCTCCTTGTCAATTTCCCCATCCTCTAAAGTCCACACAATTGTAGGATGAGGACGTCCAGTAACTGTAGCAGGCAGTCTAAGGGTTTGACCTGCCAGTATCTGAACACCTTGTTTGACAGAAACATCTAGTTCCACAGTGGGAGGTTCTATAGTCAGAAAAAAAGAAAGACCATTGATTACTTCATAATGACAGTAATTATTTTAACAGAAGGATTTATTTCAGAGTAAATAAAGATAATACCTTTAGGTTCTGCAACAGTTACAGGTTCTGTTTCTCCAGGAGGCCCTTCCCCAGCAATATTAAGAGCAGTCACACGAAGTTTGTAATCAGCACCTTCTCTAATTCCTTTAACTAGGTAGCTTCGAACCTTCACAGGTTTCTCTGTGCAACGGGACCATTCATTTGTACCCAGAAATAGCTTATAAACATGGTAACCAGTGATGTCTCCACCCCCATTGTACAGTGGAGCGTCCCATGCTAGGTCAATAGATGTTGAACTTGTATCAAGGATTCTTGGAATAGGTGGGCCAGGTGGTGCTGAAGAAAATAAATACATAAATCAAATTAGCAGATAGTAATTTAAAGTTCCCTTATCTTGACTAATGATAACTGTATTTAATAAAGAACTTACATATTGGATCTTGTGCAATTTTAGGATCTGATGGAGGGCTAAATTTGCCAGGACCAGCTGCATTTTCAGCACAAACTCTGAAAATATATGTTAATCCTTCCAACAATCCTTCAACTCGTGTTTCCAGAGTATTCACACGATCTTTATTCACCCGAGCCCAATGAGTGCCATTGATTTCACGTTTTTCAATCCAGTATCCCAGAATGGGGCTGCCGTTGTCTTTAGGTTCATTCCATTTAACCAACATACTACTGCTGGTAGGTTCCTCTACTAAAGGTTTATCAGGTGCATCGGGAGGACCTGTACACAACGAAATAAGTGAATTTTTAATGACAGAATATTTGAAATTTCATGCGAGAGTTTTATTTGACAGAGTATTTACATTATTCATAAAAGGTTCAATACAGTCCTATAGAAATTCATCAAGGGGGTTTATTTCTGAGTAATAAACTCTATGATTATACTAAACATTTTAAATAGCTATACTGTCATCCTCAAAGTATAGTCAAGCACCGAGGAAATCAGGTGATTCAGGTAGTTCAAATGAGTATAATAATTTATTGCAAGCTTAAGTTCTTTTCAAGAATCTGACCAACTAGTAGTCAAGGGAAATGAATAGGTGATAAGAAAGACATTCAAAGAAGGCTAGACTTACATCTCTTGTAGTCACACAGGGACTCATGACTTATGATGCATTTGACCCTCCCTCTGTCTCAGACTGGTCATTTTTTATTTGGAATATCATTTTCTAAATTTGCAGTGGAGTTTTACCAGTGGTTGTCATGAAATAAAGTATCCATGTATTCCACACTATTTATTTTGAAATAAGTCTCTCAATTTTCCACCAATATGGGCTGGTTCTCATTTAAGAGAAAATGGCTTAAGATACCCTACTAATCTATTCATATGTTGATCATCGCAAACCTTGTTTCTTTTGAAAGAATCATAATTTCACTAAACACTTCTTTTGTAGACCCCCGTCAGGCATAAAAACAAAATGAAGCTCCCACGGCAGTCTTTGAGACTCCCACGGCAGTCTCCACTTCTTTGAAACAGAAGAGGAAGACCAGCTCTGAATCAAAGACTTAATATTAACATACAATAGATGTGGCAATATGTATTATCTTGGAGGGAAACAATGAACCATTTCTTATAAGGGATAACACTTACCAAATGGATCTTTAGCTACCACAGGTTTTGAAAGAGCTGGTGGTCCAGGCCCTACTCTGTTCTCCGCTTTCACACGGAAGACATATTCTTTTCCTTCAATCAGTTTAAGTACATTATATTTGCAGTGCCTGAGTGTGGAAGTGACTGTAACCCAGCCAGTTTCAGTTTTGGCACTGTCTTTCTTTTCCAAGACGTAATTCAGGATTTCGCTACCACCATCATCAAGAGGAGGTTCCCATTTGCAAGTTATGGAATTTTTTCTCACTTCTTCAAGAATAAAATTGACCGGAGGTCCAGGAACATCTATTTTTAAAACAAAAACAATGATGAACTCTTTCATGTATCATAACATGCCTTTTGAATAAGAAGTGAAATAAATTATGTACAGGGACGTACCTAAAACATTGACTTCACATGAAGCTTTAGCTACACCATGGTCATTTTCGACTCGTATTGTGAATGTGCCATGGTCTGCTCTGAGTGAGTCTCGAACAACCAGGGAAGATTCTCCTTTTTTACTGTTGTCAATGCTTAGCCGCTCAGTTATAGATAAATGGAAAGGCTCATCATCTTCAGGTTCACCTTTCTTCTTCCTGGAAATCTTCATGACTCTCTTCTTAATTTCTTCAGGTTTGATAAGTTCATCATTCCATAACCAAGCAATTTCTGGGTAAGGCGAACCTGAAATCCGTGCATCTAGTGGAATATCAGCACCTTGCTTCACTTCAAGGCCGGCCTGCAAATTAGCACTAAGGGAGACCTTTGGAGCCTCTGTAACAATTTAAAAAAAAAAAATCCAACATTAAGTTATGTGTGACTATTACAGGTAGTCCTCGACTTACAACAGTTTAGTGATCGTGTGAAGTTACAACAGCACTGAAAAAAGATATTTATGAAAAAGTGATTCCCTCCACACACTTATGACCATAGTTATGTGATCAAATTTTGGACGCTTGGCAACTGACTCATGTTTGTGACTGTTGCAATGTCCTGGGGTCGCCTTCCGTAACCCTCTGACAAGCAACGTCAATGGACGTTGTTAATAACACTAAACAACTGTGTTACTAATTTGACAACTACAGTGATTCCATTAACAACTGTGGCAAGAAAGGTTGTAAAATGGGGCAAACAGCAATTTGAGGTTCAATTGTGGTCGTAACCTGAGGACTACCTGTATAGCACAAAATAAAATTTATGTATTAACAATGAATAAGGAGGAAAAAATGTGTAGTACGTACCAATAGGATCCACTGCTTTGATTAAAGGAGTAATATTAGATGGTTCACTAACTCCTGCAGCATTCTCAGCACGGGCTCGGAACTGATATTCTTTGCCTTCTTCAAGATCTTTTACAGTGTAAGTCAAAAGAGGCACTAAATAGTCATTGCATCTCTCCCATTTATCTCCGCCTTTAACCAGTTTTTCCAAAACATAACCCATAATTTTAGTTCCTCCATCGTATAATGGTGGCTTCCATGTGAGCGTTACTGACTTTGATGTTGGATTATGAGTCTCAAGATCAAGAGGTGGATCTGGTCGTTCTGTGTATCGAAAAGTTAAAATTAAACAAATAAGCAGGAGGTACGGAAAAAGTTTACATTTTCATTCTAAACATTTATTCATTAATGTATAAACTTACGCTTTGGATCTTCAGCAATCACTGGATTTCTCAATTCGAGGTATTCACCTCCTCCAATTTTATTGACAGCTTTAACACGGAAATAGTATTCAGCATTTGGAATAAGATCCTTTACATTCCATGCCAATTTGTTTTCACCAGACATCACTGGTATGTATGTTCTCCTCCCAGCTTCTCTTCTTTCCAATACATAGTGCAATATGGGAGTATTACCATCAAATTCTGGTGGTTCCCAGGTAATTTTGCATGAGCTTTTTGTCACTTCACTTGCCTTAATATCTTTGCATGGTCCAGGCAGACCTAGATGAAGAAAAGCACATGTTGTATTAAGTTTGAAAAGTATGCAACAAAAAATCAACGAACGTGAAGAATACCCATGCTTGTGATAAATGATGTACCTACCAATCACAGCTCCTTAGAATAAAAGACAATTAGGCTGTTTATTTGACTCCCTCCGGTTGCAGGGAGGAGCCCTGG
Source organism: Pseudonaja textilis (assembly GCF_049901715.1). NCBI lineage: Eukaryota > Metazoa > Chordata > Lepidosauria > Squamata > Elapidae > Pseudonaja > Pseudonaja textilis. The sequence continues at coordinate 183,946,727 of NC_141990.1, read as the reverse complement.
CTGGCCGTGCGTGGCTGCGCCAAACGTTGTGGCGTTTCTTTAAATGCCGCGGCAGCATGGGGAGAAGGGAAAGCAACGGCGGAAGGTCTCCTGATATGAAGTGCCTCACCAACACCGAGGTCAACTCAGGCAGCACCATATCCGGGTATGCAACAAAAGTACTTCTCCAACGGCCAGCCCCCCCTTGCCATTCCCCCCCATTTCACATGTTTAATATAGGCCTTAATTTGGGGGGAGGCGCTTAATTTGATTTTATGCCTATAAAGCATGCTGGGACTTCTATTGGGGGAGGCCGTATTTTTGGAGAAACACGGTAAGATATCTAGATTACGTTATAATAAGTTCCATCTTTCTCAACTTCTCATTTTCTCATCTTTCATGCTACCTTCTCCCATTGGTATCTTATGCTTTTTCCCTTGTTGTTTGTGTTTTATGATTAATGATTGTAACTATGATTTATGACCTATCACTTTGTTTTTGTATGTACACTGAGAGCTTATGCACCAGAGACAATTTCCTTGTGTGTCCAGTCACACTTGGCCAATAAAGAATTCCATTCCATTCCAATTCCATTCTTAAAACAGTGCTGCTTGCATTGGTTCAGCACTATGAACCGAATGTAAATGTCTGTTAACGGAAAGGAAAAAAACATTTACCTATTACTTTGACATTAACTGTGCCAGTAGTTGAACCCAATTTATTCTCCAAGGTAATGGTGTAAACACCAGCATCTGCATGGACAGCATTCGTGATTTCCAGCAAGGCAGAGGTGTAGTCGCTCTTCATTGTGATTCTGTCACCTTTAAGCTCCTTCCCACTTTTATGCCATGAAATGGTTGGGGAAGGAACAGCTCTGAAGGGAACTGGAATACTTAACTTTTGACCTTCAACCACAATAATATCAGTGGTTTTTATATCAACAGTTGGATTACCTAGTTCAAAATAGAGAAGAATAATCTCAGACGGTGTTACACAGCAGTTTCATCGTGGCTGTATGTTTTATGATTGCTTTGGAAATAAATATACTTACAATCTGGATCTTTGGCCACAACGTTTTCTGAAATATCTGAAGGCTCACTAGCTCCAATAGCATTGACAGCTCTGACTCTGAGAACGTATTCTTTGTCAGGTACAATGCCTTCTTCTGCTTTGTATTTCAAGTCTTTGACCGGTCGAGAATTTATTCTCATCCATTTTTCAGTTCCTGCTTCACAGAGTTCAATATTGTAGCCAATGATAGGACTTCCACCATTTTTCTCAGGTGGTTTCCAAGCAATGGAAATGTGTTTTCTGCTCGCATCCGTAACATGCAAATCCAGAGGTGGTGAAGGAGGACCTGCCCGAATGAGAGAAATGTATTATTTCCCATAAAACCATTTGAGCTAATTTAACCTTTTCTACATTGTGATTTTTAGTCTAATTTACTTGTGGGATCTTCAATAGCCAGGATGTCAGTTGGTTCACTGGGATGACCACAGCCAGCCTCATTTTCAGCACGAACTTGGAACTGCACCTCTGTGCCCTCAATGACATCAGTTACTCTGAAATTACAGTCAGGTCCGGCTGTCTTGCCAGCCTTCACCCAACGTGTGCCAAGCTTCTCTTTCTTTTCAATAACATATCTGTATTAAGAGGAATCATATGGAATTATGCAATGAAATCAGTTTGAGACATTGAATTAAAACCAAAATTGCCATCTATCTTTATTGACTATTTGTTGCATATATAATACATAAACCGCAGAACCATTTAAAGGATTAGATCAGTTTCCTGCTGTGTTCTTTCCTGATGTATAATTAGCATTCATGATTGTTTGTCTGCTCATTTTCCACACTCTTGTTTGGATGAGCAGAAAACTGTAGACCTGGAAATGGCTTGGTGTAATCAGTGAAGTGAAAGGTTGACCCCAGAAAGTCACCAAAGCAATTGGGCCAAAATAATACAGGAGGGGCTGAGAATTGAAAGAATCTAAACTCCCCATTCTTTCGTCTTGGGGAAAAATTTGAGTCAGTTATTTGAATGGCCTATATGACTTCCTTTTCACTGCTTGAAATAAATGGCACATGGAAAAGGATCCAGGAAGTTGTAAGGAAGGGAGTAACAACACTGATCTCCGTTTTCACTGTTGCCTTTTGCAACCAACAGCAAGGCCTTGGAGCCCTAAAACCAATTCTGCCACTGGTTCTGTCACCTTATCTAGCAAATTAATAGCATACTTACCAAACTTATTTTCTATGCACCTTGTTTGTGATTCAATTCCTGTTTGTCATCCTACTTACAAATTACTCCATTTACCTAACTTTTAAATTGAGTTTTACCTTTGAATACAGAGCCAATCTGATCATTAGAATGCATCAGAGATGATATTCATCAGGTTCTGACCAGTTCTGGAGAACCAGTAGCAGAAATTTTGAGTAGTTTGGAGAACCGGCAAATATCACCTCTAACTAGAGATTTTACAGTATCCTTCCCCTGCCACGCCCACCAAGCCACGCCCACAGAACCAGTAGTAAAAAAAATTGAATCATACCACTGGAATGCATATAAAAAATTATCATATCCTCCAGTGGTGGTATGCTACTGGTTTGTAGTAAAAAAAGCCTTCGATCAGCTGAAAGGAGGAAAAAAAGCTTCTGACGATCAACTGAGAGGATAAAAGAAGAGAAAGCACATGGATGGGTGGGAGCATCGCTCCTAGCTTTTCGTTTTTTCATCCTCTCAGCTGATTGGTGCATAAGGGGCGTGCGCGCGTGCTCATGATCAATCACCCGCCAAGCCAGTAGTTGCACAGGTAGGATCCCAGTACTGATATCCTCTCAATCCTACTTTTCTCAATCCAGAGCAAATCTTTATCACTTGAAAAATGGGTGTTTCTATTGATTATTCAGCATATTTCACCTATTTTCTATTCTTCGCCTAAATTTCCTACTGGTTTCTGGAAAATGGGTGCTCTGAATGTACAAACTTTATTAATTCCTCTCTAATCATGTATCTTTAAATGGATTTTTAATATTAACATTTTACACACAGCAAACATAATCTCTACACAAATATGTGTAGATGTCTGTATTGATAATATTACCGTTGAATTGGCCTGCCACCATCATTCTTAGGTGGTTCCCATTTTAAGTCGACATGTCTTTTTGTCACCTCAACTGGTGTAAGGGCATATGGTGCTCCAGGGGTAGCTAAAATAAATAAAATCCACATTAGATAAACTGGTATTTTAGAAACAGAATTCTTGTTGCACAGAATTCTGAACATAACCCCCAAAAACTTACTGAAAGTGTCTTTAGCTAGAACTGAGTCCTCAATTTCACAATAATCACTCTGTCCCACTGCATTTTCAGCAGCCACGCGGAATACGTAGAGAGAGCCTTCGGTCAGAGGTGTCACAGTATATTTGGTGTCCTTTACTGTGGTATCTACAGTTTGCCATCCTTTCCGGCGCACATCTCTCTTTTCAACAATGTAGTTTGTAATAGGAGAACCTCCATCTTTTTCTGGCACAGTCCATTTAAGGTCTGCAGTGTTTTTAGTGATATTAATGACCTCGAGCCATCGTGGAGGCGAAGGGGGATCTATGAAGACATCAACAAAATGGTTTTACTTTGTAAAAAAGCAATAGGGAATCTATCAAGCAGTGGGTTAAAGGCAAACTCTATGTCTTTATTCACTTCTCCTGATGTCTTTATAAATCACATTACTGTTATATTGGTCTGCCACCACCATTCTTCACGTTTTTTTTAAATGTAACTTTATGGAAGAAATTTTTAACAAGATAAAAACAATATAAATATTAGAAAAGAAACAAAAGAAGAAAGAATAGTGAACAAGAAGGAAAATAGATTAAAAAAGAAAGAAGTTCATACAGAAATGGCTTCTAACCTTTTTAAAAGTAGCTATGAATGCATTTGTATTTTATCCTCTTTCCAGGATAAAGGCAAGCAGGTTTTTAAACTTTTCAAGCTCTGTTCAGCCTCAAGCTAGATTCTCAGTAAGAGTCACTTACTTAGCCTTTCCTTGCACAATACAGGATCACTGGGTTCACTCGGTTCGCTTTCCCCAGCTTTATTCACAGCTCTTATTCGGAAAGAATATTCTTGTTTCTCCATAAGTCCTTTGAGGAAATGTTCTGTCATGGGAACACCTTCAGCCACTCTCACCCATTCATCTGTACCAGTCTTTAATAGCTCCACCACATAGGATTCAATTTTGGCACCCCCATCATGTTCTGGTTTTGTCCACTGTAGGAAACATGATGTCTTAGCGACATCCTTCACCGTTGGTTTCCCAGGAGGCCATGGAGGATCTGGACATAAATGGAACATTTAGATCTGGCGGGCTAACTTTAAATTAAGAGTTTAAATTATATTATTAATCTAAGTTAATTTTTACCAATGGGATCCTTCACTAAGATTGGCTCTGTGGGTTTACTTGGTTTTCCGGGCCCAGCAAGATTCTCTGCCAAGACGCGGAATTTGTACTTCTTATGGTTTGTAAGACCCTTTACCCTAGTAATAATGAGAAAAAAAACCACATTTCAATGTTTATTTGGCAGTAAATATTATTAAATATATATACGATGTTGCTCTATAAACATTCACAGATATAAATTTAAAAAAACATTAATAAGAAGTTCTCGGTGCTCCCTGAGCTTGGTTGTTTGATTGCAGATTTTTCACTGGAAACACAACCAGTTCAGAGAGCACCAAGGACTCCACAGATCTATCCTGAGCTATATTTATTTTTTTCTATTGAAGCATTAATAAACTTATATCTACCATATAAAAAGTATGAGAAGATATCTCGGGGCAGAATGTTTATGTAAAGCTTTCTCTTGACAACATGTTCTGCCATCACTGAAGCACAGTACAATAATGCATGTGAAAATAATGCTAAATATTGTATATTGCTTAATATTTTAAGGAAATAGTTTCTCATTGCAAAGAACATTATGTGATATTGTCTTGCTACATATTTATAAACTGAGAAGTGCTCTTAATTGTGTGTGTGTCTGTGAAATGCAATTATTCCTGTCCAATGACATAACAGCATTTTCTCCACTTCACTTGGTGAAATCTCAAGGGCAGATATTAGTAGTTATAAAAGAAAAAATGATGGGCAAATGGATGTTTCTGCATTGGCTGTTAGTCTGTTTTTTAAACAGGACATTCACAATGTTTCTTTTTAAAGTTTGCTGTATATTTTTGTTTTATTTTATTTATTTATTTGATTTGTCAATTACAAGATAATAGGTATAAGTATATACATAGTTATGAATACATGAAATGGGTACATATAAGAAAAATAAAAGAAACAATAGGACAGGGACGGTAGGCACGTTGGTGTCCTTATGCACGCCCCCTACAGACCTCTTAGGAAAGGGGTACGGTCAATAGTAGACAGTCTAAGGTTAAAGTTTTTGGGGTTTGGAGAAGAAACCACAGAGTCAGGTAGAGTATTCCAGACATTGACCACTCTGTTGCTGAAGTCGTATTTCCTGCAATCAAGTTTGGTGCGGTTAACCTTGAGTTTGTATCTATTGTGTGCTCTTGTGTTGTTATGGTTGAAGCTGAAGTATTCATTGACATATAGGACATTGCAATGTATGATTTTATATACCATACTTAGATCAAACTGAAGACGGCGTAATTCAAGGTTTTCTAGGTCTAGAATTTCAAGTCTAGGGGCATAAGGTATTCTGCAACGAGTAGAGGAGTGGAGAACTCTTCTTGTGAAATATTTCTGGACTTTCTCAACTGTGTTAACATCAGATACGTAATGTGGGTTCCAGACTGATGAGCTGTATTTGAGTATTGGTCTAGCAAATGTTTTGTATGCTCTAGTTAGTAGTGTGATATTACCAGAGAAAAAGCTACGTAGGATTAGATTAACAACTCTTAATGCCTTTTTGGCTATGTAGTTACAGTGGGCTCTAGCACTTAGATCATTAGAGTATTCCAAGGTCCTTTATATAAGTTCCAGCACATCTGTGAGCTAATATACAGGATCCACGTGTGTTATTTTAGAAAGAAATAAATACAACACATAGATCTGAATGATTTAAACACTTCAGGTTACTAGAAAGCCAAAATGTCTTTGAGGTTTCATTATCAAAATATATGTCCTGAGCTGCTTCAGTGATAGACAATAATAAATTGTTACTCTATTATCACAACATTATTACTCTGTTATTATCAGTTGTGGATCCTACACTGCAGAGAAGATAACTATGAAGAGGATTTATGATATATATTGCCACCAACTTAAGAGGATTCAAATAATGCACAGTAAAACAATTGTTTGGAGCCAATTAATCCTCTCATACATTATACTATATTAAGTGTATGTATTTGTTTTTATTTGAAAACATAATTTTTTTCCTGAGAGAATACAATATAAAATACTAGCTCTATACCCGTGCTTTGCTACAAAACTATGTGATTGGGCTTAGTTTTTGAGGAGGAAAATAAGGGGGAAAAATTGTGCCTCTGCCTACCAGCATCCATTGGTATTCATCTGGCTAGTATCCTGTCAGTGTGTGAGAGAGTTGAGAGTTGTTTCGAAACTGAAGCAGTCAGTATTTGCTGTGTGAGCAAGGAGACAACAAGGAGCCTGGACATGGCTTAGCTCAACTGTCTGTACTAAAGCTGGATGCTGCTGTGAAACTAAAACTGAAACTGCTCTCCTCTGCTTGTGTTTTGCATTTGGAACATATTTCTTTTCATAAGGGGAGGGTGAGTAGAACTCCTTAGCATCAGAGCATGTTAATAATAATATAGGAAATTCTAATGGTCCAATGGTCATTTCGAAAAATCCTTTCTTAGTGAGCACCTAGAAGCCAAGAGGAAGTGCCAAATTTCAAGTTTGTAGGCTTTATGGTTCTGGAGATTTTGTGATGATGCATGAGTGGTATTTCACTTTTATATATAGAGACAAAATATTCCAAAAGAATATAATGATCTTACTTGAATGTCGTATCTTTAACTGGTATTTTATTGCATCGGATCCATTTATCTTGATCAGGGTCAAACCGTTCAACCCAGTACCCAGTGATAGGACTGCCACCATCTTCATCTGGTTCAGTCCAAGTTAATGTTACAGAATCTTTAGTGATCTCAATAGGCTTTACACCTGTTGGAGGACCTGGTGTATCTGAACCAAGAAATAGAAAATCAGAATTAGCGGCCATGTATTTGTAATTTCAATGCAGATGGATGTTGCTACTGGCTATTGCTCTGCCAGGAAAGCTGCTTATATTAATTCCCTCCTATGCATTGCCATCTTCTGCAAAAAATTAGCCCCATACTATCAGCAAGATCAAAAATGAGCAGGAGGTGAGATGGTGCTCACAAAATGATTCACTGATTGGAGTGGCTGCTGCCCCCCGCCCCCCGCAAAAAACAAAACAGCAATTTCCATGTGATCATCATACAGAGATAGGTGTACCTGCCTTTCAGCTAAACAAACTTACCAAATGGATATTTAGCAATTATAGGTTGGGATAGTGCTGGTTCTCCAACTCCATACATGTTCTCTGCACTGACCCTGAAGATGTATTCTTTAAGTGGTGTGAGGTTTGTCACCTTGAATTTGGTTTCTTTGATGGTGGATGATAATTTGTGCCATATTTCACTGTCTGCGGCTCTTTGCTCCAGAACATAGTTTGTGATTTTGGATCCACCATCATCGCGAGGAGGATTCCATGTCAAAAGGCAGGACACATTTGTTATTTCAGACACATCAAAAGCCGCTGGTGGACCAGGCTTATCTGTGGAGACATAACAGTGGTTTGAGCTTCCTCTTCATCTATGCAATTAGGAAGATGCTGAGAATTAAATCACAGAAGTAGCATACCTAGAACATTAACTTCAACAGTTGCTGTTGCCCGTCCGCTGGTATTTACAGCTTCAATAATATAGGTGCCGCTATCGCTCCTTTTACTGTCTGCTATAATTACTGTGGAATGGTTGGGTTTGGTTTCAATGGAGATTCTTTTGTCAGGTCTCAAAATATTTTCTGCTTTTGTCCAGGTAATTCGAGGTTCAGGCTTTCCAGTTACTGTTGCAGGCAGTTCTATTTTAGTTCCAGCTTTGACAGTGATTCCAGCCAGTAATTTCACATCTAAGAAAATCTCTGGAGCCTCTGATTTGCAGAGAATAAAAACAGCATGAATAAAACATGTTACCCATCTAACAACTTGTTTCGTGTAGTTGCACCCCCCACCCCAATATTTTCAAGAATAAAAATTATGTGTTGTTATAATATAATTTGGTAACTAATTACCCATTGCATCCACTGCCTGGATTTCATCTGTGGGATGGCTTGGTTTACTGGCTCCTTGCCTATTCAGAGCCTTTACCCGATAAGCATACCATTCCCCTTCCTGAAGTGGTTCCACCTTCATTCTGTTAATCAGAATACCATTTCAGTTAATGGTATTAATAAGTGCCATAAGAACCATTTGTAAACAAATTCTACCTACTGCTGCTACTTACTTGGTCTCAATTAAAGGTTCGCCACAAGGCTCCCATTTGTCGGTGCCACGCTGGCACTTTTCAACTATGTAGCCTTTGATACGTGAGCCACCATCATATTTAGGAGGATCCCACATAAGGAAAATGGACTTAGATGTTGGATCTCGCCATTTAACATTCTCTGGTGGATCAGGAACCGCTGTAAGAGGGAAAATGTGTTGTCTTATCATTGTGGGTGGAATGTGAATGGAAAAAAACGTTTACTTCCACTACGTAGTATCTGGATTTTTAGTGACCTTCCGTGCTGCTTTTACCATAATAATTTTTCCACAGTTATTGTTGTGGAAAGTCCTGCAGTCTAACAAACAGCTTTTCCAAGTATGCAGATGGATGTATTAGATAGGAGGAAATTAGAAAGCCTAATGGTGGTATCATCCAGAAAGACTGCATTTGGTTTTCTTTTTCAATGGGTTGGACAACTCACAACATTTAGCCTGAGTAATTATAGGTGGTCCTCGACTTATAACAGTTCACTTAGTGACCATCCAAGGTCGCAACAGCACTGGAAAAAGTGATTTGTGACCATTTTTCAAACCGTTGTCCATGGTCACGTGATTTAGATTTGGATGCTTGACAACTGGCTCATATTTATGACTGTTGCAGTGTCCCGGGGTCATGTAATCCCCTTTTCGTGACCTTCTGACAAGCAAAGTCAATGGAGAAGCCAGATTCACTTAACGGCCTTATTACTAATTTAGCAACTGCAATGATTCATTTAACAAATGTGGCAAGAAAAGTCATAAAACATTGCAAAAACTCACTTAGCAAATTTCTCACTTAGCAGCATAAATTCTGGGCTCAGTTGCAATCAAAAGTTGAGGACTACCTGTATACAGAACATGCAGAAATCCAAAATGATTTAGAACAGCTAATAAAGAAAACTCACTAGCAGGTGCCGTCATGTTAACTGGCTCATCAATGTAAGCAGGCTCTCCTGGTCCACATTTATTGCACGCTAAAACTCTGAATAAGTATTCTTTTCCTTGGGCAAGATCTGGGATAGTAAATTCTTGATCAAGAACCTTGTCAATCACCTGCAAAGACAAGACACTCTTTCGTATCACAGTCCAGGTTATTTGCAAATTAAAAAGCTGGCTTTATTAAAAAATATTTTTCTGTTTAAAACATACTTTAATCCACGTTTTGCGGCTCACTTCACGCTTCTCGATAAGGTAGCCAGTCAAAGGGCTTCCTCCATCACTTTCAGGAGGTTCCCATGTTAGCTGTACTGTGTTCCTAGTTATTTCTCCAACTGTTAGTTCTCTTGGTGCACTTGGGCGAGCTGAAAATAAATATAAATTATATTATAAACCTATAACACAGCTGTATATTTATTTATATATTTACTGAAACTTATATACCACTTTGATCATTAGTGACTGAGTAGCTTACATGCCAAATACAGCAATCAGATTTAAAACCTAATACAACACAACACACAATAACCTAACAACCAGATACAATGTGACACAGGAACTACATCCCCACAGGAACTAAAATTCACCTCACTCCGAAAGATCCTCTGGAAGAGCCAAGGTTTAATGGCATTTCAAAATCATAGCAGGGATTTATTTGATGTTTGAAATGAAATAGTTTGGTGATGGGGCTTACAGAAATAGGCTTTAGCCCTAATTTATCATGCTTTTATTTTCAAAAAAACATATATCATCTGATACCTATATAATTAAAATTATCTTCAAATATTTGCAGTAGTGCTTAATCCTGAGTATGTGCATAAAAAATGGTATCCTGAATATTTATTTAATGACAACATTTTTATATTTTGGAATTTCACAGTGAAAAAGAAAGTAGAAATTAATGTAATTGAGTGTTTTATATATATTGAAAGGTGCTGATTGTTATTCATTTGGTCATTTATTATTCTCAGATTGTTCATTTAATTTACTATAATTTATAATACAAATACATTTACCTGACATTAAAACTGAATGCTTACCAATGACATTAACATCGATTTCTCCCGATACGGATGATACAGGATTGACTAATTTCAGAGTATAAATGCCTTTATCTGGCCGTTCGCTTGGCGTAATAGTCAGTTTTGCAAAGGCAATACTGGTCTCAATTTTCACCCGATTGCCATCTTCTAAAACTTTGCCACCCACTGACCATGTGGCAGTGGGAACTGGGTATCCAGTGATGGGAACACGAATTTTGACTGGCTCTGGAACAATAACTTCAAGTCCATCTTTAAAGCCACTTAAGTCCATTGTAGGTCCAACTGAAAAACAAACACAATTTGTGCCAATTAATTTGTGCCAATTTCTATGATGGATTTACTTTTTTATTTATGGTAGCTATGAAAAGATAGTTGTCATAATTGAAAGTACCGGTACTATTATAAGCTGACACTCTGTTTGATGTAAGACTCTCCCTCTCCCATCTGATACAGTTGGAGTAAAGAAACCTGATAGTAAGACCAGTTCTGTTTAAATAAAAATTTTATAGAAGATAGAGGTACTATTTTTATGTGCTTAACAAGCAGCATGAAATAGTAGCTCTCATAACCAAGAACATCCCTTTGAATAAAACTTAATTATATCTCAGAACTACATGCAAATGTTTATCATGTCCTCCATTTCTACACAGTGATGACAACTGCATGAAACATTTCACAAGATCTTTTGCTCATAGAAAAGTCTACTTCAGGATCTACATTGTGAAAATGTGAAGTAGTTGCAAAGGTTTGGTTACAGCAACGCCTCCCAAAGCCTTGCTTTGCCAGCTATCACCAGCATTCCTTAAAAAGCTTTAAAATACCCCAACTAAACCTCTGAATGGCTGCAATAGATTTGCTTTAAACAGATGATTGGCACATAGCTATTGTTTTGTCATAAGGATGCTTCAGTCGCAAGAACTAGAGCAGGACTGTCAAACCCCTGGCCCAGGGGCCAGATGCGTCACGAGCTGGCCACACCCAAGCCCGGTTTAGCGAAGGGGAGAAAGGTCCCAATACGTCACGTGACGCTGCTGTGACAACATGGGTTTGATATCCCTGAACTAGAAGACTGATTTTAGTAATAAGCATGTATAACATTTACTTTGAATTGCTGACATGTCAGAGATAAACGAAATCTGCTTACCATATGGATCATCTGCGGTTAGTGGTCCAATAGCCTCAGCTGGATCTGATACACCAGCAGCATTTTCTGCAGAGACTCTATAATAATACTTAGCTAGAGGTGTTAGTCCAGTCACCTGCCAAGACAGGGGCAATTGTTGTAAATGACATCAACTGAAAACAATCCAATGCTTCATGAACTTTCAGAAAGAAGTTACAACTTACAGTATAAGAAAGCTTAGGTGCAAGTTTTACATTGCAGCGAATCCAGTCATCCGTTCCTTCTTCACGCCGCTCTATAATGTAGCCCAAAATTGGACTGCCGCCATCTTTTAGTGGGGGCTCCCATGTCAGTTTCACAGATGACTTAGTTTGCTCAGAATGGTCGAGGTTAATGGGAGGACTTGGTCTTTCTGCAGGACACAGTAATTTGGAAAGTTTAAATATTATTCCTTTCAAGAAGGATGCACAAAATATAAAGATAAAAAGATGAAATTGTGTCCATGGAAATCTTGGACTATTCCTAAAATAGCAGAGTAGAACCTGGCCAGGACCTTCTACTGAAATATCCTTCAAATCTATTGAATCTTCCTCCATGAACATTGTTAGGAATATAAGTCACCTAACAGCTATTTGGGTTGGAAATATATAAACCAGAATAGACATTTTCATACTGAAAATGCAAAACTGTAATTGGGCGTGGTTTCTCAAACAGCCATAAGATGGAGCCAGAAACCTGGGTTGTCTTAGTCTTAGTCTCAGAAGTGAGTGAGTCTCTGTTTCCTTCTGTTGGAGAGTTTTGCTGTTCCTTCTACTTGACTGTTATTCATGGATTTGATGTAAGACTGATACTGAACTGTTTATGATACTGGACTTTGTTATTGGATTATCCCTGGATTGAAAAATGACTGATTTACCTGTGAATGACTTTGGACTGTTTCTTTTGAACTTAAACCTTTCTGGAAGTAAAAATCTACATTTACTGTACAGTGTATCTGTGTGATGTGTGTGTATTATTTAACTTATCTCAAATACGTCTCCCTGTATGCTCATTCTCCTAACGGGTAATTACCTTAACAAACATTGAAAATACTTGAAAGAAATTGGCCACCTGTTTTGAATATGATATTCTCTCTTTTTGTCACAGCTAATGATTTCTTAAATCGTAAAGACTGAACCTATTTTCTCATATTTTCCCTTAATTCTCCTCAAATTTTTTCTATGCTCAAATTTATAAATAAATAAAATTATCCCTGAGAGATAATGAAAAACTGCTCTCTTGTTGTCAACATACTAACCAATTGGATCTGTTATCTTCACTGCATGTGTGGATGCACTGGGTTTGCCAACTCCAACTTGGTTTTGTGCTCTGACCCTGAAAAAGTATTCTTTGTTCTCCACCACATCAGTCAATGTGGCAGATAATTCATGGGCTGGCGTAGTCATGGCTGGCTCCCACTTAATTGATCCTCTGTCACGCAGCTCAATCACATAGCCTGTAATTGGGGATCCTCCATCATATTCTGGAGGCTCCCAGGTAAGAGTTGCGCTGGACCTGTTCACATCAGCGACCTGTACATTGAGAGGTGGACCTGGCACCTCTGCAAAGTGGAGAAAAAAAAATACAAACTTGTGTTACTTCTACTCTAAGATATTGAAATAGCCCTAATCTTCTCAAGTATCTGGAACTATTTTCTTACCAAATCTGCTCTTTGCTTCAACGGGTTTATCTGTTACCACAGGTTCACCAGTGCCGACTCTGTTTTTTGCACTCACACGGAAGAGATACTCCACGCCACCTTTTTGAAGGCCAGTTACTGTGTATTCACAACTATCAGCACGATCAGTTGCCAAAATCCAGGTCTTGCGTTTGATGTCACGCCTTTCCACCACATAACCTGTAATCTTACTACCACCATCACTTTCTGGTTCTTCCCATGCAAGGCTGACTTCACCATCAAATGTTTCTGTGACTTCCAAGTTCCTCACTGGGCCAGGGACATCTTAGAGGGAAAGGAAGCACGATGCATTTAACGGAATGGCAAATCTTGAGTTTGACATAAATTTTATAGCTGAATGAGTTGCATGACTATTTATTTATTTTAATTCCAGTTTTAGCCATCAAATCAAATCTCTTTATTATGAACTTTAATCAGCCTTTTCTTTTAACTATTAAATTCCTGCTTTCCGTATTAAAAATATAGGTACCATTGTTAAACTACTGTTATCAGGGAAAACTTACTAAAAGTAAAGTTTTTGGCAGTTAAGAACTTACTGATTACTTGAACATTAATGCGAGCTTCTGCTTTTCCATGTTTATTTTTCAGTATAACTTTGTAACTTCCCTTGTGTGATGGCTTGGCTGAAGGAATTCTGAAAGAAGTACTGTCAGCTGTAGTATCAACCGTCTGAGTGGGTAAGGCTTCATCTTCGTGTAACCACTCAGCCTCTGCTCGTGGATAAGCATCGTATGGAACAACCATGGTTAATGGCTGGCCAACATCTACCACAAGATCTTGATCGCCTGTCTTTATTCTTGGAGCAGCTAAGGGAAATAATAAAAATTTGAATTTGAAAATATGTTACAGAAATGATGCATTCAACTGAGTTTGATAAGGAAAAGCAAAGTGAACCTTGAACTCTTAAAATAATTCATTGTATTAGGTAAGCCAAATTGTAACTGCCAGTTTTGTGGTATTGGGTGCCTCTTGAAATGCAAAACAATGGCATCTTGTTATCACCTTTATAATTCACAGAGAATTTCTCTAAGATGGGTAAAGTTTTCTGATTGCCTGAATGTAGAGATTACAGTGCATAAAAACTGAATTTATATATTGTATATAAAATCTCAAAATGTAATGTAAGATTTTCACACAGTGATGTTCAAAATAACTGATAAAGCCTCCGTATAGAACAAATAAGTGCTAGGTATTAAAGAAATAGCAGTGACGTATGAAATTAAGACATAATAGAATTGCATAGCACTACACACAAGAAAGATGTGTGTACTTTTTGTGGGAGTTTTTCATTCCCATTGAAACTACTGTAAGAATTCTGGAATTAACGTTCAGGAGAATTGAAAGGTGTTTTTTTTTTAATCTATAAATGTTCTTTCTTGCTGTGATAAATCAATTTGAAAGACTTACCTGCTAATTCTAGCTTAGCTCGAGCTTCTTTATCTTTGGCAATAAATCTATATTCTCCTTGGTCACGGGGCCTTATTTCACAGACCTGCAGCCTGTGGATTTTCCCTTCACTCATCATCTGATGTTTGTCACCTTGGACTATAATCATGTTGTTTCTCAGCCATTTGACCTCCACTTTATCTTTATTCAGTTCAGCAGAAAAGATGACATCGGTACCAGGAGCTTCATAAGCATCTTGTGGTGGGCGGATGATCTCAACAGGAATTTCTGATAGAAATATCCGTAAACAAGTGTTTTATCATTCCGCCTTTTAACTTTTTTTAAAAAAGTACTGAGACTTGGGAAGGAACATAAATCAAAGCTGCAAACGTACCTTCAACAAAGAGTCTTGCTCTGGATTTCCTGTCATCCACTCCGCAGGAATATTCACATTCATCTTCTAGTCTGCAATCTTTTATAATTAATCTGTGTAGATTTCCATCCTTTTCAAACTGATACCTTTAGATCAGATGGGGGGGTGGGGGGGGGAAGAAACCAGGATTATGTATTCTGCTGAGAAACAAGAGCAGAAACAGCAACAACTGAACTAGCACTTACTTTTTGCCTTCTTTTATTTCACGCCCATTTCTGTACCACTTCACTGCTGCTTTCTCTTTGGAAAGCTGGCAACTAAAGACAGCATCATCAAATTCAGTAACTGTTTGGTCCTGCAAATGTTCGATGAAATCGGCAGGTGCTTCTGTGATGATAAGCTCTGCCACAGATTTATCTTGGCCAGCAGTGACAGTGTACTCCCCTTCATCTATAAACCCGCAATCTTTAATAATAAGGGAATGCTTGTATCTGTCCACTTTGTATAAGATGCGACGGTCAAAAGTGACTTCTTCGCCATTCTTCGTCCATGGAAGTTTTACATTGAGACGGTTAACTTTGCACCAGAAGGTGACAGATTTCTTTTCCATGGTTTCAATGTCTTGAAGAGGTTCAACAATTCTGAGATCCTCCTCTGTGGTGAGAGATTAATTAAATGCAATGATTTTAAGCTCTTATCTAAAGTTGGGTAGAACTGATATCCTGGATCATTTGCTAGTGTAGAGCACTTACCAAGTACAGTTAAATTAGCAGCTGACTTGACGTGTTCTCCTCGCAGATTTGTTAGTGTTACTGTGTAAACTGCCTGATCATTCAGATGAGCATCTCTGATCCTTAGAGAATACAGTAAATCCTTATGGACCATGATGTATTTTGCACTGTCAAATATCGGTTCGTTATTTTTGTACCATTTAGCTTTGGCACCTTCTGTATTAACTTCACAGTTGAAGACAAGCTCTTCTCCTTCCTTAACAGTTTGATCTTTTAGTGGAATAACAATCTTGAGTTTTTCTGTAAACGGAATTAGCGCATCATTTGTAAGCTGCACATTGAACCGTGCAATAATAGCAATAGCACTTACATTTATATACCGCTTTACAGTGCTTTACAGCCCTCTCTAAGTGGTTTACAGTGTCAGCATATTGCTCCAACAAACTGGGTCCTCATTTTACCCGCCTCAGAAGGATGGAAGGATGAGTCAGCCTTGAGCCTTGTGAGATTTGAACTGCCAAATTGCAGTCAGCAGGCAGTCAGCAGAAGTAGCCTGCAGTACTGCACTCTAACCACTGTGCCACCGTGGCTCATAATAGCATGCATAGTAGACATGCAGAGGAAAAAGAAACTTACCAATCACTTTCAACTGTGCTTTTGCTTTGACATCTCCAAGCATGACAGTATAACGTCCTTCATCATCCAAGACAGATTCTTTGATGACCAAGACTCTCTTTTTGCCATCAGAAAATATATCATATTTGTCACCTGCTTCAAGAACAGTATCGCCTCTGAGCCACTGTACATCAACGCCATCTTTAGACACTGAGCAGGAAAATTCTGCTTTTTGTCCTTCAATGACTTCAAGGTTTTGAGGTTTAGTTATAAACTCTGCTGAAAGCTCTGTAAAAGACATTATGAATTATGATTTAGCTGTTAGTGAAAAGAAGACAGATTACTCAGTTTGAAATGTAGTTGTTTTATTCAGCAGATGATGCTGTGATACTATGAGTTTCCAGCCTTTTGATAGCCATATTTGGAAATTTGAAATAATGTTGATGGTTTCTACTCTCACAAATTGATTGTTGGTTTTCTAATCTAAGGCACTAATTTACAAGCAGGATCCATTCTATTATCTAAGCTTGCTTTTTTCCCCTCTTGGCATCTGCTAAGCAGGGGGTTGGACTAGAAGACCTCCAAGGCCCCTTCCAACTCTGTTATTTTATTCTATCTCTGCCCACCTCCCAAATACCAGATGAATGCAGCCACTAGCCTTTTAAAAAAAAATACTACTTTTGAAGACGTTTATGGGCCCAGAGAACTTATTGGAATTAAAAAAAATGATGCATCTTTTGCAGAATGTCAACTTTCCATTTTTAAATTAGAAAGATGTTCCTGGATGCCATACCAGGAATTGTGGTCTAACACAACCAGAGATTGCTTTGGAATAGACTTGAAACTTATTATGCTTAAGCAGCAAATAAGCCTAGCATTTCACTGCCTACTTAACCACCCTCTGGTTCTGAAAGATTTCAAAGCAAGCATCTCACCATTGACTTTGAGTTTGCCTGTTGTTTGAGCATTTGGAAGCTTGCAACTGTAGGGTCCTATATCATCCAGGCAAGCATTGTGAATGATCAGAATTCTCTTTCGGCCATCAACTTTTTGTTCAACTCTGCCACCCTCTGGCAACTCCTGGTCCCCTTTGAACCATGTTACTTCTGCACCAGGTTTGGAGACTTCACAAATAAATTTGATGGTGTCTGTTTCATTAACTTCCACATTGGGCAGGTTTTTAGTAAAGACAGCTTCCTCCTCTGCATAAAGGAACCATAGTTTTATTTCATGACAACTGCAATTTGCATAAAATAAAATTAAAAGGGGGGTGGGATTCAGTTTTACCTATCACTGTAAGCATGCCCGAAGTTCTGGCTGCTTTTGCTTCACAAGCATATTCTGCTTCATCATCAAGTAAACATTTGTTGATGACAAGTATTCTCTGGGCACCTTTCGCAATGATGTCATACTTCTTGCCTTTTTTAATTTCAATTCCATCCCTAAACCACTGTGCCTGTATTAACATTGTTGACAAAATAAGAAATTGAGTCAAAGACAATAATAGGTATGATTAAGCTTTCAAAATGTTAGTAAAGAAATGAAATCTCTATTTAATGATGATATTGAATCAACATAGTTTGATTTGATAGTTTGAAGTGGATAGCTTGAACCAAACATCCCAATCTTACTTTGTAGGTCTGTTTATCCAGCTAGAATAGCTTTTTCTTTTTTTTGCTATTGCGTCTCTTTTTTTTTGCTATTGCATCGCTTTTTAAGAACTGCTAATATAAAAGGGTGCTGTGCCCAGGATTTCAACTCCTGAATGAACAAGTGGAAGATTACATCCCCAGAGCTTTATTTCTAAAAAAAAACCTGGCCACGTGATCAGTCAAAATTTGTGTGGAAGAAAATTCTCACAAATGCAGCCGATTGGGAGTTTTGAAGTGTGAATGGCTTTAGCTATTTTGATAGGATTATTGGCTTGGACACAGAGAACTTGTGAAGTATATACAGATGCAAAGAAGGATTTTGAGTTTTGCCATCAATTGACAGCCCATAATACTTATGTGGTATTTTCTACATGATGTAAGACTTCCACTAATAAAGATATATAAATCTTTTATTACTTAACTGAATCCAGCATATAAACAGAGTGTTGGGCTCCGAGTTTCCTATGGAGCCCGTCAGCTCCGAACACACCTTGCAGCAAGTCAGCTGGCAGTGGAGAATATCACCTTAGCTCGGCTGACTCTAGATCTGTATTGCTGCTTGCGTGCTAGCCGATGATGTTGAAGGTTGCTTTAGAATGACTCAGCAGAGCTGTGAGCTGCAGGATGGATTCTGAAACAACCGCGGGTTTGGAAATGGCTTTTTTCATGTATTGATGAGGTGCATATTGTTAGAGGGGGTTGGGCGGGGTGGGATTCTACCGGTTCGCACCTATTCGCTAGAACCAGTTGTTAACATTCTAAGCAGCTTGGAGAACTGGTTGTTAAAAGAAATTACTGGCCTAATCCTGTAAGCAAGACAGGAAGGAAACATTCTGGTGTTGCTTACAGAAACTGCCTTTCCGTTAACCCTTATTACATTCTTGGCAGGACTAGACTTCCTGTCTCTGGAACGTCTTTGGTTTCCCCTGCTTTGCTGGTACTTTGCTTGTGTGGAGTGACCATTCAAAGTTACAATGGCACTGAAAAAAGTGACATGACCATTTTTCACACTTACAACTGTTGCAGCATCTCCACAGTCATGAGAGGCCAGGCGAGGAGATGGTGCCTCGATGTGAGTGATATTGAGTTGGCCACACCCAGCCAACAACATGACCACCAAGCCATGTCCACCCAGTCACATGACCATCAAGCCACACCCACCACCTAAGCCACGCCCACAGAACCGGTTGTTAAAATTTTGAATCCCACCCCTGGGGTTGGGGCACATATAGGTGGTAATTAAGCACTGAGTTAAGACATGGTGAAGGTGGCACCAGTGGGCATCAGTTAGTGAAGGTTGGAATAGGTTAGGGATGTAGACATGTTATAGGTTAATAGCATTTAGAGATAATAGGTTAGGCATGGCCAGAACTGCTTATAGGCCTGGGTGTGGTGTGGTGTCTCATGATAATGATAATAAAAGGAGAGAAAACTCAAACCCAATGCTAACCTTGCCTGGCTTTTAGCCATTCTTGTCTGATTAGAGTATTTGTTGTTTCTGATATATTGAATAAATCATCACTGTCCTAAAGAGGAGCTGAAGTTTGGATTCATTTAAAGACAAATCTTCAATACTCAAGGACTGGCTGAGACAGAGTACATTTTTATACATATTTCATTTGCATATTTTAAAAATGGCAACTATTATTTTACACCAATAATAGTTACAATTTTTAAAATATGCTAATGAAATATATATAAAATGTATTCTGTCTATATACAGGATTCAGTTAGAGAATAAAAGATCTATATATCTTTTTATCTTTGTTATTAGCAAGGAGAATGACAGAGAGTGGGGGGGGAAAAACAGTTACAGGAATCTGGTAGATAATGACTGCCTACAGTCAAAGCCTAACGAAAAATGTTTAGTTTATGCAAGTACTTAGCATAAGCATAATGGCTATAATCTAACTCTTTGATGGAAACAGGTTGAATTCTGATAAGTGATAGGATTTTCTATATAAAATGTATTCAAAAGTTCAGGTATTAGATTTACTAAATATCACAGACCTTAACAGATGGCCGGGAAATTTCGCATTCAAACCGAGCTGCTTCCTTTTCCTTAACTTCAAGGTCAGTAAGAGGTTTAAGGAACTCAACACGAAGGGCTGGAAGAGAAAATGTGTATATTTCAATTAGGTACAGAACTATATAAAAATGAATCTTTATAACCAAAGCTGCTCTGCATTGCCTTTTATAGAAGAGTAAAATTAAACAAAATGGAAGTTATCGGAGGACATATTAAAATGTAGGATAAACTCTGCATGCTCTTTGGGTAGATGACTTTGTTTCATCAGAGTATCAGTTACAAATCTCCAATATTACTCTATAGATTATCAATAATAATAATAAGACAGACACACCCACTTTGGGGGGATATAGTATAATTAAGCCTTTGAATGAAGTTGCAGTGAATACTTGCCCTGCAAGAACAAGTCATTGAATACTAAATGGTCCTGATCCTTCTGGACTTTAGGAAGGCCTTGAAGACAGAGCTCTGTTCTTGTGCTGGGGGTGGTGTCTGGTAATGGTGGGAAGCTCTTACAATGGCCATCCTGAGTTTGTTACAATAATGGGTTTTGCCACTGATCATGAAGGGATTTTTTGTTTGAATATGCTAACTGATACTTCCATATGTGTTTTCAACTAGTTTTAATAGGTTGATTGTTTTAAACTGTTGTGAGCTGTCCAGAGTCACTTAGGTGAGTTGAGTGGCAATTCAATTAATTAGACTTAAAAAAATGAAAATATTTACTGGAAATGCTAGCAATGAAACTAAAACATCAATATTTGAGGCACAAAATATGGAAGCAAGAACCTTTGGAGAAGCTTAGGAAAATTGAAGGCTATGGAAAAGGAGGCAGCAGAAGACAAGAGGGTTACACAATGTGGCAAGATCCCAAAGGAAAAAAAATTGCTGTCTGTCCCAGAGAACTACTGTTAATTGAGTCATGAGGAATTAGAAATGACAGAACAACACAGCTAAGCCTCTTGTAATTCTTGTAAGGAAAGTACAAGCAGACTTACGTTCAACATTCAAGAAACAAGAAGTTTTGAAGTCTTTAGCATCGCAGGTGTATGTTTTAGCATCATCCAATGTGCAGTCACGAATAATAAGTTTCCTGACTCTGCCATCGGCAATGATATCATATTTCTTTGTTTTGTGAATTTCTTGACCATTCTTGAACCATTTGACAGGTGCATTTTCCCTGGATATTTCACATTCCAATTCTGCAGTGGCTTCCTCCTCTACGGTTTGGTCCTCAAGGGGTTTAGTAAACTCCACGGGTGGTTCTGAGGAACAAAATAAACCAGCTGTTTAGATCTTGTGTATTTGGCACAGAGGGAGACAGTTTAATGTAATGATTAAGTCACCTGGCCAGTCACCTGGGAGACTGTGAGATCTAGGTCTGCCTTAGTCACAAAGTCTGTTGGGTGACCTTAAGTGAGTTACTCTTTCTTAGCCCCAGGAAGCAGTGGCAAACTATTTCTGAAAACTTGCCAAGAAAACTGTAGAGACTTGTCTAGGCAATCACTAGAAGTCAACACATACACACATAGACTTCAGAGCTATCTCATTGATCTTCTTTTAAAAGCTAAAATATGGTGACTATTCTACTTTGCATTTTAGGTCAGGGGTGTCAAACTCACAGCCTGCGGGCTGGATGCGTCATGTGCTATCTCCACCTCGGCCCGGTTTAGCAAAGGGGAAAAAAAGTCCCGATATACATCATGTGATGCTGCCATTACGATGCGAGTTTGACATCCCTGTTTTAGATTATAACATAATAATTAAACTAAACACTTTTTCTTATCTACATCAGCATTATCCAGCACCATACCCTGTCATTCTACAAAGCTTACCTTTTACAAAAAGATTTGCTTTTGTTTTGAAGTCCTGGGCAGTCAGTGTGATTTCTCCAGCATCTGTTAGCTTCACATCCCTGAGAACAAGAGTATGAACTTTTCCATCAGCACGGGGCACAACCTAAAGGAAAAGAAAATATTGGATTATGGTCTTATCTTAAATATTTATCATGCAACTTCAATTAATACACACTTAATATTTCTGAATAGGGATGCATAACTTTCCCCCCAACTCAAGGCACTAGTTCTTGCCTGGCATATCAAGGACTGAATTCAAAAGTGGTTATAGTAGGACTCAAATTCATTGGGAATGTTTTATTTTATATATTTTAACCATCTCTATATTGCTATCTGTACTTATACACACAGGCACATAATATATGTACATTGAACTCTTTACTTTCCCCAACACATACTATATATGCATTGATTCTACCACCTCTGTTTGCTTCTGTAACAACTTTTTAAATTTCAGTGCAATTTATTTTGTCATCAGTAGATGGCAGATATAGTAGTGTATAATTCAGACAGTGAGTTTCAGCACTGAGAGAGAGAAGAAGGTCTTCCCCAAATTAGGGAAAAAATGAGAAACAGTGCAGAAGCTCCAATTCTGAACAGACATAGATACTGTATGTATGTAATTTAATCTTACTGATATCTTGTTCTATCTGTATTTCTTCTAGAGCACAAACAGCTACATTAGTTTTGGGGATATAATTCGAGAAAAGGGGTCATAGCAGATGACAGCTACTACCACTTTATCTGTTCTCCCAAAGAAAAACAGAGTCACCCCTGATTAAAGCTTGAATGAGAGACCATTAAGAGAACCCAAAGCTGTAGATTAGGTAAACAATTTGAAAAATAAAATGTCTCTGAAGAAGGCAAGGCAATGGCAATGGCAAACCACACTTGTATTTTTGACAACTAAACAAGGTATTCAGGATTGGTGCTTGTAATCAAGCTCATTTCAAGAGTATCTTTTTCCTGGGGAAAAGAAACTGGAAAGCTTGCATCTCTGTCTCTCTTAACAGATGCTGTTTGGATTCTCTACAATTGGCCATTTGGGTTCTATATGGTCAAATTCAGAAGTTCAGTACAATGACAATAAAGTGTACAGGATCCACTTTGTACCATTGTTTGTCATCAAAGTGAGATATGTGCAAAATCTTGTTTCTGCATAAGTAATGCTTTTAGCTGGATTGTGCAAAACTGCACTTAAATACTATATATGTTCTTCTAGTCCCTTAAACTGACAGAAATGAATAATTTAGAAATAAAAAACTAACAAAGTGATATTAAATATTAAGAAATAATCACATCAAATCTTTTTATTGAAAAATAATTAAATGAATCATTTATTATTGTTGCTGTCATGATAATCTCTGATTTAATTCAATTGCTGTGTTTTGCCATGACTTCATGGTGTTCTATTGGAATTTACAGTTTGAGTTTTATTTTAATCTGTAGAGAACTCTGGCTGTAGCAAAACTGACAAAATAACTTTACGAGATACTTTATTATCTTTAAAATACTTAGGAAACAGTGAACATTGAATTATCTAGGTAGTTAATAAGTTGATAAATTTTTAGCTTACCATGTGAGAACAACTTATAGTTCTGAAGAGCTTGAAAATATTATGCTAAATTCTCAAGCTTAACTAGCCATAAAGCCTTCATTTTAACAAACAAATTTATATTTTCCTTTGAGGGAAATATAATCTCTATATAAGCCTGTTATTAATAAATACTCCAATTGATGAACTAATAAATGAATGAACTAATAAAACAAGCGTGAAATAAACATTTCACTTAATAGAACCTAGGCAGGCCATTTCTTATAATATAGAGACTGATGCTAAAGGTACTTTAAATAGTCAGCCAACCACATTCCAAACAATTCACATCTCAGTGGTGCAAAGAAACACTTAACAACGAGTTAAAAATAGAAAGTGGGAAAGGCTCAGCAAGGATCTCTGTCTAGAGTGATATCTCTGGAAGTGTGGCTGAAACGCCTGAAATAGGAATTTCCCAAACTCTTTCATCCCTTCTAAGAAAAATGAGGTCTGGATTCAGTGGGGATGAATGATAAGGAAAGACAAATAAAATAACTGCAGAATATTTATTGCTCCTCAACATCAGCGGTGAAAACATTTACCCAGATTCAGTGACATCAGTCATCTCCCTGTACATTAACATTAATTAATTAATAGTTCAGAATAGCCCCTTGCAAGGCCATCCAATACACATCTAGCCAGAAGAAATCCCCATTGTGTTAACTGGGACTGTGTATCTCAGCTAAGTGTTGTCAGACTGTAGCTTGTTAGGACTTGGAAGCCTGCTAATTAGGGTGAAAAGATGAACAAGACAAGGAGGGAGGTTAGAAAGTGGGAAAACAATGGGAAATGTCAGGAAGACATGTTGAAGGAAAGATCTGGTACTGTACCTTGTCACTGGGTTCCAATTTCTCCCCCTTCAGGAACCATTCCACTACAATTCCTTCATAGGAGAGTTCACACTCAAACGTTGCCGTTTCACCAGCCGTCACAGTAACATCTTTAAGTGGTCTCACCAGGCCAATGATACGTGCTTGAAGAAAAGAAGAAATCATCTTCAAATTGATCACTTTCACCCTTTATTTAACTGCCATAGAGACTTTTCCCAAGACAGAGAGGGAGTATAATCAAACCAAGCTGATTAAATTAACTAGATCAAGGGAAGGGCTGATCTCTGGAGATTCTGTACTCACAGAGCTGGTGGCTTTTCAAAGAACAGATCAGTTAGAAAGTTACTTTGCATCTATGCCCTTGCCAAGTCCTACATGCCTCTTGCTAAGATAAGGAGAGAGCCATCCAAAATAGAAACACTTTTCTATTGGCTATAGAAAGAAGTGGTTTCCAACTATACAGAGTTATCCTGTTAATCAATCATCTAGCAATTTCTACAAATTGTTGTGTTATCTCTCCAATCTTAAAACCCAAATTCAAACTCAGAGAAGATAGCTATTAGTAAACAATTCATTTATATCCATTGATAATATGAAGCAACTGATTGGAGAAGCTCTAATTAATCCAATTAATTGTTAGGGTTAAAAGCTTATATGTATAAAACAAGAAAAGTGAACTGAATTAGAAGTATTATACTGAAGTAACTAACTGAATATAGGCTGTCCTCGACTTAGAACCTCAATGACGCCCAAACTTTCTGTTGCTTAGTTGTTGTTAAGTGAATTTAGCCTCATTTTACAACTTTTCATGCCGCAATTGTTAAGGGAATCACTGCAGTTAGTAAGTAAGTAACATGGTGGTTAAGTTAATCTGACTTCCTCATTAACTTTGCTTGTCAGAAGGTCACAAAAAGTGATGACATGACCCCGGGATGCTGTAACATCATAAATACATGCCGGTTGCCAAGTGTCCGAATTTTGATTATGTGACCATGGGGATGCCTCAGTGGTTGTAAGTGTGAAAAACAGTAATAAATAACTTTTTTTCAGTGCAATTGTAATTTTGGACAGTCACTAAATGAATGGTTCTAAGTCAAGGTCTATCGGTACTGCTATAGTAGTGATAAGATGCTGGACTACTTCAATATGTCAGAATGTCTTAATCATGCCTGAAGACCCCACCTGTCCGTCCTTATCTGATTGATTCCCATTCATAAGACTAAGGAAATGCACAGGACAAATTAAAAACAAATATATTTCCTTTTTGAAATAGTTTTGGAAGAGCCTTACGTTTCACACGAAGATGAGCACTTGATTTGACATTGGCTGCTTGGAAGTCTACACCACCAGCCTGGTTCAAGCGTACATTGTAGAGTACAACACAGTGCCTTTTGCCTTCTTCCTTAATCTCACAATCCTTCCAAAGAAAAATGAAATTTATGACTTGTTTTAATAATGGCAGTTTTCAAAATATCTTTTTTTTAAATTAATGCTCATGTGCATTCTTTTCATCAACATCTGTATTTAAAATCTCAGATGGAAATTGTTTTTCCTTGCTGAGGATCAAAAGTATGTAGATTTACAATATCTTAATCCCACTGCATTTTGTAAAATGTTATATGAATTAAAAGAAATACATCAAATATTTTCCTCTCTTCTCCTGCCCTTACAAGAGAGAGGGAGGGAGGGAGAGAGAGTGGGAGGGAGGGAGAGAGGAAGGGGGGGGAGAGAGAGACTTTCTAGATAGTCATAATTCTATTAAAATGGGTTTCCATGAATAAAGGGAACATCAAGCAGAGGTTAACCACTTTTCTACCCATAAACTGTAGAACACAACATGTTGAATCTTATTCAATATTTAGCCAACAGTTATGCATTACACCAAGAATCATGATTACTCATCAGTGTGGTCTACTATATCAGATCAAAGAGAAGCATTGCTTACAGCTGACTGAGTCAAAGATTCTCCTTTGAGTTTCCAGTTTGCATGAATATCTTCCTCGGAGATTTCAGTTTCAAAACGAGCTGTCTCTGTCTCAAATATTTCCACGCTATATAGAGGACGCACAAGAGATATATCACGGTCTGAAAGAAAAAAAAAGACACCCAATACGGTCAGTCATCATAAGGCAGCTGTGTTTTATAGTTGAAGGATTGAAAAAGCAGCTGTTGGTTGAAGTTCCATATCCTATTTTTTCAATTGCAGGATTTTTAAGGTATTTAATAATAGATTTTAATACACCACAGTATTAAAAGGACTTGCCTTCTATGTTGAGTTTGGCAGATGTCTGGTCAGTACCACAGTCACAGGTGTATTGACCAATATCTTTTTTCAGTGCCTTTTTGAGGATAAGCATTCTCTTTTTGCCATCAGCTTTAATAATCACATTCTTAGAGGGAGTTATTTCTTGTCCATCTTTAAACCATTTTACTGGAGCACTTGCTTTGCTAATTTCGCACTGTAAGATGACCTCATCTTTTTCCACTGCAGTGTAATCTTGAAGCTTCCCAGTAAAGTAAGGATCACCCTCTGCAAGTTGAAGTAAATGTATCACGTTATCAATATTATTAATAAGTTCAAAAGCTACAGATGCTTACCAACAGGAGTTTAAATGTTTTCCTTTCTTTATGGGTTCTTCCACCTTTAATGGAGATGTTTTAAATGTTGCATGCTTTAAAGGTGTGTGAGGTTTTTTTTGTTTCTTTTTCCAACATATTGACAAAACTTTAAAAAATTGGAATGAACAGCAATAACAAGTTCCCAATTATTCTGGAAAAGAAATGGCTGACTTTTTTAAAGGAAATAAAATGTAGAAATATATATCAAGGTGCTCCACAGCTATTTTTATGTTTAATTTAAAAATCTATATTCTTCATCTTCATAGTACTTTAAAGTTGGTTAATTACAAACTAAGATGGCACAATAGCCAAACGTTCACAATAGCCAAATAGAATGTCAGAATAAAATAAAAAAGCAGAAACATAAAAGCTATTTTGCTTACTAAACATTAATTTCTGGGTCTCATGACTAAAGTTTATTTTCTTACTCTTGGATCCAAAGGACAGTAATAAAAAGGAGAATTAAAAAAAAGATCTCAGCAAATAAGAGCATTGGAAAGTACCTTATCTAAACAAGTCCCTCAGTATGCTGCACAATGAGCAAGACACTTTTTAATAAACAGGAATGGTCTCTAAGATTTGGTGTTTTGTATACAGAGTTGAAAAGAGAGCTTGTCTACAGAGTTTACGAGTCACTTTAGTCTTCTAATAAAGACACTGAACAGTTAAACAGACTATCTCCTGTAGGTTTATTTAGCTAATGAAGTTGTCTTATAAAATGTCATAACAGTTTACAAATTAGAGACAAATAGCAGTTACAAATTAGCATACAACTACTCAGCAAAATAACAAAATGAAGAAATAAAATATAAAAAATAAGCAACACACCAGAACCAAATAACAGAGTGCAACTATTAGGGGTACTAAATCTATAAAAATTTTCTGAAAGAGGAAACACTTTGACAACAAAAAGACAACAGAGAAAGAGAGAGCTCCCCACCCAAATGTAGCCTTTTAAAAGTCTGGAGCAAGACTTTCTGAGAAGATCTAAAGGTGCTTCATGCAAATTGGCAGTCTTCCTAGGGCTAAACTTACATATATTTGGAAGAAATTATCTCTAAAAAGATCCATTAGGCAAACCAAAGTCAGGTCACACATACCAAGAACTGTAAGTTTAGCTTCACTTGATTTGTCCATAGCTTCCACTCTGATCTGAGATGTGTCATCAACAGTTAGATCTTTAAATGTGAGCGTGTGAAATTTGCCATCATCTTTCATCGAAACAACCTTGGATGTATGGAGTCGTTTGTCATTTTTATACCAGATGACAGGAATGTTGTCATGAGAAAGCTCAACAGTGAATTCTGCACTCTCACGCTCCTTTGCTGTTACGTCTTTGAGCGGGGTAATGAATTTAAGACGAATGCCTAAACCATAAAAGCACCTCATTAAGTTAGATTCCAAATGCATGAAGCTATTCAAGTATTAAAAAACCCACACAGAAATCGCAGAATCGTTGTGAGAAACAAACCTTCAATGATCAGTTTAGCACTTGTTCGCTTGTCTTCAGCTTCAAACATGTATTTTGCTTCATCCTCAAAAGCTACACTCTTAATAATAAGAGCATGCCTTGTTCCTTCAGATTTGATTTCAAACTTGTCATCTTCTGGGATTTCCTGGGTTCCTTTCAACCATCGGAAAGTCTTTGGTTCCCTAGAGACCTCACATTCAAACTTAGCTTCATCCTTTTCAAAGACTTTGACGTCACTGAGAGGAGTTATAAAGAGGAGAGGCCGCTCTGAAATTAAACCAGGTAATGAAGAGTGTTAGGAATATTTTTTTAATATCGGTTATGCAGGTTATGGATTTAATAAACAACAATAACATTGATGAAGAGTGATAAGAAAGATTTGCAAGGTGGGCTTAAAATTGATGTCTTATGGAGCCTACCTTTCACTTTCAGATTGGCAGCACTTTTACAATTGGCAGCCTGGAAAGACACCTCTCCTGTCATATCCAACTTGCAGTTGTGAAGAATGAGGATGTGTTTTTTGCCATCTTGAATCATTTCACAATCCTGATTTTTATTGGGGGGAAAGAAGAGAAATGTTGTCCTGATACCTAATTGTCTTTAATTTTAAAAAAGAATTTTTTTAAGTAAAAATGTTACGCTATTCTCGCTGCTGTTGAAAAAGACTTACAGGTGAAGCTGTTAAAATTTCTCCCTTTAACTTCCAAACTGCAGGAACATCAGGCTCAGAGATTTCAATCTCAAATCGTGCTGTTTCGCCAATGAACACCTCTACGCCATATAATGGACGCTCTATGTTTATCATTCGAGCTGCAATATACATATACACATATCTTAAGATTCCCTGCTTGGATCAGTAAATGTAAAAAGTTCAAAAGAGGATCTACGTATAGGAGGGCAATCACTTACGCTCAACCTTCAGTTCACAATTTGTCTTGTCAGTTCCACAATCACATGTGTAATTTCCTTTATCAGCATCTGACACCTTCTTAATTTTCAATATGCGGCGCTTGCCGTCTGTCTTTATGGAGATTCTCTTGGAAGCTACCAATTCCTCACCATCTTTATACCACTTCACTGGCACATCTTTACTAAGTTCACATTCCAAAATGACATCGTCTTTCTCAATAGCGGTATAGTCTTGCAATTTCACCGTGAAATATGGATCCGCCTCTATAAGATATGGGTTGGGTATGAAGTCGTCATTTGTTTGAAGAAGTTAGTTGTTAACAGTGAATACATAAAACCATAAACAATTAAATACATATATATTAAAATACACAGAGATTGTACTTGACAACATGTGACAACACAGAATATTACCTAAGACTTTTAGAGCTGCTTGAGAGTGCAAATCCTTTACTACAGCTTTGATTTCAGAGATATCATCCAGTGTCACTTCACTTATTTCCAGTTTGTGATTCTTCCCTTCTGCAGAGATTCGAACTGTTCTACTGTTATGAAGTTTTTTATCATTTTTATACCAGGTTACAGGCATATTTTCATGAGAAAGTTCAAAGTCAAAGTAAGCGGTCTCTCCTTCCTTCACTGTCTGATCTTTGAGGGGAGTGATGAATTTTAGCCTAACACCTGAAAAGAAGTAAATGGTAATGAAAGTAAATGCTATATGGCCATATCCAGCAGTAGCTTTAAATGACTGGTCCTTCTTTTAGGGTTTATTCCTGAATCTTTCAAAGTAATCAACTTGCCTTCTACAAACAGTCTTGCGGTGGTCTTCTTCCCTTCAACTTCAGCAGTGTACTCTCCTTCATCATCAAACTGAGAATCATTGATAACTAGAATATGCTTCTTTCCATCTACAATTATGTCAAATTTGTCACCAACTTTGATGATGTCACTGCCTTTGGTCCATATGACATTGGCTTCCCTGGTTAGCACACATTCAAACCTTGCTTGCCGTTTCTCTGGCACAGTCACATCTTTCAGAGGCACAGCGAAATCCAGCTCAATCTCTGTGAATAATTAAAATAAAATTCCATCAATATACAATGTGACATTTACTTATTTATTAAATTTATTTGCCACCCATCCCGCTACAAAGTGACTCTTATTAATACTTGAATTAACACATCAAGAATTTTAATAAAAAAAACCCTTACCCTTTACTGTTAGGATGGCTGCAGTAACTGCATTCAAAGCCTGGTAGAGAACTTCTCCAGCCTGATCTAATTTGACTTTATGTAGGGTTAAGAAGCGTTTTCCTCCTTCAGCTTTGATCTCACAAGTCTGAAAGAATATAAATATTTATAGATAAGGATACTGATTGTTTTTTAAAAAAATACTCTTATAATATCTTTGTGATAACAAAACCCATTACAGAATTATATGGCCTTGGACCAAGGTGTATTTATTATTTTCTATCCATAGATTTACCTTTCCTTGTCTTGAGCTTCTATTAGTTACTATTAATTGTAAACCTTAGCACATACACTTCTTGCGCTATCACACTATGCAGCACAATAACTGCAGACCACCAACTACATAATTGTAACAAATTAATGAATTCTTAAATACGTATCCTTACAGGGGATGGTCGGAGGACTTCTCCCTTCAGCTTCCATTCCCCAGGGATATCTTCTTCAGAAATCTCTGTATCAAAATTTGCCGTTTCTTTCTCATAAACAGTAACATCTTCAAGGGGTTTTAGCAGTTGAACTTCACGTTCTGTAACACATAATGCAATTAGAAAAACCTGTTCACAGTCTGGAGAGCTTCAATCTTTATTCTTAATGTGTAGGATAGAATCACTGCCAAACATGCTGTACTAATACAGTTTTACACTTACCACCTAAGATCAGTTTTGCTGAATATCTGCGACCTTCAACTTCAATTGCATATTCTCCGACATCGTCTGGTGTGCAATTCTTAATTTTGAGGTAGATATGAGGGCCATCTTTTACAATTTCAGTTTTGTCATTGGGTTCAAGAGGAATTTCTTCTTCGCCTTTGTACCATTTAATATTTGGAGTATCTTTAACAACATCACAACTAAATGTTGCAGTGCCTTTTGGTTTCACATGTTGATCTCGGATGGGCTTCACTAGCCAGTCTTTTATCATTTCTGCACAAGAGCACACATAATACGTGTGTTTCTATCTTAGTATTTATTGGTATTTTAAACATTATTTAAATTTTATCTCCTAGGTAACTGTTCACTAAACACAAAGTTTAATGATAGCAATCTGTCTTCTGTTTTTAGGCTTTTCTTAAGCATTTCAAAAGATTTTCTTTTCTCTCTTGTTTCTTCTCACACTTTTACTTGCTCCTTCTGACATTTGGGCTTCTTGTTATGCAATATATCAGAAGGGAGAAGGAGAGCTACTGTGTTTAACAGGACTTATGCAAGGACTTCAGTAATTAGGTTGCAGTTCCCTTTGAACTTAATGGAGCTGCAAACTATGGCATTATTAGTTTATTCTTTTTATCTGTCTAGTTGCCTGTAACTGCAAAGCAATTATTTACTATCAGATTCATTTGATCGATCTATCAGAGCTCTGTGTCTTTGAAGGATTTACTGGGCCCACTTCTAATGCTGATGCTTCTCAAGAGAATATTATTCTGTGTTGACCCCGGTGCAATTTCTCACACTTAAGAGGGAAAAGAATCCCAGGACTGATAGCACTGGTTAGAAAAAACAAGCTATGTTTCTTTATCTCCTCTTACTTACTCAACATTTCTCTTTCTTAAGAAAAACAGCCAGGGTTTATTATTAATAAATAAACTTTAACTTACCAACAACTTTAACGGTTGCTTTACAACTGAGATCAGTATCTGCAACAGTTACAGTGTACTCTCCACCATCATTGTCATCAGCGTCCATGATTGTAACGGCTCGTTGGAGGCCAATGATACCTAGAGCAAATTTCCCAGGTTTGTCTAAGACAATTTTTCCATCTTTCCTCCATACTACATCTCTCTCTTTGTTCAGTTCACAGGTTAAATAAAAAGGTTGCCCTTTGATAACAGTATATTCCTCCTCCAGGGTCTTCACAAAGCGCACTGGCAGTTCTGGGGAAGAGGAAAAAGCAGGTTGTTATTTGCGTATATATTTTTTATTTGCATAATGTACAAAACAGTCATTTAATCAGATGTGTTTGTGTACAGAACTCCTCACATGGTTTTGGATATGCATCTGTCAAGCTATGCTTATTCCCCACCTTAGTATTTTTATAAGAGTATTTAAGCCACCATCATCTTTAAACTTGATTTTAAATGTTAATGATTACAATACTGCTGGTTTTAATTCTCATTATATGTTAATTTCCATTTCTGCACTTTATCCAAAATTGCCAGCTGTCTTGAACATTCAACAAATGAAAAGGTAGGATATAAAGGGTATAAGATGGCACCAAGAATTACCTTCAACAATAAGTTTAGCTGTTGATGTCTTTTCTTTATTTCCCAGCTTTAGGACACAAGTGTACTCCCCAGCATCTGAAAGCTGAACGTCAATAATATGGAGCTTGCGGTCTTTGCCATCAGACAGGAACCTATGCTTGGGGCTTTCCCGGATGTTGCAGCCATCCTTCATCCATGAAGTGACAGCAGTAGATGGAGAGATGAGGCATTCAAAGATGGCTGAAGAGCCAATGGACTCTGCTTCTGTCAGCACAATATCTTTCATCTCTGTCACAAACTTGAGTGGAACAGCCTTCAGTTGGTATGTGAAGGGCGGCTCTTCAGGTGGCTTGTCTCCGCCACTTCCTGGCCTTAATTTCCTCCTTTCTGCATCAAGGGGTGAAGGTGTCTTTTTAGCTGCAAATCAGAGAAGTAAAAGAAACATAGAACTTACAATCCATTGGCATGAATTCTGTTCTCGTATATCTATGCAGCTGAAGCTAGCTGCTCAGTTATCAAATTTGGTAAAGCTCAGCAGGGCAGGTAGAAATAATACAGAGAAGAAAACATTTTCATTTTTTTTATTTTAAAAATAAACTTTATTAAGAATTAATATAGATAGATAGATAGATAGATCGATAGATATAGATATAGATATAGATATATATGTAATACAACACATTTCATCAATAATGAAACCAAAGTAATAAACATAAGCAATATACATGAAACACGTATTTTTCTAATCAACTAGACGGTGTTTTTTTTTTTTTTCAAGAAAAAGATTGGAATTTTATCTCTTTCTTACCTTTAATAGGACTTCTACCCTTGGCAGCTTCCTCCTTTGGTGTAATTTTGGGCTCTGGCATAAAATACCAAACGTAGGATTATAAACGAAGTAATGTTTAAAATATATTCTTTAAAAAAAAATAGTATTTTTTTTTAAAAAACAGTATCATTATGATTATTCAGCGGGTGCCTTTATAAATTGATCTTATTTTTATAATTTGTTTAAAATAAAATAAACTATTTGGATGTTTCTGATAAATAATGAAAAACTAGTTTTGGACAGATGTTTCTGTTTCAGCCAATTTATATGTGGGTTGGACTGTCACCCACATTTTTCTGGGCCTCATGGAATATTAAAAGCAGGCAGTGAAAGGACTATGTTGTTTATGTTTTAAAAAAGCTCATTATGTAATGCTATCCAATTATGCCTGAATGGAGAAAAATAAAAATGAATTCTCCTTGACATTAATTTAGACCCAAGTGCATTTCTCTGGGAATAAATATATGTATGTATGTATGTATGCATGTATGTATATATCTATGTATGTATATATGAATGTGTTGAGTATAATGGAGTATATGTTTTGAGTATAATGGATCATTACTCACAATATGGTTTCTGCTATTTAATGAAAAACAAAACAGAAGCATTCCAAAATTTCTTTAATTGGCTGAGGTTTGCTGAGAGAAAAATGAACGTGGGTGTGTGGGTGTGTGTGGGGGTGGGTGGGGGGGTGGGTGGGTGGATGTGGGGGTGGGTATATGTACTATATACCAGAGTTCCCCAACATTTCCAGATTTGTGGACTGGTGGGGGATGGAGAGGGGACTGTTTCATATGAGTGGCCGGCATGTGCATGCACGCATCTCTATTTGTGCAAGCAGCATGCACCTGTTCCTGTCTTTCAGTTAAATGGAGTGAGTGCACGCTTGCATGCTGCTAGTGCAAATGATGATGTGTATGCGCGTGCATTTGCTGGCTGTTTTCGCAGTTTGGTTGCAAACCCCTCATGGCCCACTAGTGAGCTGTGGCCCACAGGTTGGGGACCTCTGCTATATACCACACACACACACACACACACACACACACACACACATTTCTGTTGTGCTGCATACATGTATACAGATCTGGGATATCAATGCATTGTGTCCTGCTATAATATCTACATGATAGGCCTACAAGAAAGTTCTTGAGAAAGAAAGTGGCAACAGAAGGTACCCATATTTCCTAAACTTTCCTGTGTGTTTTCACCCTCCTCCTAGAGGAGAATATAGCCTAGCAGCTCACTATTCACAAGTACACTTTGTCCTAACTCCTCCACGTATAATTTATAGCTTATTGCAGTTCTGAGCCACCCAGAGATGGGCAGCCATACAGATAATTAAAACCATTAAAGCAATAAAATAAAACATATGCACAACAATTGGTGTCATTACATACAAGTAACATAGGTTAGAACAGTAATGCAAATGAATCAAGTTATTAGAGAGCCAGAATTCATACCAGCTTTCTTTCCAACCACTGGAGCTGTCACAGGAGCAACTTCAGGTGCTGGTTCCACAGCTGGTTTAGGAGATTTCAGAGCTGTGGAAAGAATTAAGTGGCATTTTGAAAACTAAAGTTTCAAATCTCTGTTTATGTGCATACATTACAGTAACATTTTGATTACTAAATTGGCTAAGAGTTTGTTTAAAATGGCTTACCTACAGCAGGCTTTGGTTCGGGAACCGTTGCTGGTTTAGGTTCTGGAACTTTGAACACAAAAATAATAAATGGATTAATGAACCACCATAGAGAATTCTGAAAATCAACTAGAATGCAAAGGTCAAAGAGATGGACACAACAGCAGAAGACAATCCCTTTGTGGGGTCCCGGCGATTGCCCTAATCAAATCACAGGAATGCCTTACGAGTTGACACACTTCCATTTCACTGTCATAATCTTCACCACACAAACACAACTGGTTTGAGTCAAATAAAAGCATCATAAAGGAAGAGGAGGAGGAGAAGAAAAAAAGAGAATAATTGGATATGGCAGAATCCAATTATTAGAGCAGCATAAAGATTGTTAGAGCAGTATAAAGATTGTAGCATTTATGGTTGCTTGAAATGAAAGATTCCTTTATCTTGCATACCAAGTTCAGCTTCAAATTTAGTTTATAGCAGCAAAGAAAAGAGCAATGCCATTTATGTATACCTTTGGCTGGTTCAGGCACTGGCTTTTCTATTTCTTCTTTTTTCTTGATTGGTGGAATCTCAATTTTCTTCTTTTCAATCACTGGCACTTAAAAAAAAATGTTTTATTTGGAAGCTGAATGTAAACATTTGGACTCCCAATATATTATTCATCACGAAAAACATAGAGGTAAGTAGTATTATTTTTAATGAAAAAGTTTGCCAATGTTACTAAGTATGTCAAAGATGACAAAAAGATAAAACAAGATGAAACAAAATAAGAGTTCACAAAATATAAATCAGTCATGGCCTTTCTATATGATTTTTTTTTCAAAACTCAGAAGGAATAAATGTACAGAAGGGTGAGGAGAGATAAACCTGTTACATTACATATTATGTCCAAAGTCTTTGGGAAATGTTTGAATTCAGTATCTTTTTAGTTTTTATATTGCATAGACATTAAGAATTGAAAATAGGGTTCATAAATTGTGGTTTATATGCTGAAAATATTCATGAAACTGGAGTCTTAAACTGAGTTTGATAATAGATAATTTCATAGCTATCTTCTTTTTATTTGTACCTTCAGGCTTCTTAATTTTTTCAACAGGCTTCGGTTCAAGTTTAGGTGGTTTCTCGGGTTTAGGTTCTTCCTCCTCAGGCTTCTTAACAGCTTTTGTGACTTTAAAAAAGAAAGCATTTTCTTTGAAAAACATTTGGGTGAATTGCAAAACAATTTTAGTAAAACCACACATTGAATTGTTTAATTCAAGTTACACAATTTGCAGTTGGACAGTGATGAGCAGGCTGATAAACTGATTACCAAATTAAAATTGCACGACACACGTTTATTGCTGATTCACATGAAGGAATTTCTTTGGAGGGAAGATGAAATCAAATGCATTTTTAATTAAAAACTTCAAAATTCTTCTAGGAACAAGAATGATAGCAGGTCATTTTATGCTGTAAATATTACAGTGATCAGAAGTTCTGAAAATCTGGAATTTCTACCAGACGTTTAGTAGAAAGAACCCTGGTGGCGTAGTGGTTAGAAAGCAGTATTGCAGGCAAACTCTGCCCACAGCCTGGAGTTCGATTTGGGGGGGCTCAATGTTGACTCAGCCTTCCATCCTTTCAAAATTGGCAAAATGAGGACCCAGATTGTTGGAGGCAATACATTGACTTTATAAACCACCCAGAAAGTGCTGCAAAGCACTATGGGGCAGTACATAAGTCTAAGTGCTATTGCTACCTAGACAGTAAGAAACATAAAAGGTTACATTTGAACCAGCAGGTGCATTATGTATTTCCAACAGAGATTGGGAAAACCATTTCTTGGCACTTTTCCAGGCATCAACAAGTTCAACCGTGCTTGGGCCACAGTTGCCTCCTGCAGTTCCTGACTGGCAACCCATGACTCATGCTGAGATTACCGAGCTTATCTCCAAACTCAAGTCAGGCACTGATGCTATACCCCCTGATGCTATACCCCCTGATCTGCTAAAATCCAATCCGGAGTGGTGGATTCCTCTCTTAGCAAGACTCTTCATGCATATCAATTCCTCTGGCAGGATCCCTACCTCCTGGAGCTTAGCAATTATTGTTCCAGTTTTTAAATGAGGAAATAGGAACAACCTAGCCGACTATCGCCCCATAAGCCTGCTCTCCATCATTGGGAAACTTTATGCTAAATATCTCCAATGTAGACTTCTCACCTGGGAAGAGTCCAATATTATTGGTGCTGAACAGATTGGGTTTAAAGCAGGCTGTGCCACACTGGACCACTGCTTTGTCTTAGTGCACCTGGTCGATAAATATACTACCATACCAGGTGGCAAACTTTTTACTGCTTTTATCGACCTAAAGTCAGCGTTTGACTCAGTCCCTAGGGGACTGTTGTGGTCAAAACTGCTCAAAAGTTCTATCGATAGACATCTTCTGTTCCTAATTAGATCCTTGTACCAGACCTCTAGTCAGATCAGGTGTGGTTTGCAGGGAGAACTTTCAAATCCTATCCTGATTAAGAACGGAGTAAGGCAGGATTGTGTTCTGGCTCCTCTTTTGTTTAATTTATTCTTATCTGACTTGGCCTTTCACATTGGACGTATTGAGTCCCACACCCTAAAGTTGTCAACTACAAAGATCCCGCTTCTCCTTTATGCTGATGATGCGGCCCTCCTTTCATTGTCAAGGCCAGGTCTGAAAAGATTACTTTCTGCATTTGGGTCCTACTGTGCTGAGAACCACTTGTCTATTAATTACGACAAATCCAAAGTATTGGTGTTCTCTAGAGCCCGGAAACTGTATAACTGGGCTATCAATGGTAATGCTGTTAAGCAGGTTTTCCATTTTAAGTACTTAGGTATTCAATTTCAGAACACTGGTGCTTGGACTAGACATCGAACCCAGGTGCTGAACTCGGCCTCCTGTAGTCACCAGCAGATTTTAAGATTTTTTTATACCCAAGGAGGCCAGTTTATTCCTTCTGCTCTGCGTATTTACAAAGCCAAAACTTTGGCTCAAACTCTTTACGCAATTCCCATATGGATACGGGGCTTCAAGGATTGTACTGAAAGAACCCACGCTGTCTATTTTAGAAAACTTCTGGGTCTTCCTCCTTGTGTTGGTTTTGTTCCGATGTACCTGGAACTGGGCACTCAAACAGTCGAATGTATGGTGTGGATTAACACCTTTAAATGGTGGTTTCAGGTGCTCTTTCTGGCAGTTCCTGGTAGCTATGTCTCTCTGGCATTTGCTGACTCTCATATTTCTCATTGGGAGAGGGAGCTGATGAAGAAATTACACCTGCTAGATTTTACGGGGGATGCCCTGGGAGATTATGGCCTTAAGGATGCCCAATTTAGGGTAGTCCAACAGTTTGTGGACATTGACTTGCAATATCTATGAGCCAGAGCTAACAAAACTTGCTCCCCTCTGATCTTCAGCCAATTTAATAATTACAGACTGAGGATGGCTTCCTATTTTTACACTCTAACCATTCCCAAGTATAGAAGAGCTTTCTCCCTAGCTCGCTTTAATGTTCTGCCCTCAGCACTACTGGATGGGCGATTTAAGAGGCTCCCGATTAACGAGCGGCTATGCCCCTGTGACAGAGCTGAGGTTGAAACTGTGGAGCATGTTCTTTTATATTGCCCTATGTATAACGCAGGCAGATCTAAGTTACTGTCTCTCCTTGAAACAGACCCTTCTAGACCCAATGTTAGTAATTTGTTCTTATGTTGTCTAAGGGATGGCTCCTCATATATCACTTCTTTGGTTTCCATTTTTTTTTAAGAGCTGTAACCATCAGAGGAGACTGCTGTAATTCCTCTTAGTCAAGTTTTTGGTGACCAATTGTTCATGATTAATTTTCTCATGTTCTTTTGTTATACTTGTGTTTTGGTCTGTGACCGCAAATAATTATATATTATCTGTTTTGGTCTGTGACTGCAAATAATTATATATTATCTGCTTGACACCAGTCTCTAAGAGCTCCTCAGAAATATTTACTAGGGAATGGGGAGGTTATACAAGTAAAGTAATGTCTGGTAATAGTATGATATCTTATATTATTAGGTAGCAATGATTTTGGAGTGTGATAGTCTATGACGCATATTTTGTTTTTTTTTTCAATAATAAAGACCAATAACTCTACCTCTTTTCAGAACCACTTCTTCCTTAGGTGTAGGAGCAGGAGGTGGAGGAAGTTGTTTCCGTGGTTTCAATCCAGGTGCTTGAAATGATATCAAATTCAGAATAAGCGACAGTGATAATTGTCTACACCTTATATCAGTATTTGATGTATTATAAGAAAGAAATACTAAAGTTTAGGAGATTAATGTATATGCTGAAATCTTTCAGGAAAAAAATGACTTTCAGTTTCATTTGAGCCAATGCCAAATATAGAAAAGCTACCAAATTTCTAATTTTCTGTAAATCTTCTGTTTCTAAATACTTTTCTCAGACATTTATTATTAAAATATCAACAATATTTGTAACAGAAGATGATGTTTTCATTTTTACGATTTTTGTGTGTGTGTAAGTATTACTGTCATAAGCAACAGAAGATCAGGTCAGAAATGAAAGCATGCTGAAATGAAATCTAAGTGAAATGAAGATATTACATAAAGACACACATGGAAAGAAAAACTTGACAGCAAAGTACAAGAATATCAAGAAAGAAAGCGAAAATGTGTATTACCACACTGCACTGGATGGGAAGGAGGAAAATCTTTCTGAGGTTTGTATAGTCTGAAATGCTTATATTGGTATGTATCATGCAAATAATAATTTCCTATGTATGTCTATCAGTGAAGACAACAATTTCAGTTGAAATCTCAATACTTTTTGTACATTGAACATTCTCTTTATTTTCCAAGCTACATTATATAATTTAGTTTGCCCTAAGAATCTCCATAGTGAAAATATAAGTAATGGAAAGAAAATTCTTGAGAAACAAAACTCAGATTCTTGTTTTCAGTCAGAATATTAAGTAAAATTGCAAGATGAATATATACTGTTTCTTTTGTTATTCATTTTTTTATTTTCTTATACAGGAAATAATCATATTTTTATCATAGCATTCATCTTGCACTTTACTTAATCATATTTTTTATCATAGCTTCTGCTTTGGCCTCTAGACATACATGTTTCTAAATAAATGTAATCACTATCATCTATTGTGAAAGCTACAGACATTCTTAGATCTATTCATCTGGCTTTGGACATAGTATTACTTGCATTTCAATAGTAGATTGTTGAAAATATGAACATGCAGCTTTCTAATTTGCTATACTACTAAAAAAAATCCTACGTGGGAAAATTTAAATCTTGGAGCAACAGTTAAATAATTAATGGACTTAAATGCATAAACTCAGCAAATAAGTTAATATTAGGTCATCTTAGAAAACCAATCATTACCAAATCGCAGTGTTAGAATAAAAACTATGTAGAAAACATTCAGTTAATAATGTATTAATGGGTTAATGGTGTGATTCTATACTTTACAGAGAAATTAGTGAGCATAATAAGGCTTATTCCCAAGTAAATTGGATATAGTATGGCAGGCCAAAGGTCTCATATTTTTAGAAAAGGTTATTGTGCATCAAATATGTATTAGTTATAATAGTTGAGTCTTAATAAGATTAAAAACTGCTTGATATTGTTGCTTATACCTTTAAGCTGAACTGGTTCCTCCTTAACTTCCTCTTTTGGTGGGATAGGAACACGGGGTTTGGGTTTTAGGGGTATCTTCTTTTCTGGCTCTGGTTCTTTAAATGATACGTAGTAGATTTTAGAGCTGGCATAATTATGCTGTTCACTTCAGGTGAAAACTTCTAATGTATCACAGAAAACCCACCTACTGATACCATTAGTAAAATTTCAACAAAGCAACTGCATATGCTATGCTACAAACTAATTCAGATTAAAATATCTGATATGATGAACATCATAGCATCAATTCCAAAATATCTCTCTAAAACTTATGAGTAATTGCTTTCATAGCCAAAAAATAATGTGCCACAGAAATTAAAATTATGAGACAGATACAAACAATAGTATATGCACACAAACAAAAAATAACATATATATCACCAAATGAACATATATAATTCCTATGAGATGAAGATGAACATGCAGATGAAAGAGATATTACTCATTCTGCAAGTTATATACCTTCCGTTGGAATTACGCCTTCTTTTTCTGGAATAGGAACAGGTTCTTCAGCTTCAAATTCCTCAATAATTCCCGCTTCTTTAAAGAATATTGATAACTAATGTAAGATCTTCATTTCAAAGACTGAATGGCGAAAAGAACTGAAACACCACATTGCTTGGACTTCAACAGATTCATTCACGGAAACAAACCACAGCAATATACATTGATACATTGATAAAGAGTCCTGGTGGCGGTATATTGTGCAGCATTACAGGGGAGCTCTGCCCACAACCTGGAGTTTGATCCTAATGGAGCTCAAGGTTGCCCCAGACTTCCATTCTACTGAGGTTGGTAAAATGAGGACCCAGATTGTTGGGGGCAATATACTGACATTGTAAACTTTCCAGAGAATGATGTAAAGTACTATGAGGGTGATATACAAGCCTAAATGATATTGCTATTGCTGTACACTCAAGATTTCCATATATGTAAAATGGTGGATGTATCTAGGTGACCTTGGCTAATCTTGAAAAACTAATCATGTTTGAACCTCCTTAGGAGTTGGGTAATAGACTATCAAGAAATCCTAGGGTAATAGGCCGTATTGGATAGAGAACAGAATATCCTGGAAGAAGATAATGATAAACCAGGCCATGTTGTTTAAAAAACTTCATAGATGTATAAAATTACCAGCTGATGTTGAGTTCAGCTTGAAGGAAACTTTACTTATGGTAGTGTGTTGACAGGAAATCCATTTGGACTCTAGACCTATATAACTTGCCTCTGCATTTGGAAATAATTAGTTAAGTTGTGTATATAATTCAATTGGACTTAAAATGCTTAGCTTTTTCTGCATTACAAAATAAGTTTTGAAATATGGTGTTCAATGGTTGCAAGCAATATAAAAATTAGTGGCAGGGTTTTGGAGCATGCAGATATCTGCACACCTATCTGCAACTCTTTAAACCAACGTCGCTTCTCTTGAGATAGCCTCACCATCCTGGAGAAAGAGACAGTTGTTTTAAGGAGTGGTAGACAGGTTTCCATGAATGGCCCTTCGTTCTCTCACGCACCTTTTTGGCCTTGAATCAGAAGTGCTGTGCAACCTCTCTTTGTGTCTTTC
This sequence comes from Pseudonaja textilis, assembly GCF_049901715.1. Classification (NCBI taxonomy): domain Eukaryota; kingdom Metazoa; phylum Chordata; class Lepidosauria; order Squamata; family Elapidae; genus Pseudonaja; species Pseudonaja textilis. Next base: position 183,904,110 of record NC_141990.1, on the reverse strand, counting down.
TTTGGCTAGGATTGTTTTGTAAAGAAAGCACGTGTACATTACCTGTGCCACATACAGACATCTATATACAACAGCGTAAAACATCAGGACAAGCAAGGCAGAAACAATAAACAAAGGCATCGGTGAAGACATCCACCTTCTTTGGGTGGATGTTTTGGCTCTTTAGCACAGCAATGAGCAATTTTGCTTCTGACACTGCCTTCTCAGGCACTTGAGGCACTTCAAAAGATTTTAGTATGTTTTACTTTGGTGAATTTTATACAGGGTGCTTAAAGCTTCAGGACTCAAAGTAGAACAGTTAACACAAAGTAAAAGTTAAGACAAAGATGCACAGGGATTTGATTTGGGTCTGAAGACAAAAAAGTTCTTGGACCACACAGGAGCCTGCTTTGAGCCTGTGAGTATAAGAGTCCTTGTAGCATTGTGGTTAGAATGCAGTATTGCAGGCTGACTCTGCCCACAGCCAGGAGTTCGATCCCGAGCCCCTTCCTTCTCCCCATATATTTGAAGCACCCTTTTGCATTTGAATCTGGAGCTGTGCAAATAAAACGCACTGTCTACCTACACACGCAAGGTACGTATATGTATAGGCACATGGCATTTATGAGGATATGTATCTTTGGCTGGTGGATGTTCTGGCTTTTTAGGTACAGCAACAGGCACTTTTCCTTCTGGCACTGCTTTCTTAGGCATTTCAGGCACTTCAACAGATTTTAATGTGTTTTACTTTTGTGGTTAATTATATCAAGTACTTAAAAACCATGTATAGTTTAAACTATGACTATTTTTAAAACACTGAAAGTCCTTAGTTAGATTACAGTGGTTTATAAATGTAATAAATATATATAGTTTTTGCCCTGACGGGGTTATATTTAAGGGCATGCAGAGGCTTTTGAATGGAGGAGAAAAATTGAAAGTTCTACTTCCCAAGCAGACGTCTGCTTGCATGAAAATGGATTCCATGATTTAGGCTCATCGTTCAACTAATGGATATTAATACAAATTACAAACTCAGCAACAGAACTAATACAAGGAAAATACAGTTATAACATAGTAAAGGTAGCTTTTCAGTAGATGAAGAAGAAATTCTGAGTTTTTCTTTTCTTTTGGCAGACTCTCAAGATACTATGAAGCTATTAGGTTTCTTCTTAATTTGAAAAGAAAAATAAGACCAAATACGACAAACAGAACAGATGAAGACTTCTGAAACACAAGACTGATGATGCAGACGTATGGGAACATTACACACATATACAAATATATAAGATGGATTTCACAGATTTCAGAAGAGACACTACAGAAGAGAACATTTTAGGAGATGTTAAAAACAAAAGAATTATCTTGTTTAGGTACATTTATCATTAGTGACATGAACCTGTAGCTGGTGGTGGTTTGAGTATTTTAGTTAGTACTTTCTTTTCTGGAACTGGCTTTATGGGTAATTCAGGCACTTTAAAGATATTAGTAAATTTGTTAATAAAAGAGAAACATAAATCCACAGACATAACAGACATTAAGACTGTATATCCTCCTTACCTGAGGATAGCTTCGACTGAAATTACTTCTGAATACATGGGATTACATACTAAGTCATCCAACTGCATGAGTGTTCATGAATCTGCTTCTATACTTACAACCATTCTATGCATATATTTTGAATTCAAAGTAATCCATTTCAGATTCAAAACAAGTGATAAAATGGCTGTTATTCTATAAGTTCAAAATAAATCTGATACAAGTTTTAATTAAAGCAGTCCTCTTAGAACACTTAAACTTCGCTATAGGAAATTATCAGTTCAAAAGATTCACATCTGAAATTTTTTTGCATGGTACTAATACCTAGACTTCATGCATTTGATTTACTAATACTTTAACATACTTTCTATTTTTGCAAATATATGCCAATTCCTTTAAAGGATCAAAATTATATTTTTGCCATATTGTTTTTCTTCCATTCAACCCCATTTAGACAGACAGGCAAAACATATATTTGCGTACAAACTACAGTAATTTGATCTAAATTATTTTCGATTTTCTGAAAAGAATGTTTCTATTATAATTGTGAATTTTTGATTTATAGAAGAGACTTTTTTGCTGTACAAAACATTATACTGTATACCTTTAACTGGTTCAGGTTTTTTAGGTTCTATAGTGATCTCAGGTTCTTCAGGGGCAACAGGCTCAGGCTCCTCAGGGGGGACAATCTCCTCTGGCATTTCAACGATATGCATTTCAGGTTCTGTTACTTCAAAAGCTTCCACAGTTTCAGGTTCTTCTGCAGTGATGGCTTCTATGTCTTGGTGAACAGGCACGTATTTCCGTTCTTTATATCCAATGAATGTTTTCATCTCTCGTTCTTCTTCACGTTCCAGGGTTTCGGATGGAAGTTGTGGTTTTTTAAATTCAGGTTCTGGCTTCTTAGATGGTTCTACTTTCTTAGGCACAGGAGTAAGCTTGGTCTTCTTAAAAGCAGGTTCTGGTTTTTTGGGCACAGCTGGTTCTGGTTTTTTGGGCACAGCTGGTTCTGGTTTTTTAGGTACAACAACTATCTTTGGCTTTTTCGGTGTAATGCCTGGTTCTTCAGGAGAAGGAACGACTTTGGGTTTTTTAGGAACCTCAGCAGGTTTTTTAGGTGCTGCAGGAGGTTCTTCAGGAACAGGAGCAACCTCAGGTTCTTCAGGGACAACAGGCTCGGGCTCCTCAGGGGGAACAATCTCCTCTGGCACTTCAAGGATATGTACTTCAGGTTCTGTTACTTCAAAAGCTTCAACGGTTTCAGGTTCTTCAAACGCAGTGATGTCTTCTACTTCTTGGTGAACAAGGATATGTTTCCTTTCTCTGTACCCAATGAATGTCTGTATCTCTCGTTCTTCTTCAGGCTCCACAGTTTCTGGTGGAGGTTCTGGTTTCTTAAACTCAGGTTCTTTTTTCTTAGGTGGTTCTGCTTTTTTAGGTACAGGAGTAAGTGTGGGCTTCTTAAAAGCTGGTTCTGGTTTTTTGGGCACAGCTGGTTCTGGTTTTTTGGGTATAGCTGGTTCTGGTTTTTTAGGTACAACAACTATCTTTGGCTTTTTCGGTGTAATGGTTGGAGCAGGTTCTTCAGGAAGAGGAACAACTTTGGGTTTTTTAGGAACCTCAGTAGGTTTTTTAGGTGCTGCAGGAGGTTCTTCAAGAACAGGAACAACCTCAGGTTCTTCAAGAACAGGAGCAACCTCAGGTTCTTCAGGAATGGCAGTGACCTCAGGTTCTTCAGGAACAAAAGCAGGTTCAGGTTCTTCATATGAAACAATATCCTCTGGTTCTTCAAGAACATATACTTCAGGCTCTGTTACTTCAAAAGTTGAAGCACACTCCGGTTCTTCAAATGCAGAGATGGCCTCAGCTTCATCTTTGTACACAGCTATGTGTTTCTCTTCTCTATGTGCAATGAACGTTTGTATTTCTTTTTCTTCTTTATGTTCTACAATTTCTGGTGGACGCTCTGCTTTTTTAATCTTGAATATTGGTTTCTTAGGCACTTCTACAGGTTCAGGTTTTTTAGGTATGGGAGTAACTTTGGGCTTTTTGGGCACTGCCTCAACTGGTTTTTTGGGCACTGCCTCAACTGGTTTTTTAGGCACAGCTGGTTCCGGTTTCTTAGGCACAGCAACTGGAACAATGGCTGGTTCTTCAGGTTTGGCAACAGGTTCAGGTTCTGCAGGAGGAACAATGGCCTCCCATTCTTCCAAAATGTATTCTTCAGGCTCTGTTACTTCAAACCCAGCCGCATGCTCAGGTTCTTCTAATGCAGTGATGACTTCTACATCTTGGTGAACAGTCACAATTTTCTCTTCTCTGTATCCAGTGACAGTATGAATTTCTCGTTCTTCTTCATAAACTTCTTTAGCTGGTGGAGGTTCAGGTTTCTTAGGCACGGCTTTTGGTTTTTTAGGCACAGCAGTAGGTTCAGCTTTCTTGGGCACTGGGGTAGGTTTTGGTTTCTTGGGCACAATAGCAGGTTTATGTTCTTCAAGAACAACAGTGACTTCAGTTTCCTCCACATGAACAAGAGTTTCTACTTCTTCAGTCACAGCAACTGGTTCTGGCTCTTCTGCAAAATGCTCTGGTTCTTTAGATAAAACAAGAATTACTTTTTTATTGGCAAAAATGTTTTGACATATTTTGGAAGTTTAAAAGAGGTGAGCATTCTTTAAGAATGGTTAAAGATATTTTATCTCACATGACAATGCAATGTAAGAGGTAAGAGCAAGAGTAAGAAGAGTAAGAATAAGAGGTACAAAAACAATGAAACACAATAAAAAGCGTAACGAAATTAGCCATTATGCATCCCATATTAAGGTCTATACAAAACACTTCTGATGAAGATGCACACAATTAAGCATTATGACTCATTGCACTATGCCAACAGCACTCTTTACAAATGAAACCTCAGCAATAAGCAGTAGTTAGCTATCTGATTGATAAACAATTATTTATAACTTCATTAATTGTGAGCTATACCTGTAACAGGTGGAGCTTCTGGTTTTGTAACTACTGGCTTTTTAAACACAGGAGTTGGCTTTTTTTCTTCAACAATCACCTTTTCGGGTACTTCAGGCACTTGAAAAATATTAATTAATTAATTAATTAATTATTACAATATTTAGAAAGACCAATGAAACATCCGAAATGAAAATGCCAAAACTTAAAATAATAGCATAGGTAACATCTATATGCCTCTACTTTCAAAGTGATCTATCAAAACAGCAATGATAATTTATTTGGACTCTCAGTTGAGTATAAATATCAAAACTGATATCTATACATAAGAAGGCACAGTGAACTTATAGAAAGATATTATGAAAAGTATAGTCAAGAATTAATCAACCATTAAAGAATATGATTTTTTTTTTGAATGATTATAAGATAAGATATTACTTTTTACAAAGAAGAGTCTTTGTTTCGAATGTAGGAATGTTCTCTTCAGTCTGCTTACTTGAGGATTTCAGGCAGTCTAAAAATATTTGTTCGATTTTTAAAATAGTATTGATTCCATTACAATATATAGAATGCCAACCAATAAGGAAGCATGCAACATGAAGATGTAAAATATTATACATGACATATTACTCAAAGTTTACATCAGTCTATCATTTTCACTATGAATCCCAAGTCTTTGCTTTCATGTAGCTTTACATACACAACCATGAGCCACATTTTTATTAGTCACAATGTATAAGTTCACAGATAACTACAAACCATATAGTCATTTATGGAAATACTTCATGATTTTGTACAAATTCTGATTTGTAAAGTTTGGGTATGCTCCCCAGCAGTGTACAAGTATTGCCTATATATGCCATAGGCCTCAAGCTAGGATTATGTACATGGCATTTTATTAAAGCAAATAAAAGGCTGCCAAACTTATATTTAAGGATTTGAAATATTCCTCTACACAATGGCATAAGATTTTTCTCAAACTATTTTTTTAAAAATAAAAATTCATTCCATGCCTAAATATTCTATTTACATCAGTGGGAGCAACTTTGTGTATATTTCCTGAAATATAAACCTCAAAGATATCCTGCAGACTTAGTCTCAGCAAAATATGAGTACAATTGCAACCTTAACAGTGCTGAGTTTGGGCTGGATCATTCCACATAAGGGCCATAACTCAATAAAATTAAATATTATTTGTTATTTAAATTTTGGAGTTTTATATGCAGGCTCATAGCCAAAGCTTTGACTCTATTTAATTCAGATACCTTTAGCAGGAGGTTCTGGTTTCTTAGGTACTTTTTCTTCTGGGATAATTTTCTTGGGCACTTCAGGCACTTTAAAAGATAATTATTGATTTTGAATTTGCAGTGTCAAAGACAGAAAAGATTTGAAAACAGTGAAACAATGGACACCAAAGACAAAAACAGTGGCACTGTTGAAGACATACAAATAACTTTTCTCTTGAACTCTTCTAGCATAAGCAAAACAAATCCTATTTTTTCTCTGTTCTTATACTTTGTTTTTCACACTAATATGCATCCATTCATATTCTCTTTCCGGTATATACAGTTAGAGCTATGAAGTTTATCAATGGGTTCATTTGACATCTCTTTCTATGAAGGCTTGATGATCACAATCATAAACAAGAAATGAGATGGTTCCCCTATCACATATTGTATTTTTCATAATGTCCATATATTTCCTCTTTGTACAGATCTTAGCTACTTCTGACAAATTAAACAATTACTGCTGACATTCATTGGAAGAAGAACGAACGAATGCCATGCTTTAGAATAATGGTGGCAAATACCTTTAGTAGGCGGAGCCTCTGGTTCAGCTGGTTTCTTTTCTGGGACCACTTTCTTGGGAACTTCTGGCACTGTAAAATATGGCAGCTAGAATTAGTTTGTGAATGTTTTGTTTTGAATAAAACAAAAATCACTAAACGTGTGTGTGTGTGTGTGTGTGTGTGTGTATGTCTGTCTAATATCACTAACATATACCTTTGGGGGCTGGAGGTTCTGGCTTTTTCACAGGAACTTCTTCTTCTAGGATGATTTTCTTTGGTACTTCTGGAACTTTAAAGATAATATATTATTTTCAGATGAATCAATGACTTAAATCTGGGGGGAAAAGCCACATGGAAGCCTAATTAACCAGGCAGCTGCCCTGCTCTAAAGCAATCATGAATCTTTAGCATAATTTTAATTAGAGGAATTCTTCTGGGCCTTATGGGGTTGTCCATATATTCCTAGAAAATAAAAGTGCTGAAACAGGAATGGCTTTGGCACAGTGCTTTGTCTGAACAGCGTATCCAGATGAACAATTTTCCTTAATGTACATTGGGATTTTAAAGAGCTTCATTTTGGGGTGGAGGAGAGGGAAGAGAATGAGTGAGAGTGACAAGGAACAATTTCTTCAAATTATTTTTTAGTACATGAATGTTTATGACTCCCTTTGCGTTCTGGTATCCACTCTATGCATCAGCTAATCTTCTAGTCCATGGAAGCCATTGTAGGAGAGCACTTAGAAAGGAACTTAAATTTCTAAACATGCCCCTTGACCAAAAAATCATGTCCTGCCCTCCCTGTATGAGGATCCAAATCCCAATTTGTACCTTTGGCTGGAGTTGGCTCTGGCTTTTTGATCTCAGGCACTGGGACTTCCTCTTCAGGAATCACTTCTTCAGGGACTTTAAAGATAAAAAGGCCTTTTACTTTGAATTTTATAGGAGTTGTTGTTCATTCAAAAATTAATTAAATACAAAATTTATAAAGACTGACTCATGAGAATGAAGATGAGATTGAAATAATCCACAGAAGTGCATTTTTTTAAAATTCTTTATAAATCAACAGTACAAAACACAAAAAAATACAAATAGATTGGGGAAGGGAGGACATAATGACATCATTGCATAATTTCTTTCATTTGCATCATAACAAAGATGATGCAATCATGTCTGGAACAGATTCCTAGAAACACACATATAATAATACCCACGCCTGCTCATTCGTTCTCAAGAAATAATATCAAATGTTAATTATTGTTAACAATTATTAACAATTCATACCTTTGGCAGGTGGAGCTTCTGGTTTCTTAGGCACCTTAGTTGGTACTTTCTTTTCAGGAACAACTTTCTTTGGCACTTCAGGCACTTCAAAATATTAATACACTTTTAGTATAAGCACTTCGGAAAAATGACTTGAAGAATACAGGTGCCAACAAAATAACTAAAATAAAGCCACCTGCCCATTTTTCATGTTCCTGATTTTTAGCCAAATATATTTTCATATTATATTCATAAACTATTAAAATGTGAAAGCGTTTGCTTTAAAATACTTAATATTATTGTTAATTATTCCTTTAATATAACACTTACCTTTAGCAGGGGGAGCTTCTGGTTCAACTGGTTTCTTTTCTGGAATGACTTTCTTGGGAACCTCTGGCACTTTGGAATACAAGAGACAGAATTAATGAATGTAAAAGAAAAAATATATAACCTCAAGAAAGAAGATTTTTTAAAAGTTTGGACAAAAATATGAAAGGATGCAGTAATTCCTGATAACTGATCTGCAAAATAAGAACTGAACTGCCACTGAACATTTTGAATGGGGTGATGGTCAAATAATAGGGAATATTGGGAAGGGATGCCATTAAAATGTTAATGTAATCCTTGATGATGCAAGTAATATATGCCAACCCATACCTTTGGGGGTGGGAGGTTCAGGCTTTTTCACAGGTACTTTTTCTTCTGGGATGACTTTCTTTGGCACCTCTGGAACTTCAAAGATATTACACAGATTGTATTCCCAGTTTTGAAAAGAAACCTCTCAGTTATTTAAATGTGAAAGGACATTAGAAAAGAGAAAACAAATCTATGCATACTGTAAATGCAATCAATCCATCATCAATCATACGTGTTGTAATTTCCAATACTGTACATGTGGTCATCTTAGATTAATATTTGTAATAAGGCAGAGAGTCTACATTATTCTTACATAGGAAGTAATTGAAAAAGAAGGGTAATGAATGTTATGCTTGCTTTGTAAAGGGAGCACAGAATTTACTCATAGAAGGATGCTAATAATTAATTAATTAATTAATTCAATTTCTAACGCTTCCAGGCATCAAACCCTTGGGGTTACAAAGAGTGGAGAATAGTAAAAAGGAAAAAAAAAATCAAACTTTATAAGAAGACTGTGTGAATCAAAACTCATCAAAACAAAGCACGGTTTCTGCTGAGTAGCACTGCCTTATAAAATTCTCACTCAAGTGATACCCACAAATGTCACATTATTGTGTTCACATGGATAAAAGCCACCTCTGAGTTTATTTTTCTAATTAATCTTTCAATGTAATTTAATTCATGCAGCAGAGGTATCACTTTTATCTGGAATAATATGTTGGGTTTTAGAAAATAAAAAAATGCTGGAAGATCTGTACCTTTGGCAGGAGGTGGTTCTGGCTTTTTGATCTCAGGAACATGGACTTCCTCTTCGGGGACCACTTCCTTTGGAATCTCAGGAACTTTAAAGATAACAAGGCAATTTAAGGCTTTGAATTTTAAAGATCTGGAGGAGATGTTCAGCATGCAAAAATAAGTAGAAAAAATTTATAGTTCATGGACTCATAGGAGATACTCAGGAAGATAATCTCATAATCATAGAAAGAAAGCTTTTTTCCCCTTTTCTTTTACAGATCAATGGTACAAAAGAGAAATGTTGGTGTGTACCAAATAGGACAGGGGAAGTATATACGTATGTATGTCACAATAAAGCAAATTACGTAAATTTCTCTCATTTGCACCAGGATGCTATAACACAAATGATCCATTATGGCTTGTAATGGATTCCTGAAAACATACATAGTAACAATGCAGGTCTGCCCATTCTCTTTCAAGAAAATAGTATAAAACAATAACAATTATTAATAATTCATACCTTTGGCAGGTGGAGCTTCTGGTTTCTTAGGCACCTTAGTTGGTACTTTCTTTTCTGGGACAACCTTCTTTGGCACTTCAGGCACTTCAAAATATTAAAATACAAGTTGGAAACAACTTGAAGAATGCAGGTGTCCCAAAAATAACTAAAATAACAACCCCCGCTCCCCCCATATACATTATTCATGTTTCTGATTTTTAAACAAACTTATTTCCATACTGTCTGCATGCAGTAAAATAACCTGAAATATTTTGCTACAAATGTGTAGTGTTAATTGTCATCTTAATAATACCACAACCATACCTTTAGCAGGTGGAATTTCTGGTTCCTTTGGCTCAGCAACTGGAACCTTTTCTTTTGGAACAGGTTTCTTCGGCACCTCAGGCACTTGAAAATATTAGTTGGTGTCAACTTTATGCATCCCAAACATTTAAAAAAGCTACCATATCACTCAAAATGACCAGTAGTTTCCAATACATCATCAGTCATGCCTCATTTTAATAAAATGAAGTTAGAGCATACAAGATACTTATAGCATAATGAAAAATACAACAGAAATTAAGGGCAAATACTAAAGTGCACTATTAGGTAAAGAGAGATAATAAACTTGGAAGGGGCCTTGGAAGTCTTCTAATCCAAACTCCTCCTCAAGTATGAAATCCTATAACATTTCAGACAAATGGTTGTCCAATCTCTTCTTCCAAACCTCCAGTGTTGGACCATCCACAACTTTTGGAGGCAAGTCATTCCACCAATTAATTGTTCTAACTATCAAGGAATTTCTCCTTAGTTCTAGGTTGTTTCTCTCTCCACAGTTAGTTTCCACCCATTGCTTCTTGTCCTGCCTTCAGGTACTTTGGATGATAAGTTGACTCCCTCTTCTTTATGGCAGCTACTAAGATATTGGAACAGTCCTATCACATCACCCTTAATTCAGATCCATATTAAGTGTGCTTGCTGAGTTTACAAATTGCATGTACCTTTAGCTGGCGGTGCCTCTGGTTTTTTAGGCACAGGCTTTTCTTCTGGAATGGGTTTCTTTGCTACTTCAGGCACTATTAAAGAAAAGGCATGAGCTGTTATTACTCTTTGGGGCATCAACTCTGGCATATACACAGGGCTAGAGTTAACAACCTGCCTTCACTAACAGAAGCAGTTTCCATTGATAGAACTGGAAGCAGCTGATTCCCATCCACCCCACAGCCTCTCACAAATTTTCCAAAGATTACAGAGCAGCGGTGGGATTCAATTTTTTTTACTACCGGTTCTGTGGGCATGGCTTGGTGGGTGTGGCAGGGGAAGGATACTGTAAAATCTCCGAATTACTCAAAATGTCCGCTACCGGTTCTCCAGAACTGGTCAGAACCTGCTGAATACCACCTCTGTTACAGAGCGAATATTGACAGTTTGATAGGAAAGCATCAACACATGAGCTTTGTCCAGAACATTTCAGAAATGAAAGTGGAAGCATAACACACAATATAATCAAATGATGACTGCTGTGGTGAACATATACATAATGAATGCCATGGTAAAGCCTTCAGGTTTTGCTCATTTAGCTTAAGCTCTCTTTGAACACAGGAGAAGGCATATCTAATAAAATAAGTATAAGCACGCCAAAACAAACTATCCAACATATACTTTAAATCCTTCTTCTCATTTGTTCATAGTAACTGGGGAGACAAATATCTCAACTGCGATGCATAGTTTGTTTATTAGTGTAATTTCGATGAAATATCAGCCTCATGGCTCTTGATAAAAATCTCAACAAGAAATCTTAAATTACAATCAGTCAAATTCTCCCTAGGGTGAATCAATTGGGACTGAAATGTCATCTTATTCCATTGTCAGGCAGTGAATAATAGGACATTTCTCCCGGCTCTGTGCTATTATATAAGATAAACTTATACATGCCTATTCAAACATAAATTCCGCTGATTTGAATGGAGCTTCTTCTTAGATAAACATTCAGTCACATATAAGCTTAATTTATTTATTATGCACATCCTTAGAAAATTTATATTCAAACAGTATTATAAATCCTGAACGAACATACATCACAAGCTCAAATATCAATGGTTTTGTAAGACAGGCGAAATATCAGTGGTTTTGTAAGACATTCTGTTTTTATATGCCAGTAACTGGGTTCAGAAACAAGCATCTATAAAACATAAAGTAGCAATGGACATTTATAAAACAAATAAATACTATCCATCAATGTTGTTTTTAATAAGATGTACCTTTGGCTGGAGGTGCTTCTGGAACAGCAGCTGGTACTTTTTCTTCTGGGACTGCTTTCTTGGGCACTTCAGGCACTTTAAAGAAATAGTATAGTTTTCTGATATACTGTATTTCAGTATGTTAAAACATAAGTGAAAAGGAATTATAAAATGGACTTAGGCACTGATGACTCTTAGCATTATTATAATACTTACTTCAAGATTTACGATTAAAAAAAATAAAGTTATAGAAGTATAAAAGTATAAAAACTGAATTTTCAAGAGTGAGGGGAAAACAGGGCACAGTTTTTTTCAGAATGACATTAAGCGTGAGATGTACCTTTAGTGGGGGACGGTAGCTCTGGTTTTTTAGGCACAGCAACAATTACTTTTTCTTCCAGCACAACTTTCTTGGGCATCTCAGGAACTTTAAAGATATTAGTATGTTTTAGTTTAAAGAATTTCAAATAGTTTTCTCACAGTATAAAGAAAAGATTTCTTGTTCAAACAGACAAAAATGACACAAAGACAGAAGGTCAAGAATACTGGTAGTAAAATCACACAAAGAGACATTCAGGATCCTTCCCATTATCATGAATAAGTCATCCCTGAGGACATCTTCAAGAGTTATGAAGAAATATTGCATAGTCAGGCAATAAATATGATAAATCTTTTGTGTAACTAAGGAATTGAGATAAAAATTTCCAGCTGTATCTCATTCAATCATGGGTGATCCATTTACCTAAGCAAATATGCTCTCGGCTGAGACTTTGGATGTTTCTCTATTAGTTGATGGACATGACTGAACTCAACTGAAACTATAAAAGATTTCAAAATATCTACAATCCATGTTGTAAGATTATCTCCACTGATCTAAAAATTATTTTGCAGTTTTCTTTTATATACCAGATATTTAAAATTTATTAGATGGTGTTAATTACATAAATGGAAAAAAGATACACATCGATAATTATCAACAAGACAACAAGAGACAACAAGATTTGACACTAAGTTTGACATGACTTTTACATATTCACAGTTCGTTATAAAACAAGGAATTTGTACAGATACAAAAACGTATTTTCAAGAAGACATATCTTTCATACAAAACTAGACAAACACTTATTAAGATAACAGTGTATTTTGCTTTTGAAGATAATATCTATATCTTGTATATATCAGATATTTAAAATATATTAGATGTAAATTAATGTAAATTACATAAATGGAAAAAAGATACACATTGATAATTATCAACAAGACAACAAGAGACAACAAGATTTGACACTAAGTTTGACATGACTTTTACATATTCACAGTTCCAAGTTATAAGACAAGGAATTTGTACAGATACAAAAACATATTTTCAAGGTGACATATCTTCCATACAAAACTAGACAAACATTTATTAAGATAAGAGTGTATTTTGTTTTTGAAGATAACATCTACCTTTTAATGGTGAAGGTTCTATGGTTACAGGTTCTCCTTTTTTAGGTTTAGCAACAATCACCTTTTCTTCTATTTTTTGAGGCAATTCTTTTTTTTCTACTTTTTCTTCCTCTTCTTCTAATTGCATTATTTCTGGCACCACCAAGACTTCTGGTTTCCTGGGCTGGGAAATAGCAATCTTTTCTTCTTCTACTAATGTTTTAGACACTTTAATAGTTGTCTTAGGTTCAGCTATACTTTTCTTCCCTTCAGGTACCAGAAGTTCTCTTTCAAGCAAGACATAATGTTCAGATTTTGGGGGTTCAGAAATGGCTGCCTCCTCTTCTTCCACCTCAACCACTAACGACTCAAGGGATTCTGGTTTTCTGGGTTTGCAAATAGTTAACTTTATTCCTTTCGTTTTTTGCTCTACTTCCTTAGGCTCCATAATAGTTTTCTTGGACTTCATGATCTGTTTCTTTTTTTCATGTTTCGGAGGTTCTACTGGTTCAAGGGTCACATATTCTAGTTCCTGAAGCTGTGCTACATCTATCTTTTCTTCTACTGCTTCAAGCTCTACTGCCTCAGTCAGCACAAAGGATTCTGGTTTTCTAGGTTTGGTTGCAGTTATCTTTTGTTTTGGCACATGGGGTTCCACTTTTTGGGGGATGATAATAGGCTCAGGTGGCTTAGCTTTAGCAACAGCTATCTTCTTTTCTAGCTCTAAGTGATCTAACATTTCAGTTTGGGGGAGTTTAGCATGAGATCTCTTTTCTTCTCTTATTTGCTGTTTTACCGATTCAACTATTGCAGTAGCTTCAGGTTTGGCAGATTCTAGTTTTTCTTCTTCCATTTTTAATGTTTTGGGCATTGTAATTGTTTTTTTAGGTTTAATCATAGTTTTCTTCTTTTCAGACACTTGAGGTTCGACTTTTTCATGTTTCACCACAAGTTCTGGTTTGTGGAGTTTAACAGCAGTAATTTCTCCCTCCTCCTCCTCCTCCTCCTCTTCTGTCTTGAACTCTATTGCGTCTGGCACCACTGCAGATTCTGATTTTTTGAGCCTGGCCACCATAACGTTCTGTTTAGATTCCACAATTTTATCTACTGCAATAGCCTCTGTTTTTTCAAGTTTAGTAATTACCAATGTTTTTTCAGATATATGTTCTGTGGCTTCAGCTATCACCACATGTTCTGGTTTGGGGGCTTTAGCAATAGTAAGTTCTTTTTCTTCTTCCTCCTCCTCCTCCTCCTCTTTCTTGAAATCTATTGCTTCTGGAACCACTGCAGGTTCTGGTATTTTTCGTCTGGCAACCACAATCTTCTTTTCAGATTCCACAGTTTTATCAATTGCAATAGTCTCTGGTTTTTTAGGTTTAGTAATTAATACCTTTTTTCTTTGTATGTCTTCTGTGGTTTCAGGTATCGGCATAACTTCTGGTTTGGGGGGTTTAGCAATAGTAATTCGTTTTTCTTCTTCTTTCTCTTCCTCCTCCTCCTCTGCCACCACTGCGGTTTCTGGTTTTCTCAGTTTGGAAATATCAATCTTCTGTTTAGATTCCACAATTTTATCTACTGTAATAGTGTCTGGCTTTTTAGGTTTAGTAATCACTAATGTTTTTTCTGGTAATTGTTTTGTGATTTCAGGTATCACCTCAGGTTCTGGTTTGGGGGCTTTAGCAATAGTAATTTCTTTTTCTTTTCTTCCTCCTCCTCCTCCTCTTCCTCTTCTGTCTTGAACTCTATTGCTTCTGGAACCACTGCAGGTTCTGGTATTTTTCGTCTGGCAACCACAATCTTCTTTTCAGATTCCACAGTTTTATCAATTGCAATGGTCTCTGGTTTTTTAGGTTTAGTAATTAATACCTTTTTTCTTTGTATGTCTTCTGTGGTTTCAGGTATCGGCATAACTTCTGGTTTGGGGGGTTTAGCAATAGTAATTTGTTTTTCTTCTTCCTCCTCCTCCTCCTCTTCCTCCTCTTCCTTCTTGAACTCTATTGCTTCTGGAACTATTGAGGACTCTAGTTTTCTCAATTTGGCAGTCTTAATCTTCTGTTTAGATTCCACAATTTTATCTACTGGAATAGTCTCTGCTTTTTTAGCTTTAGTAATTACTACTGTTTTTCCTGGTATGTGTTTTATGATTTCAGGTATCACCTCATGTTCTGGTTTGGGGGCTTTAGAAATAATAATTTCTTTTTCTTCTTCCTCCTCCTCTTCCTCTTCTGTCTTGAACTCTATTGCTTCTGGCACCACTGCAGGTTCCACTGCTTTTCTTCTGGCAACTACAATCTTCTGTTTAGATTCCACAGTTTTATCTACTGCAATAGTCTCTGGCTTTTTAGGTTTAGTAATGACTACTGTTTTTCCTGGTACAAGTTCTGTGGTTTCAGGTGTCACCATAAGTTCTGGTTTGGGAGGTTTAGCAATTATTCCCCTCAATTCTTCCACTTCTACCTTGAGAATTTCAAGAACTCCAGCATGCTCTGGTTTCCTAGGTTCTGTGGGAGTTATCTTCTGTTGAAGCATCTGAGACTCCACCATTTCGTGCTCTGTAGGGGGCTCAGCTTTTTTAGATTTAGTAACTGCTATTTTCCTTTGGGGCAGCTGAGGTTCAGTGACATCTTCTCCGAGTTCTACAATTTGGGGTTTTCTAGGCTTAGTAATGGCTGCCTTCTTCCCTGGCATTTTCTCTACTACTTCTAGCAGTTCAGTGAGTTCTTGTTTTCTAGGTTTAGAAAGGGTTGTCTTCTGTTCTGGTACCTGAGGCTCTGCTGGTTTAAGTTTAATGATGGGTTCTGGTTTGGGAGTTTTAGCAACAATTTTTTTCTCTTCTGGTATTTGAGGCTGTACTGTTTTAATTTCAGCAGTGGATTCTCCTTTTTTATATAGAGAAACCGTCTTTGGTTTTTCAACTTTTGCAACAGGTATCTTCTCTTCTGCCATCCCTTTTCTGGATACCTTGGACACTTTAAATAAAATTAATTCTTGTAAGAATTTGTAAAATACAAAATACAAATGGCAGCATGAAACTGAACAGATAAAATAATGGAACATTTTCAATAGTTTGGTGATTTTGTTGCTCTATGTACTCTTTGGAGAGATTATGTACCTTTGAAAGGCAGAATCTCTTCTTTCCCAGAAATGATATCTGGAACTCTTTCTTCTTTTTCTTCTAGGAGGATTTCCTCATAGGTTTCTGCCACTTAAAAATATTAGCTTTCTTTAGACATACAACTCATATTTGGAACATTTTCGGAGAAAAACAAAACAAAGGATTATGAACAAAAAGAAGATCTGGCATTCTATGTTAAGACTCAGATTTGTTCATAATTTTTGGAGTAGGTCAGCTGTTAGATTAAATAATTTATTTCCCTATAAAAATGCTTGATCATAAGTTATAAGTGCTTGAAACAGGCTTATTCAGATTCAGTCTTTCAATAAGTGAATTCTCTTCCATAGTTAAGAATTTTCTCTCTCTTTCTCTCTCTCTCTCTCTCTCTCTGTTTGATATCCCAGAGTTGTATTGGTCTTCAACTGTAATAAAAATTTCAACCTTTCATATCACAGAATTTTTAAAAAGATATTAATTTCTTCAAGAGTTTCTTTTTTAATGTAAAAATATAAAAAAAACTGACAATATGAATAATTTATGTCAACCAATCCCCAAATTCAGAAACATATGATAATGTACTACAGTGATAGCTTGATTAAATTGCCTTGAAATTCATTTATTTTATGATTATGTTCATGAAGAGCTGATATACCTTTAGATGCTGGAAATTCCTGTACTTTAGGAGTCCGTGTAATAGAAATTATTTTTTGAGGAATCTTCTTCTCTTGAATCTCAGCTGCTTTAAAGATATTAGTATTTTTTTAAAAATAAGAGGTTAATGTAAATAACAGACAAACAGTTACAACAACATACATATTTCACTGGTCCTGTTTTTTTTTTCTTATATTGTTTTTTCTATGCAAAAATTAATGATAAAATTGTGGTTTTAATTTTAGGTCAGCCAGTTTTTTCATGTTGATGATCTGGGATGATAGATAAAGATACTATTCTGTAAATCTGCAAACTTAATTGTATTTTCTTGGATAATTTTCCTCAAATTGTTGTCTTCTAGGACTATCCTACTACAATCTACATCATCCCATGCCAGCATAGCTATGAGACTGATGATAATTTCATCAAGTGAATGTGCATTTAGCTTCAGACTAACAATTTAAAAGATAGATGTTTTCTCCCTAAAATGGCATTGAGGGATCTGTTATAATTTTGATTCAGTTTTCTTAAAGTGAATTGAGATCTATATAAAGAGAGTATTATTACTGACTGCAGGTGTTGTCTCCCATGACTGGGGAAGCATCCAGTCTAATGGAGATATTAGATTCTCAATACTGAATTATATCTCATTTGACTATTCTATAAAATTGCACCAACTTTTTAAAAATGCAATGAATCCATCCATCTTCCATTAAATCATTGATTCTAAAAGAGATTAATAGAGGAAAATGAACAGCCATCAACTGTTATTCCATTTGCAGCTTGAAGATGTTACCTTGGATGAGTGGTACTTCTTCCTTAGGGATGGGTTTCTTCTTTTCTAGCACATCTTTCTTGGCCACTGAAGACACATCAAAGATATTAGTTTCTTTTTGAGTATAGAGACAAACATAAACTATTAGACAAACAGGGAAGGGGGAAGACAAGAAAAGACTGAGAAGACATTTTAAGAAGGGTTGATTGCTTGAGAAATTTATATAGGAATTGATGTACCTTTAGTTGGAGGAGCTTTGTCTTTTGCAGGAATCCCAGTTGGTATCTTTTCTTCTGGAAGAGCTTCCTCTTCCAGTTCATACACTTTGAAGATATTAGTAGACATTTCAAAATGATGCACACAAACAGTAGATCAGAAAGACAGCATTCAAACAACATATAAGAAAACATGTAATCCATGCTAACTAAAGCTCAAACTAAAACTCTCAAAAAGATAATTCATTAATTATTTGCATTCTATGTCTACAATAATAATAATTTATTAAATTTATATGCTGCCTGACTACTAGTGTCAGGGTAGTTTGCAATTGTTCAAACTTCTAAAAACAAAGGACAAAGGGGGGAAAACATAAAAACAGAATCAAAGAACAACAATAGTAAAAAAAAAAACCACACAAAACCAGAAGGGAACAAAAAAGAAGAACCATGATTGCACTTTCCTTTTCACAATGATTAGCAGGTGGAGCAATTAATTTTGCTGTCCAAAATGATTCAGTATATTGCTGATCACATGATGGCTGCTAGCACTGCTTTGTTTGATATGATACTTCATATTTAAATTAGGATTTCAATAAAGAATCTTTGTCACAATGCGCCAAAACAATATAAAAACAGTACAACTAAACAAACAAACAATACAATCAGATAATATAAAGGATGAAGACCAAAAATGGTGAATTCAGGGAACCCCAAATCCTCCCACCGACAATTGACATCCAACAAAGGGGCCACCAACGACCCTTGCCCAAAGCTTGGGACAATAATGTCCGGACAGAAACATAAGTAGGGCAATATCATTAACACAAAACAAATGAAAATAAATATAAGATTTTAATCTTCTTTCTTGTCAATATTCAATGTACCTTTAGGTGGTAAAGGCTCTTTTCTTTTTGGAACAGGCTTAGGCACCTTCTCCTCTGGAACAGCTTTCTTGGGCACTTCAGGCACTTTAAAGATACAGATATCATTTTTGGTTATTAATTTGTATAGGATTCTTAGAAGAATGTTACTTAATAATGAAGAAAGAACAGAACACAAAATCACACTTAGTGAGCACATAATCAATGCATACAAAGCAAGAGAGAAGATGTAGAATATCAGCAATTTAAGTCAGAATTTAGTTCATAACGATAGCTGAAGAAAAAGAGTACCTTTAGGTGGAGGGGCCGCTTCTTTTTTAGGAACAGCAGTTGGTACCTTTTCTTTTGGGACCGGCTTCTGAAGTTCAGGCACTTTAAAAGATGAATTTCTTTTTTAAATACTTATTCAGCCATTGAATTAGAGATTAGTTGACAATAAAGAAGAACAAATTGAGTGTCTCACATTCAGATTTTAGGGAGAAACAAAAAAGATTCATGGTTGGCAATCACTCCAATCACAAAGTATTTTTTTTGTTAAAACGAAGGGAGGGAGGAATGGGGCTGCAGACAATTGGACAACTCTCTGGCACAGTTTTTCTCAACCTCAGGAATTTTAATATGTGAGGCATTGAAGGCCCCACATTTTAAAGTTGCACTGCTCTAGCACATGTAGAAATGTCTTCCGGTCTTGAGTTTTGGGGTTTAAACTTATATTCTGGATTTTTTCCCTTCTATTATTTTTCCATTCTTCAGATATTTAGCATGAATTCTTAAAGCACAGGAATCTCAAAGCCAGGAATAAATGGTGATAGTGGTAAGAAAACTTAATTAATTGAATACATATATTTCTCAAACTTAAACTATTAAACTAATTGACCTAACTTTTATCAAGAATGCTAATGAAAAGGAAATATAAAGAATATGTTTCTTTAATAAACATGAAGATTCAGGGTTCCAGAAAAAAACTACGATAATAATTTATCTATCTTAAAATGGGGGTTAGTGGAATGAAGATATTTAAAGACAGTCAAGGAACAACAAATAAAAGAATTGATGTACCTATGGCTGGTGGAACCTCATACACTTCTTCATATTCTTCTGTCTCCTTAACTTCTTCAACTTCTTCATAATACTCATATTCCTCTGTTTCCTTATACTCTTCAGTTTCAGGTTCTTCTGGAGCTTCTTCATAATACTCAACTTCAGGTTCTTCTCGCACTTCTGCATATTCTTCTTCAGCTTCTTCTGCTGGCAAGTATTCCTCAGCCTCCTCATAGGTTTCATACTTCTCATATTCTTCATAAACATATTCCTCAGCAGTAGGAGCAGGAACAGTGATCTCTTCCTTATGGACAACCTTCTTTCTTATTACAGGCACTTTAAAGACAATTAACTTGCCATTATTTCGAAGACCGCATAAAAAACATTCAAAACAAAGTGAAACTAAAAGCACCCACAGATATCAAATAATTATAATACCTTATTCTAAAATAAACATGTAACCCCCCGGCATATGATATTGTTAGTCAGCAGAAATAAACTGGAAGGCATTATGAAAGATGATGAATTTTTTTGCCAAACCTGTCAGGAAATGCCTATATTTATTAGATACCAAATGCCTTTTCTTGTAGCAGCAAAGAAATTTTGATATTTACTTTTATTTAACTTTACATTCTACTCTGCTTCGAGAGTTCAGATTAGGCCTGTCCTCATTTTATTCTTACAACAAGAACATATGAGATAGTGACAATCCCAAAGTCACCTAGTAAATTCTAGAATTGACTGGAGGATTACATAGTCATTGATTTACAATGAAAGAATAAGAAAACAACAAGAAATATACAACATGCGTTCATGGGGGTTTTGTTTGCAAACATTTGACATACACATTATTGACATATATGTGATAGGCAATAAAGTATATATACCAAATTTAATATTGTGGAGTAAAATTTTAACCAGGTAAGCACTATGCCTTTCATAGGTGGATTGAACTTTTTTTTTTTAGATGGAACACTGGGCACATTCTTTTCAAGAAAGACTTCCTTGGACATATCAGGTATTTTAAATTATGAGCCCACAAATGGAGCAATAACTCTGCAATTTTGGAAAAAAAAATAGCTTCACATAGTCCATATCATACATGCTTTTGTACCACATGATCCTGTCCCCTTGCATTTGAATCAATATAGTTTTTTCTGCAGAATTTCAAAATATGATATGTACCTTTGGCTGGTGGAGGTGGCACTTTTTTGGGAACAGGAACTTTCTCTTCTGGAACAGGTTTGGGAACTTTAAGAATTGAAAGATAGATATTTTTTCTTAAAGATATTGAGCTTAACTCATCATGGGCAAACACATAAGACATCACAAGACCTACTAACATTGATGTCTAATGCTTTTAAGAATAAGAATTACAAGTATTGTCAACATTAATCTTTTTCATATTATTATAGCAAAAAATTAGATATACTTTTGGTTGATGAAGCTGGCACCTCTTTAGGAACAGGCACTTTCTCTTCCAGGACAGTTTTGGGAACTTCAGGCACTTATAAGATAGTACAAAGGATATTTTTGTACATGTTTTAGTGTCAGGTCAACATGGACAAACACATAAGACATCAGAACACTTTCAGTTACCAATATCGGTGCCTAATGCTTAAGAAGGAAGAGAAGTAATGTTTTTATACTACTTTTAAAAATGGTGAATATGCCATTGGCTCCTGGAAGTGGCACTTTTTTGGGAATGGGCACTTCTTCTTCTGGGACAGGTTTGGGAACTTCAGGAATTGAAAGATAGATTTTTTTTTTTGTTAAAGATTTTGAGTTTAACTTACCATGGACAAACATAAAATACCTGAAAACTTTGAACTACTATAGCAATATTTAACAGTTAAGAATATAGATGACAAGCAATTCCAATCTTGACGTTCTTTCTTAGTATTATAAATATTAGACATACCTTTGGCTGGTGGAGCTGGCACCTTTTTGGGAACAGGCACTTCTTCTGGGACAGGTTTGGGAACTTTAGGGATTGAAAGAAAGATTTTTTTCCCTTAAAGATTTTGAGCTCAATTCAACATGGACAAGCATATAAGATACCCAAAAACTTTGAACTAGTGTATTGGTGTCCACTTAAGAATAGATAATATTGGTATCCACGACTTAAGAATAAGGATGACAAGTAATGATTGAAAGAAAGATCTTTTTTCCCTTAAAGATTTTGAGCTCAATTCAACATGGACAAACATATAAGATACCTAAAAACTTTGAACTAGTGTACTTAAGAATAGATAATATTGGTGTCCACCACTTAAGAATAAGGATGACAAGTAATGTCAGTGTTAATGATTTCAGTCTAACTATTTTAAATGTTAGATATACCTTTGGCTGCTGGAGGCGGCACTTTTTTGGGAACAGGCACTTTCTCTTCTGCGACAGCTTTGGGAACTTCAGGCACTTTAAAGATAGTATAGAGGACTTTTTACAAAATGGTCTCAAGGCAACATTGACAAACACATAAGGTATCACAAGACTTTGACCTACCAATATTGGTGTCTAATACTTAGGAATAAGGACTGCAAGTAATGTCAACATTTTTTTTCATACTGCCATTACATATATTATATGTACCTTTGGCTGGTGGAGCTGGCACTTTTTTAGGAACTGGCACTTCCTCTTCCAGGACAGGTTCAGGAACTTCAGGGATTGAAAGACAGATAAATTTTCTTTTAAGATGTTGAGTTCATCCCACCATTGATAAACAGATAAAGACGTAGCTCAGTTTTAGATTACTAATCCTGGTGCTTAACACCAAACAATATGAATGACAAGCAATTTTAATCTTAATGTTTTCCTCTTACTGTTATAAATGATAGATGTACCTTTGGCTGGTGGGGGTGGCACTTTTTTAGGAACAGGCACTTTCTCTTCTGGGACAGCTTTGGGAGCTTCAGGCACTTTAAAAAGAGATGGTTTTCTTATTTCAAGGTTTTGTTCTTAGTCCATCATGGACAAATATAGAAAACAACGCAAAACTCTGAAACTTCCGTTCTTTGTATTTAACTCTTAACTGAAGAATAAAAGTGATATATATTGTCAACTTTTTTTTCACAGGGTTACAAATTGCATATGTACCTTTGGCTGGTGGAGGTGGCACTTTTTTGGGAACCGGCACTTTCTCTTCTGGGACAGGTTTTGGAACTTCGGGGACTTGGAAAAAAAGATTTAATGATTTTTTAAAAAAGATTTTGTTCTCAAGTCATCAAAGTGAAATGTACAGTAGAAGACATTACAAAATATTGAAAAACTGTCAAACCAAGTATTGCACTGCATGATCAAGGAAGCAAGAAGCATGTAGACATTACGAAGGCTTTTAATGCAAGAATTAAAGAATCCTGGAAATGGCAACAATAGCCACCCATTCTCTTTTATGAAATAAAAGAAATGAAGTGGAGTCTGACTCTTCTTTCTAGGCTTTTCACAACCCAGACTGAGTTAGGGTTGAAAGTCTCCATTATTTGTGGATGGTTTCTGTTTAAATTCCTCCTGTTTCTGTTCCAGCCTTCTCAAATTCTCTCACAACTATTGATGTTGTTCTTCTCTTAACTAGGGAATAACAGTGACAAGTAATGTCATCCCCCCCACCCCCCCGGGCCGCCACCAACATGGTTTCAAAAATCAGTAGGAACAAATTTTCACTGGTGGAGCTGGTATATATTTGAGGAACTTCTGGAACTTCTCCTTCTGGAAGAAGGTTGGGAATTTCAGGGACTTGAAAGATAGGTGTTTTTTTCTTTAAGATATAGAGTTCAACCCACTATAGACAAACATACAAGATATATAGCACAAAACTTTGAACTAGCAAGACTTTTGTCCAATGTTTAAGAACATGAATGACAAGTAATTCACTTTTTTTTCATACTATCATAAATATATGAAGCATGGAATGGGCATGTCTTTGAGAATAGGCACTTTATCTTCCTGGACATATCTGGAAACCTTGGGCACTTTTAAGATAGGAAGATTTTTTAAAAAAAGATGTCGATCTCAAGTCAACATGGATAAACAATACAAGACACAGTAAAACTGTAAGCTATTAATTTTGTTGCTTCACATTTAACTGAAGAAGATGCATGACTAGCAACATCAACATAGTATTTTCTTTCATACCGTTTCAAGTTTCACATGTACCTTTGGCTGGTAGAGCTTTTTTGGGAACTGCTACTTTTTCTTCTGGGACAGGCTTGGGAACTTCAGGTACTTTAAAAAGAGAGGGTTCCTTTTTAAAGGTTTGATCTCAAGTCAGCATGGACTAGCATACAAACTTCTAGATATTTTTCAACAGAAATTGGTATTTAATATTTAAGAAGATGCATGGCAGCTTACGTCAACATTTTCCCCCAACTGCTATAAATATTCTATGCAACACTCAACAGATAGAGCTGGCAGTTTTTCAGGAACAGGTATGGAAACAAGGGATTTGAAAGAGATATATGTTCTATAAGATTTTGAGCTCAGCTCACTAGGGACAACAAACATGTAAGACTTCACAAACTTTGAACTACAGGTATTGGTGACTCATCGTTAGGCATTTGAATGATAAGGAATGCCAAAATTAGTCCTTTGTTATAAATATTGATATACCTTTGGCTGGTGGAGATGGCACTTCTTGGGGAACTTCAAATATTTCCTCTTCCTCCTCTACTTTGGGAACTTCAGGGACTTGAAAGACAGTATGATTTTTTTTTTAGAATTAATATTTTTTATTTCAAATCAACACAAACAAATATGGAAGACCTAAAAGCTTGCAGCACTGGTGTAGGTATTTGAAACTTAAAATATTAATGATACGTACTGCCCACATCCATTTGTTTTCAAGATATTTTAAGTATTAAATGAATATTTGGCAACAGCAGCTAACACCTCTAAGAGGAAAGAAACATTCTCACACATAACATGATGGCAACTGCAGACAATTTAAATAAAGCACTTAAAAAAAAGATTTTGTTCATAACTTGGATAACATACAAAGCATCACAAAACATCACATGCTGATATTAGTAATTAAAATTTAAGAACATTGCAGATACTGTCAACATTTATGTTTCTCATAGACGTACACATTTCACATGTACCTTTAGCTGGTGGAGCTGGCACTTTTTTAGCAACAGGTACTTTCTCTTCTGGAACAGGTTTGGGAACTTCAGGGACTGAAAGATAGATTTTTGTCTGTAAGATTTTGAGCTCAATTCACCACAGACAAACATGCAAGACATCACAAAACTTTGAACTACCAGCATTTATTTCTTATGCTCAAGAATAAAAATGACAAGTCATGCCAATATTAAAGTTCTTTCCAACTTTCCAAAGTTCTTTTTCAAAGGTTAGATGTACCTTTGGCTGGTGGAGCTGGTACTTTTTTAGGAACAGGCACTTCTTCTTCCACGACTGGTATGGGAACTTCAGGCACTTAAAAAAATATAGGATTTTCTTGTTTTAAGATTTTGTTACCAATTCACTATTGACAAACGCAGAAGACAACTCAAGAATGTGAAGCATTAGTCAGGGCATTTAACCCTCAAGAGAAGAATTATTGTGAAATGTATTGTGAACTTTGTTTTCACAGTGTTACAAATTTCACCTGTACCTTTAGCAGGAGGAGCTGGCACCTTTTTGGGAATGGGCACTTTCTCTTCTGGGACAGGTTTGGGCACTTCAGGCACTTTAAAAAAAAGTTTTTAATTTTTAAAAATGATTTTGGTCTCAAGTCACCAGAAAATACTATGAAACATTGAACTATTAGTTTTTGTTGTCTAATTGTTAGAAATTCTATTAATGTATATATCACTATAGATCAAACAGTGTACAGTCACCATGTGCTTTACTGCTTAACTGTTTAACTATAATAGGAGACAGGAAAGTTTTCTTAGAACAAAAGGACATAAAATATATACTATGGATCCAAACGTGTAAACACTGCCATCCACTATCTGAATACTACTATAGTTGTTGTATAAAATATATATTCCAACAAAATATATTCCAACGCTAATATTTAAGAATATGACTGAACTTTAGTGTTTTTCATGCTGTTATAAATATTAGATATACCTTTGGCTGGTGGAGCTGGCACTTTTTTGGGAACTAGGACTTCCTCTTCTGGGACAGGTTTGGGAACTTTAGGCACTTTGAAAATAGTATGGATTTTTTTAAGTATTATGTACTCAATATGAACAAATTCCATAAAAGTTTAAACAACTAAAATGGGTATTAATACTTGATTGACAATGATTAATTACAAATACCATCAGCGTTTATTTGTTTTAAGAGGTTTTAAAGACAAGATGTACACTTAACACAGAGAGCTGTTGCCTTTACAGGAGAAATCAGATTGGTTTCTGGAATTCATTTGAGATTTTATTTATTTTAAAGATAATAAGAATTCTTAAAGATTTTGGTTTCAACTTGGACAACAAACAAGATATAACAAAATTTAAATACTGACACTAGTTTCTAATACATAAGAATATCAGTGACAAGCAATGACAACATTTATAACTTTTTAGTACTGTTACAGATTATACAAGTACCTTTGGCTGGTGATGGTGCTGGAACTTTTTTGGGAATAGGCACTTCCTCTTCTGGGACAGGTGTGGGAACTTCAGGAACTTTTAAAGATAGCAGGGAGGATTTTTTTTAAAGATTTGCATCACCATGCACAAACACATAAGACATCACAAAACTTTGAACTACCAAATTTAATGTCTAATAACATGGATGTCAAGTAATGTTAACGCTAATGTTTCTTCATATTACTCTTTAGATAAGATATACCTTTAGCTTTTGGAGGTGGCACTTTTTTGGGAACAGGCACTCTCTCTTCTGGGACAGGTGTGGGAACTTCAGGCACTTTCAAAGATAGGAAGATTTTTTTTTAAAAAAAGATTTTCATCTCATCGTGGACAAACACATAAGACATCACAAAAGTTTGAAGTACCAAAATTCATATCTAACAACATGAATGACAAATAATATTAATGTTTTTTCACATTAGTGTTATATAAAGCATACCTTTAGCTTTTGGAGGTGGCACTTTTTTGGGAACAGGCACTTTTTCTTCTGGGACTGGTTTGGGAACTTCAGGCACTTTGAAAAGAGATGATTTTTTAATTGAAAGATTTTTTTTTTAAGTTTTTCGGCTCAGTCCACAAAGATATAAAATATCAAAAAGGTTTGAATTACTTTAGCAATATTGTTCTCTAACATTTAAGACTAAGGATGACAAGTAATAGCAATGTAAATGTTTTTTCGTATTGCTATTTTAAATACAACATGTACCTTTGGCTGGTGGAGGTGGCACCTTTTTAGGAACAGGTACTTCCTCTTCCAGGACAGGTTTAGCAACTTCAGGCACTTTTAAGACAATATGGAGGATTTTTATAAAGATGTTGGCCTCAACAGGTGCAAACATATAAGAAATCACAGACTTTGAAGTACCAACGTTTTTTTTAAAAAAAGATTTTCATCTCACCATGGACAAACACATAAGACATCACAAAAGTTTGAAGTACCAAAATTCATATCTGACAACATGGATGACAAATAATATTAATGTTTCTTCTTATTATTGTTATATAAAGCATACCTTTAGCTTTTGGAGGTGGCACTTTTTTGGGAACAGGCACTTTCTCTTCTGGGACTGGTTTGGGAACTTCAGGCACTTTGAAAAGAGATGTTGTTTTTTTAATTGAAAGATGGTTTTTCTTTTAAGTTTTTTGGCTCAGTCCACAAAGATATAAAATATCAGAAAGCTTTGAATTACTTTAGCAATATTGGTCTCTAACATTTAAGACTAAGGATGACAAGTAGTAGCAATGTAAATGTTTTTTCGTATTGCTATTTTAAATACAATATGTACCTTTGGCTGGTGGAGGTGGCACTTTTTTGGGAACAGGTACTTCCTCTTCCAGGACAGGTTTAGGAACTTCAGGCACTTTTAAGACAATATGGAGGATTTTTATAAAGATGTTGGCCTCAACAGGTGCAAACATATAAGAAATCACAGACTTTGAAGTACCAAAGTTTTTTTTTTAAAAAAGATTTTCATCTCACCATGGACAAACACATAAGACATCACAAAAGTCTGAAGTACCATAATTCATATCTAACAACATGGATGACAAATAATATTAAAGTTTCTTCATATTATTGTTATATAAAACATACCTTTAGCTTTTGGAGGTGGCACTTTTTTGGGAACAGGCACTTTCTCTTCTGGGACTGGTTTGGGAACTTCAGGCACTTTGAAAAGAGATGTTGTTTTTTTAATTGAAAGATGGTTTTTCTTTTAAGTTTTTCAGCTCAGTCCACAAAGATATAAAATATCAGAAAGCTTTGAATTACTTTAGCAATATTGGTGTCTAACATTTAAGACTAAGGATGATAAGTAGTAGCAATGTAAATGTTTTTTCATATTGCTATTTTAAATATAATATGTACCTTTGGCTGGTGGAGGTGGCACTTTTTTGGGAACAGGTACTTCCTCTTCCAGGACAGGTTTAGGAACTTCAGGCACTTTTAAGACAATATGGAGGATATTTACAAAGATGTTGGCCTCAACAGGTGCAAACATATAAGAAGTCACAGACTTTGAAGTACCAGAGTTCATACAGATGACAAGTAACATTAATGTTAATGTTTTTTTATATTATTGTTTTAATTGGGCATACCTTTAGCTGGTGGAGCTGGCACTTTTTTGGGAACAGGGACTTTCTCTTCTGGGACAGGTTTGGGAACTTCAGAAATTGAAAGACAAATGGATTTTCTTTTAAAATTTGAGTTTAATTCACCATTGATAAACATATAAGATATCACAAAAATTTGAACTACATTATACAGGTAGTCCTTGAGCTACGACCACGATTGAGCCCAAAATTTATGATGCATTTGTGCAGTAAGTTTTGCCCCATTTTATGACTTTTTTGACCACATTTGTTAAGTGAATCCCTGCAGTTGTTAAATTATCAACTTGGTTATTGAATGAATTTGGATTCTTCATTAACTTTTCTGGTCAGAAGGTTGCAAAAGGGGATTGCATGACCTTGGGACACAGCAATGGTCATAATGATGAACCAGTTGCCAAGCATCTGAATTTTGATCACATG
Organism: Pseudonaja textilis; assembly: GCF_049901715.1. Classification (NCBI taxonomy): domain Eukaryota; kingdom Metazoa; phylum Chordata; class Lepidosauria; order Squamata; family Elapidae; genus Pseudonaja; species Pseudonaja textilis. Next base: position 183,875,238 of record NC_141990.1, on the reverse strand, counting down.
AGCATGGGGATGATGCTGCAACAGTCGTAAATGTGAAAAACGTCCACGTCACTTTTTTCACTGCCATTGTAACTATGAACAGTCACTAAATGAACTGTTGTAAATCAAGGACTACCTGTACTTAAGAACATAGATGAATATCAATCTTGATGTTCTTTCTTACTGTTATAAATATTAGATATACCTTTGGCTGGTGGAGCTGGCACTTTTTTGGGAACAGGCACTTCCTCTTCTGGGACTGGTTTGGGAACTTCAGGAATTGAAAGAAAGATTTTTTTTAACTTAAAGATGTTGAGCTCAACTCATCATGGACAAACATATAAGATGTCAGAAATCTTTGAACTATGGTAGCGATATTGGTGTCTAATACTTAAGAATAAGAATGGCAAGTAATGTCAGTGTTAATGTTTTTGATATAACTATTTTAAATGTTAGATATACTTTTAACTGCTGGAGGTGGCACTTTCTTAGGAACAGGCACTTCCTCTTCAGGCACTTTAAAAAGAGATGGTTTTCTTGTTTTAAGAGTTTCTTTGCAACTCATCATGTCCAGATGCACAAGAAATGATGGAGTTTTGTTTTTTTTATTTAATTGGGGAACATGAACAACAAGTACGGTCCATGATGATTTATTTTCACACAGGTTCAAATATGAGATGGCAGGTGGAGGTGGCACTTTTTTTGGAACAGGCACTTTCTCTTCTGGGACAGCTTTGAGAATTTCAGGAACTTAAAAAAATAGTTGGGAGAGTTTGATTTGAGGCCCCCTTGGGAAGATAATAACAACAAGAATTTTCTAAGATAGCAAAGTATGGTTGAAAAAGTGAGGCATTTGCAGTAATGGTTAAGAAAAAGGACTTAGAAGTTGAATAATTCAGGGGACCTTCTATCAGGTTAAAATATTTGCAGATAGAAAGCATGTAAGAGTTTTTCCTATACAATTTAGAAGTGCAACTAATATAATCCTAGTATACTTGGTAGGAAAGAAATGGTGAAGTTGTCTGTTTAGCCCTATCGTTAGCACAACAGAAGAATATATCACGCTGCTGCCATAATAATTCTTTCTCTATATTCGTCAAAGTACCTTTTGCAACAGGTGGTGGTGGTGGCTCCACTTTTTTGGGAACAGGTTCAGGAATCTTCTTTGCTGGTACAACTTTCTTAGGTACCTCTGGCACTTCAAAACATATTTTGTTCAGTTTTAGATTTATGTGTCATTAACAGATGCAGTGAAAAAACACAGAAAGGCACAATCACTGTTTTAATGCAGTGTAGGCCAGGAACATGCAAGAAGAACCATTAGAACCAGCTTTCTGCCAGATTCTACTCAGGTTGCTTGAAAAGCTGATGCTTAAGCTAAATATTTTTTTTTAAAAAAAAGCCTATTGTGACTTGGCATCTTTATTTGGAAATAAATCCAAAATGTTCCTTAAAACATGACTAGATGCCATATATATATATATACAGCATTAAAAAAAAACTCTCTCAAAATAGGCTCATTTTGATTTGCAATTCTCTATCATTTGGGGCTTGCATGTGTCCTAAGCCAGTGATTTTTAAACTTTTCTTTTCCTCTAAGGACCCCTTCCCACTTTTAAAAGATATGGAGGATCTGAAAAAAGCCTTTGTTTCTATGAGTTACATTTATCAATATTTGCCATATTAAAAATTAAAACAGATACATTCACTTCCACTACCGTTTCTCACAATTGTTTGATGGGGTTTTAATATTACAGTACTTTGCAACATAGGCTGGCAAATATTTTGATTTTGGTAAGCCATGAGAGAGTATTGGGGAAACCCCAGGGGTCCCAGGATCAAACTTTAAGAAACACTGTCCTAAATATATACATATTTTAACATACAATTTCTATTAAATTCTTTTTTAAAATGCTTATCTCTCTCATGTTGTTCTGTATTATAAAAAAAATATTTTCATGCTGGTGTTTTAAAAATCAATTTCCAAGATTGAATTGAAGTCTGCAGCTTTTGCCAGAATATTTAGAAATCCATTCCATTGAACTCAGTGGGATTTATGACTAAGTAAAGATGCATAACATCAGGTAACATAATTTATTTGGAGCGTACATTGAAAAATACTGGTGTCTTTCCAACAGAAGAGTATATTTGTAGCAAAATAAAATAAAATAAAGACTGGTATTTATTCTGGTGGTATTCAATTCTTTTTTGATAAGGTGAATGAGGTTGATATACATTTTGTTGGCATGTCTTCTTCAAGATGTGTTTGTTCTTAATTTTTAAGAAATGGTTTGTAAATGAATTGTCATCAACACAAAGACCATAAAATGACACACGCAAAGAACATGCAACAATAACATTCAAGATGAACAAGCCCTTCTTTAGAGAACAAGTTGGTATACCTTTAGCTGGTAGAGGCACCTCAGCTTCAATTTCTTCTTCCTCGAGGATCTCAGGCACTTTAAAAGATATTAAGAAATTTGATGTTTGAAAACATATCACAAAGAAAAAGAAGAGAAGGAGGTAGAAGAGCAAAAGGCAAACCCTACTGTAGCTTAGAGAATCATAATTACAAATCCACTTGTTCTTCCTGGGTATCATAATTCATATATTCATAATTCAAAGTCATATTTGACCCAGATTTGCAAGTTCCATGGGGGAAAACAGTTGAATATCCATGTATAATTTAAAAGCACTCTCTGATGTACCTTAGGTGGAGGTAGTTCTCCACCTTTTTCCTCACAGATTGCACAAGTTAATTGGCAAATCGATTTTATTCAAAGAATAAAATAACACAAGAGCGAAGAATAACATAAAAGCGAAGCAAAGTGGAAAAGTGAAAGAATCAAAACTGGAACGGTAGAACTGCAGCAGATGAACCCAAGAGGTGTTTTTACAAAACAGGACTGACAGAAATGATCAACTGCTTGTTTTGTCTTGAATGCCATTTGCTTAATATAGGCCAAGTGAATAAACTATAGAACTGCCTGCCTCACAAGATGATGTACCTTTATCAGGAGGTGCTTCTACTCGTTTAGGGACAGGAACACGCACTTCCTCTTCAGGTACCGGTTTCTTGGGCACTTTGATTGAAACAATACAGAAATACTTTTGAGTGTGCGGTTTCATTTTGGCACAAATCAGAGAAGAATAGCCCCAAACACACCAAAATACAGACATAAAGGCCACTTGAAAAGACCAGGGACAAGTTTTCTCAGCACACTGTGTTTAAAAGCACACACGCACGCACACATGCACAAAAGGACACAAGGATTGTTACATGAATTTGTATGTGTTAAATCCCAAAGTAATGTACCTTTAGCTGGTGGAGCTTCTTTCCTTTTGGGCACAGGAACCTTTTCTTCAGGGACAGGTTTCTTTGGTACTTCAGGTACTTTAGAGATAAGATTTGAGATGATTGAGGATCAATAATGTTATGGCACATTAAACAACACAAGCAAGGCGAGTTTGGTCTAGTGGTTAAAGTACTGATCTAGAAGCGAGGAGATGGGAGTTCTAGTCCCTCTTGAGGCATGAAAACCAGCTGGCTGACTTTGGGCCAGTCCTCTCTCTCTTAGCCCAACCCACCTCACAGGTTTGTTTTTTGGGGGGGAAACAGGAGGAGGAAAGTAGTATTAGGTTCGTTTGCCACCTTGAGTTATTTATCAAAATATGAGTAGTTCTCGACTTACAACAGTTCATTTAGTGACCGTTCAAAGTTACAACAGCATTGAAAAAAGTGACATATGACTGTTTTCACAGTTACAATCTTTCTGGCATTCCCATGATCATGTGATCAAAGTTCAGATGCTTGGCAACTGATTTATACTTATGACCGTTGCTGTGTCCTGAGGTCATGTGATCCCCTTTTGCAACCTTCTCACAAGCAAAGTCAATGGGGAAGCCAGATTCACTTAACAATCAGGTTACTAACTTATCAACTGAAGTGATTCATTTAACAACTGTGGCAAGAAAGGTCTTCAAATGGGGCAAAACTCATGTAACAAATGTCTCACTTAATCACAGAAATTTTGGGCTCAATTGCGGTCGTTAAGTCGAGGACTGCTGATAATAAAGGTGAAAGATGAATACATAAATAAAAAATAGAGAAAAGGACACAACTACATTGGACGCTACTACAAAAAAAATAGATCTACAATCAATAATTTTCCATCCACTTAGCCAATGTCTTTACATCTCTTAAAAAGGAAAATGAAGATGAGGAAAATATGATATACCTTTCTCTGGAGGAGCTTCCTTTTTCTTGGGAACAGGCACGGGTTTCTTTTTCTCAGGCACGGGTTTCTTGGGGACTTCAGGCACTTTAAAGATATAATTATGTTTAAAAGTTTAGACTCAGAGGAAGACATGGGCATCCACAGTGGGGTACAAAAGTCAAGATGTTAACTATGGTTGTACAATCAAAGCTTCACTCCTTTTTATGTGTCACAGATACCATGCATTTAAAAATGAGGGAGAGGCTGGGCTTCGATCACGCTATGATTATTATCTTAACTTTTTTGTTTTCCTTCTGTAATGCCCCTGGTAACATAGTGCAAACATTGGTGAAGCCATATATTAGGTCAGAGAAGTTCCTTATCTCTTCTTTGATATATTATCTTGTTACACTCAGTGGAGGGATTCCAAAGTTTTTCCTACCAGTTCTATGAGAAATGCGTCTTTGCACATGCATTTGTGCTTTGCATGCGCCTGATATGTGTTAAAAACTGCCCTCTGTGTCAGCGTTGGTGAGGTGAGCTGTTTTTTAGCTCAGCTGAGGCACAGCAATCCGCTCTGCTGCGCGATTCAGATGAGCTAAAAAACAAGGGAATATAGGAAACGGCGGGGGTGGGTGGGTGGGGCCACCCAGAGGTGGTATTTGCTGGTTCCCCAAACTACTCAAAATTTCTGTTACCAGTATGCCAGGACTGGTCTGAACTGGTCGAATACCACCTCTGGTTACACTCCGTGTCACATTGTTCAGCAGAGCGTGAATAAGCGCACAATAGTGCCTACGGTCCCTGTCCTATTGTCCCCAATTATTAGTTCCTATTTCTTGTATTTAAACTTATGTTTATTCTTATTTCTATCATATTGTAAGCATTTGACAAAATAAATGAATGAATGAATGAATGAATAAATAAATAAATAAATAAAGTAGAGCCCGCAACCTTCTGAAGAGCTTTTGGGGACTGAATGATTCCATACAACTCCACTAACTGACATCTGAATGACTCTGATCAGCAGAATATATACGCGTAGTTTCCCCATTTCTATCATTCTCCTTGGAATCTATCATCTCAGTTTACTTCTAAATTGCTTTTTTCACCCTTTCCAGAATGGTGGATTCAAAGCCCTTTCTGCTACATTCTAGGATATACAGAAATATTCTTTGAAATAAATAAGATGCCCAGGTACCTTGTAGAATGCTATCTTCCCAGTAAACAAAAAACTACTTCAAAATACATTTAAAATTACACTCAAATGAAGCATGATGCTTGGACAGGGTCAAAAGTGTCTTCAGGCTTTATGTTAAGGATCTGACTACCACCCTCTATTTTGGGAGAATCACTGAATTCACTGGGACTACCGTAAGAACTAAAGGTAAAAGTTTTTCTGTCAGTTGTGTCCAATGGACATGGTGTTCATCTCTGTTTCTTGGGCAGATAAATATAAAATTGCACTAATATATTTCAAGACTTTTAGACAGAGAAGACTTGTTTAATAGGCATTGTTTCCAACGAGGAGAAGTTTGGATGTAAGTAGAATAATTTTGGACAAATAAGATTTAAATGATAAGCATTTAAAGTTTAAATAGGTGAAATATTTTTGGAATGTTCCCTAGTTCAAACTTTCCTATTTGCAGTTTATAACCTGAAACGACACATGAATTTCAAACTTCAGTTAGGAAGATGAATGACAGACCAAAACAAATCTGAATAAATAAAAAAATCTGAAGCAAGAGTAAATTTGTAAAATATACATTGCCATTGCTTTTAAAAGCTGGTTTTTACCTTTATGTGGAGGAGGTAGAGGAATTTCTTCCTCTTCTTCATACTCAGGAACTTCTTCATAATGAGGTACCACTACTACCTCTTCTTCCTCATGAGTTACTTCTTCTTCATATTGTGAGACTTCCTCCTCATATTGTGAGACTTCCTCCTCATATTGTGAGACTTCTTCCTCGTATCGCGACACTTCCTCCTCATATCGTTCCTCTTCTTCATATTGTGGGATTTCTTCCTCTACATATTGGGGAACTTCTTCCTCTTCTTCATACTTAGGAGCCTCTTCTTCATATTGAGGAACTTTCACATGGACCACTTCTTTTTTAATAACAGTCTTGCGAACTTCAGGAACTTTAAAAAATATGAATTTTTGAGAGTTTTAATTACACACACAATCAACAAAGTAAGCATTCATCAAAAGAATACTCAAATAATCATTAGTGCAAGAATAACATATAACAATACATAACAGACTCAAAACACATATTTATATCTTAAATATACCTTTAGCAGGAGGTTTCTTCATTTTTGCAGTAATTGATATAGGCATTTTTTCTTTTCTGATAGCTCTCTCAGGCTCTTCAGGAACTTTAAAGATATAGTACATTAACATATAAGAACTGAAAAGGCTTTAAGAATTGCAAGACACAAAGATATATTGGCCAGACAAAATATACACATATTTGATTGAAGAAGATATTTGACTGTAATTGCATCTCTTTTATTTGCATTAATTCTTGAACAGTGCTTGCTCCTGAATTAAAAGGAGGTATTAATTTTTTAAATGTTTGATTTGTTAATGCATTTTTTAAAAAAAGTATGCATTTTTCAAATTTCATCAAGAATTTTTGCTAGTTACAGCCAGTCTTGTAGATATTTTTCTACTTCTGATTTGCACTGTATTGTCAATAAATAGCACTGAAGATAAGTCATATATTTGTTTTGATAATGGGTAGAGATGGTTTTCTCTACACAATTTTTCCAGAGAATATCGAAGATAAGATTATTTTAAAATAACCAGCCCACTCAGAAGACATTTTATCTATCTATCTATCTATCTATCTATCTATCTATCTATCTATCTATCTATCTATCTATCCTTATTTATTATTTCTATACTGTCCACCTTGCCAAAGCAAGTACTGCCTGTAGGTTAAATCTGTGGTGAAACTGCTGAGTTTCTGTTGGCCTTTTCTATAAGCTTCCTAAATGCTGCTTCCATAATATTTTTTCTTATTCCAAGCCATTTTACTTAGACAAAGCTTTCAGTATAGGAAATAGAACAACTCAAGCAGTTATTCAAGTACAAAAATTGAAAAGTGCAAAATTTGTCTTCTTAGATTGTTAACCTCTTCTGTTTATTCAAAGAAAAAAAATCAAACCATCAAGTACAATTACTTATTCTTTAGGCCATAAACCTTCCGTAGTATTAAGAATCAGAACTCTCAGTGATTCATTTTATTATTCATTTATTATTTTTTTATTAAAATGTTATGTGGTAAATTTCACACCACAATTATATATCTGTAAGATTTCTATTGGAAGTAACAACAGACCGGAAAGCTTTGTTCTCTCAGAGAGATAATATTTTTACAAATAAATGATAAATATTCATCTTCTTAACAGATATCAAATGGCAGCAACAAGTTATCATTCAGATACTGAGTTTCTGGTCCCTATGCTTTTCCTCATTGACATCATACCTGCATATGAAACTTCCTCCTCTGTATGAAGAGAAACAGAGACTTCCTCTGCATAACCCCAGCGCTCTTCTATGGCTGTTATTAAAGACATAGTATTTCACTTTAGAATACCACATGAGAAGGATCATTCAAAGCAATAAAAATTCCAGTGAGACGGATGGAACTATTTGAGACTTCCTTTTAGAAGTTAAACAGAAAGAAAGGAAACAGGCCTTGCCCATTCTCCTCATAAGATTTTAGAAGAAAGCTATTTTTTGATTTGAGAATTCATAAGAAATGTCTTTATATATATATATATATATATATATATATATATATATATATATATATATATATATATATATATATATATATATATGAGTTTTTGCTTTGTATGAAGATCATATACCTTTTTCTGGTGGAGCTACTTTTCTTTTGGGGATAACCATTGATATTTTTTCTTCTGATACAAGATGCTTTGGAACTTCTGGCACTTCTGGCAGTTGAAAGAAAGAAAACCATGCCATGAATTTATGCTCTTTTCTATAAATTGTTGATGTTGATTATAGGACTGGGATAATAGACAAAAATGTCCAGACAATGACCAAATTACTAAACAAGACAATTGACAATTCTCTGAAAATGTCATCAGCCAGACAACATAGCATTTAACATACACTGAACAGATACTAAACAGATACTAAAAACTACATCACTTAAACAACACAGAACATTGATTTGATTTTAAAATTATCTTAAGACATACCTGTGTTTTTACAATACTGATTTTGTAGTAGAAATAGTATTTATTAATCATAATAAAGCATACCAAAAGGAAAACAAATAACTCATTGCAAAAACTTAAATCAATAGCAAATAATTGCAAGATGTTGATCCAGACAATACTTTTCAACAAAGGCAAGAACATAAGAGAAACAAACAAGCTAATAACACTTAAGAAGACAGCTAAAAGACTTTATTATTTCTATAATAACAAAAAGGAAATCCAAAATGCAACAAAGAGATCAGTAATCTTCTACAATTTACTGTCCTACAGATGTGTTGATTTCAACTTTTATTAGCTGCTGTGGCTAGGAATTGTGGCAGTGGAAACCAATGTATCTGGAAACAATGTTCCCACCTTAGTTATCAAATCAATTCATTCCGCTGATTAGCACTAGCTGACATCTAATAATAACTATTAAAGTTAATTTGTACCATTAACCCCAATGTTAGCTAATCAATTGCCTTATACTAAGTCATATGACTTCCATAATGCTAAAACCTTAGTATAGGGGCCTTTTGTGGGAAATATCTTGTCTTATAATTTAATTATTTTTATTTCATTTGAATGACAAAATAGATCTACAAATAAATGGCCCTTTACTCTTGGATCAACTGCTTTAAAATGTAGTATCTATAATATATAGTTTTCCCTTACAAATTAACAAATTTGATTAGTATACTTATTAAAACTACAGTAATTAAAAAGTAAAACAGATATATAATAAAAAGTCAGAACTGAAATTTATTTATATACAAATTAACCTAATATTCTTTGTTTGTTAAGAGCAAACCATTTTTGCAAATTTTAGGCAAGTTGCAATGTATCTTTCTTGGAAGGAGCTAGCTTCCAACTTCTGAAATTACCTGACTCATATAAAAAAACTTTCTACAAACAAGTATTATACCTTTAGGTGGTGGTGGCGGTGCTACCTCTTTCTTAGGTTTTGGAACACGGACTTCCTCTTCTGGGACAACTTTCTTTGGCACAACTAGCATTTAAAACATAGTTTTTTTAAGTTGATTTGAATTATTTATATATGATAAGACTTGATCAAATTACAAAAATACATTGTTATTAATTACAAACATGATTAAAAATATGAGTCCTCCTGATGATGATCTATTAGTTATATCACAAAGTACTTTTGAAAGCTCCCTAAGTTTTAAAAGTAGTTTGTTGTTTTTTCTCCTAGAGGTGATCGTTTGAAAAATGAAACCCATAGGTTCCTTGCACTTTATTTATTAATTTCTCCTCAGCAATTTATCAACCTTGTATTGCCATCTTTTAGTTGCCAGTCAAAATTACAATATAGATACATGCTATAGAATTTAGAACTTGAAGTACCTTTCTTTGGTGGAGCTTCTTCCTTTTTAGGGACAGATATTTTTTCTTCAGTAACCACTTTTTTCTTGCGGATTTCTGTCACTTTAAAAAATAACGAAGGTTGGTCAATTGCATGTATTTCAAATATACATAAATATTTTAAAGTGAAATAGTCGACTTTAGCAATCAATATTAATTTTTAAAAATTTCAAAAGGCATTAGACAAAGTGAGGCTGAGAGTTTGTCAATATTACAGGGAGAAGACTAAAGAAGAACCAGAATAGGGTGACAATGAAGATACTATTCATAAAACAATGTACCACAAGAGGTAGACAGAACACATCCATGAGAGTTCCTTGCTTGTTTGGTTTATTTACCTTTGCTTGGTGGAGGTTCTTTAACTTTAGGTGGAACTTTCTCTTCAGGAGGGATTTTCTTGGGCACTTAAAAAAATATTTTACAATGTTGATTTCAACACAATACAGTTTTAAGTTCAATATATTCTGAGAACTAAGAATACACAAATTTCATTGAAGACATGTGAGGTTAGATTATTTAGGAACATGTACTTTTCATAATCCATGAAAAAGAAATTAGTGTAAGTTTAAACATCTTTCTTTCTCTCCCCACCTTTTCTTCCCAAAATACATGTTAGATTTGCTGAATAACAATTTCATTTGGCTGAATAAAAAAAAAGCAGTAAATATTTATACCTCTTGCTGGAGGGGCTTCCACTTTCTTGGGAGGAGCAACTGGTTCTTTCTTTGCTGGTTCAGGTCTCTTCCGGACCTCTGGCACTTTAAATTATATGGAAAGACAGAGAGAAAATCTTTGACACAAAATGTACATGAAGAGTTCAAATTAATTCATTGATACACGAATGTACTAAGCCATGGCAGCAGCAAAAAAAAGTAAGGTATTATATGAAATTAATACAAGATGCTGGGCAGGTCCCAGTTACTACCATCTACATAAGATGTAGGTCCTTCTGTTCAAGGCCAGCTTCTTATCCAGTGGAGCAGTTCCACTGTTGGTACAGACTTCTATCTCCTCTGCATATTCCTATTTCCACTAAATCTGTTCAGGAACTCTTCCAAACAATACTGACATACTACCAGAGGAAGGGGTCAAATGGAAAAGATTGTTTCATCCTGAGGTGTTAGTTGAGTAAAACTCTGTTTAGACTACAAATAGGGGGGAATGCTGGTTCTAAGTCAAAATTGCCAAAGATATTCTACTTCTAAAATTTGAAAGTAAGTAGTTGCTACTCAAAAAAGAATCACCCTGCTAAAAGGGCTATACTGTAACAAAGAACACACAAACACACAGAGACAAAAAAAGAAACATGTAAATTAAGCTACCTTTATATGTTAAGAAGTTAATGAGATACCTTTAACTGGTGGCACTTCTTCGGGAACAGTAATATGCACTTCCTCCTCAGCATAGTAGGCCTCTTCTGTCAATGTAAAAACATTGCTTAGAATAAATAGTTGGAATAAGAAAAGTAGCAAAAGGAAAAATGAGTAAGAGTTACAAATTTGCTTCATTCCCTGGACTATATGCTATGCTTTTTCATGTTGTCTGCAAATGTATGATCCAGTAGGACATAATGCATTGACAATTCAAAGAAATTAATGCCACATATATTTACAACTTGCAGAATGAAGGATCAATTATTTATGAGTCACATGCATTTATGTATACTGTGTGAGGGAATATTCACACATTGGGCCAGTTCAGACCCTGAAATGTTAAATAAGTTATCAATGCCTGGAATGTACTACCTGACTCTGTGGTTTCTTCCCCAAACCCCCAAAACTTTAACCTTAGACTGTCTACTGTTGACCTCACCCCATTCCTAAGAGGTCTGTGAGGGGCATGCATAAGCGCACCAATGTGCCTATCATCCCTATCCTACTGTCCCCTTTTATTCGTACCCATTTCATGTAATCATAATCTTGTTCTAATTATATCTGTTATCTAATTAATACATGCTTGATAAATAAATGAATGAATGAATGAATGAATAAATAAATAAATAAACAAATGAAGTGTCCATATCCTAGAGTCATTGGCTAACCAAGATTAAGATTCAGGAAGGTGTCTCAGAATGTCTTACATTGCATGTACGTGCACACATGGGTTAATTCTTTATTAAGTCTCTTGCTTATAAGATTCACTAACCTAAAACAACAGCAATAACAACAACAACAACAACAACAACAACAAATTTATCAGACTTGAATACCCTAGTTCAACAAAAAACCACCCTACTTTGAACAGCTTATATCCTCCGATGCTACCTTAACAGTTCCTAGGTCCTTGGTTAGGACTCGAACTGTTGAGCTACCAGTCTGCCCCAAAGGCTGTGAATGTCACTGAAGATTAAATAATAATAATAATAATAATAACAATAATAATAATAATAATAATAATAATAACAATAATAATAATAATAATAATAATAATAATAATAATGCCTATCCCAGGTCTTTGGTAAGGACTTGATGGGTGGACAAAAATCTAAACATCTGGCTGACTGTGCAATGTTCAATAACAACATCAATAATAATGATGGTGATAATGCTGTATCATATTTAATATATTTTGCCTCTCTGAAATAAATGAATGTGGTGAAAAGAGTAAGAAACACACCCTTGCTGTTACAATTGGGTTAAAAAGGGTATGAACATGCAGCATAAATAAGGAATGGTGGAACCTCAGATTTGGAGAAACCACCTGAATGTATGTTATACCCTCAAGATAAAAACATGAATAGCCAGGAGACAAACCAAAGGAGGGGAAATGGAACAAAGGAATGGAAGTCTCCTTTTTCTAGAAAGGAGAGAAGTTGGAAATGTGTTCTACGTTAATATTTTGGTAATGCTATATATATGGAGAAATCAACTACATTGAGTTCAATATGACTTATTCCCAAATAATTATATACAGGATTGCAGCTCAACCTATTCTTAAGATATGCAAGATTAATTTTTAAGGGTGCCTTTTTTCCTGCATTCTGTTACTGGACCCTGTATAGCCACAAGATGAACTGTATTTGTGAAGATTTTCCTGTTCTTTGTTCTTAGGGTACTAAAGGAAAACATTTATTATACTGTATTTTCATATGACATTTATTTAAGAATAATAAAGGCCCTTTCAGATGAAATGTTGCTATGGTCTAGCATACAAGTGGTGCAGGGCACTATTACCATCTCCTGTTGTCTGTATCTATAGTGAAACAAAATGACTACATAAAGGAAGGAAGTCTTATTATGTAGAGATGTACTGTAGGTAACAGCTACACCATTTGGAATCAGACATGTATGTAGGATTTGAAGCATCAAGGGTTCTCTACAAATGCATTGCTTTACATATGTATGCATTCAGATGGGAAAGCAAGATTCAAGAAAACAATGTCTTTTAAACAGACTTTAAGAATGATTTAGAAACTGGTGTGCTCCTGATATAAAATATCCATCCAGATCAAAATAAGGAAGAAGATGCAGATATTCTTAAACACATTGTTTTAAACTTCTGTTTATAATCAAACTATTCACTTGAGTGACACAAAACATATAATAATTAGTGGATTTGATTGATTTGATTTGTGGATGGATTTAATTTCAAGATGGCACTAATGTGGTAATGGCAGTTATGCTACTGCTGGAAATATGATAATTATTTTGCTTTTTGAATAGTACACTACCTGTTACTTCTGAAATTTCCTCCTCTTCCTCATAAGAGACTTCTTCTTCCCTGTCATAAGAAATGGGGAGTTCTTCTACTTCTTCCACTTCTTCCACTTCTTCGACTTCTTCTTCCTCCACTTCTTCTTCCCATTTCTCCACTGTGGAGTTTTAAATGATGAGTTTAATATTATTATGGAATAGGATACTGCATTATATTTCCACTCTTGTTAGGGAAATGTATTAATTTTCAAAAGAACATAAATTGGACTGAGTAGAGAGAAATCTGCAAATCCACGTTTGAATGAAAATCATTTTTCTAAATACAATTAAATGAATGTCAAATTTAATCTCAGTGCCTTGACTCGGTTTGGGAAAATTTAAATATTTTTAGAGATTTATTTGCCCTTCTATGACCTCTCCCCTAATTATAGAATCTCATAGTAATGTCATCATTTGATAATTATTCTCTGAAAAAAGTGGGATTGGATTTTTTGCTTATGGCTCATGAATGAATGAATGAATGAATGAATGAATGAATGAATGAATTCTTTATTGGCCAAGTGTGATTAGACACACAAGGAATTTATCTTGGTGCATATGCTCTCAGTGTACTTAAAAAGAAAAGATACATTCATCAAGAATCACAAGGTACAACACTTAATGATAGTCATATGGTACAAATAAACAATCGAAGCTATAGCTCATAGCTATAAACCAAATATCCAATATCCTAATAATCATTTTGATTAAGGGTGATTAGCCATAAACAAAAACTCCAATCTTGCCTTTTTCAGGGAACAAATATCATATGATGACAGTACTAAGAGATTCCACAATTCATTCATTCATTCATTCATTCTATCTATCTATCTATCTATCTATCTATCTATCTATCTATCTATCTATCTATCTATCTATCTATCTATCTATCATCTATTGTCTATCTATCTTCTTTCTATAAAAAGGAATAGAATGGAATGGAATGGAATGGAATTCTTTATTGGCTAAGTGTGATTGTATACACAAGGAATTTGCCTATCTGTCTTATCATATAGCTTTATGATAGAATGATACATTGGTGATAAAAATAGATAAATAAAATAGATAATAAAATAGTCAAAAAATAGAGTGATAATAAAAGATAATAAAAGATAGATTCATCTATCATCTTTCATTAGTAGAAATTTTCTAGTCTCGTAAACATAATAAAAAAGTTTTTTTTAAAAAACTACTCCATACCCAGATAAGCTTCTTCATCTTCTTAAACACTTGAGAAAGATTATGGAGAATCATTTGCATACCTTTGTAGAGCCACATAAATTTTATATTAGTGTTTACATAAGCACTCCGAGAACAACAGTTTTGGATGTTCACTTTCTGCTCATGGTCTCTCAGACCTCCCCCTCCACCCCAAAAGCACACAGAATACACATATAGAGCACACACATATTCACACAAAAATGCATAAATGTGTCAGAACATTTTAATGGGGATGGGGTGGATTATGTTCAGATAAAGTCATGGAACAAAACTGGAAAAAATGTTACTTTCTCCAAGGACCTTGATCACATACAAGGGTGTTCCAATGATACACAAATCCAAAACAGAAACAAACTATTTAGGTTAAAAGAAGCAGAGAAAACCAGAGCAAGCAGGCAGTTATTTAGTTATGAAAGTGTCCAAAAAAGTGAAGAAAAAAGGTCATAGTTCCAATTATTTGTAAAGATACCTTTAGGTAAAGGAGCTTCCATTCTTTTAGAAATGGTAACAGATACTGTTTCTTCAGAAACAAACATTTTCTCTTCTACAACAGCCCTCTTAGGCATCCCAGGCACTTTAAAAGACATTAAATGTGCACAGATTTAACTAGAATACATACACTCCTGGCAGATGAGCGCAACTATTTTCACTATTTATTTAAGAGTTTAAAGTGAGAAGAGAACTGAACAGTACTTTTGAATATGAAATGTACAAATAAAAGCTAAGCAGCAATACAAAATGAATACAAATAAAGCCCACCTCCTCACCTCCCATTATCTACGCAACAACATAGTTACTAGCAATATGCATGATACAAAGTGCAAGACATGGAACACACACAGTAAGAAAAGATACTCTTTGATATGATCAGGTTATTCCAACAATATCCCAAGATATACCTTTAGGTGGAGAGGGTTCAACTCTTTTAGGCACTGCAACGGTTACTTTTTCCTCAACAATTACTTCCTTTGGCACCTTGGGCACTTTAAAGAGATGATTGAGTCTCATTTTAGAATTTCCAATGGTAACAGAAGTGCATATCAATTAATGCATATCAAATAGAAAATTACAGTCAAGAAGACAGAGAATAACAATTGAACAATGAGGTAAACCCCAGATGTTTTTTCTTCTTTTTAAATTTTATTTGCACCCAAAGGAAGGTACTATACCTTTTGCTGGAGGGACTTCTTTTTTACGGAGTTGAGGTACTTTTTCCTCAGGAACTGCTTTCTTGGGCTCCTCAGGTACTATTAAAAGAAACACATAGAAGAATATGTAGAATCTTCAAAACATAATTATGATAAACCCTAACCTTGTACAATTATAAACAAACCTGAACATTGGACTCAAGTGAACTGTGATGTGACTGAACACCCATACGTTAAGGTAAAAATACCTTAAGAGATCATTAAAAGAAATTGCCTCTTTTTAATACAGGCATATTATTTTACCTTTAGCAGGAGGAACCTCTTTTTTCTTTGGAACAGCAACTTTTTCTTCCGGAACAATTTTCTTAGGTACCTCTGGCACTTTAAAACAGATTTTAAAACACCAACATTTAATATAATTTTTTAAAAAGTTGTGAGCTTGCCAAGTATAATAATGTGAATGGATTCTTAATTAAATCACAGCCAAATGGAGAAACCTCATTTACTATGCCTTCTCTATAAGAGGTTAATAAGTAGTTCATCCCATCTCTGATATCTATAATAGTATTTGGATATATCACGAGTGCCTTCTGACATATTTAGTTCACCTACTGGTAGTAGTTCCAGCTTCTGGTGTCTAAGTAAAAAATAATAATTGTTTATGAAGACAACTAACTAACAAAGACAATATTGCTTGGATGATACAGTACAAAAAACAAGTATACTTGTAACACAGTAGCACTATCAGTTGAGGGATCACAGATCAGTTCTGAATATGTGCCATAAGATAAATGTCTGAACCAATAAAATATACCAATATATCTTTTTAAAAATTATGTTACATACCTTTAGCAGGTGGTTCCACTTTTTTAGGAACTGGAACAGGCACTTTTTCCTCTGGTACTGGCTTTGGCACTTCAGGCACTTCAAAGATATTAAAAGTCAAAGTGAGAAATCCATGGCTATGTATCAACAGTCTTCAATGGACAGTCATTTACCAATAGACTTATATACTGCTTCACAGTGAAATTTATAGCCCTCTCAATTTACATATTAAAGTGTAATAAAATCTGGCAATTCAGAAAGCGATGCTCCCAGTCCAGCCCAACATTCAGATGGTCCTCAGCTTAAGATTCCTGATGTTAATCAATAAGCAAAAAAATGTTCATACCAGCACCAACAAAGAAACACAGAAAATTACTAATGATGATCAATATCCTACCCATCCCCAAGCAGTAAAGGAGAAAGAGATGTGAATTCTACCAAGAAGTCTAATTTCAAATTAAATACCTTTAGCTGGTGGTGGTACTTCTTTCTTGGGGACTGCAGCAGGCTTTCTTTTTTCTGGGACAGGTTTCTTAGGTACCTCAGGAACTGTCAATGGTTAATTTAAACAGGAGAATGTTAGTATTTTGGCACATTTATTAGAGGAGTGGTGGTGGTGGTGGAAGATGTTGGACAATCAACAATTACTCCAACAGGCTCAAACAAGTAGAACTGATTTTATTATTTTATTTATTTAATTTGTATTGTCACCTATTCACCCATGGCAACTCAAGGCGGCTTACACGATGTAAAACCATATTTAAAACAAAAGTTATAGAACATAAGTATGTTACTTAATCTTCTGCATTATTAGAAAATACTGTTCTGATAGGATCAGGGGTGGGATACATTTCTTTTAACAACTGGTTCTGTGGGCATGGCTTAGTTGGTGGGCGTGGCTTGGTGGTCATGTGACTGGCTGGGCGTGGCCAACTCAACATCACTCAAATTGAGGCACACATCTTCTCGCCTGGCCTCTTATGACTGTGGGGATGCTGCAACAGTCGTAAGTGTGGAAAATGGTCATAAGTCACTTTTTTCAGTGCTATTGTAACTTTAAATGGTCACTCCACACAAGCAAAGTACCAGCAAAGGAGGGGGGAAAATTCCAGAGAAGTTCCTGAGACAGGAAGTCTAGTCCTGCCAAGAATGTAAAAAGGATTAACGGAGAGGCAGTTTCTGTAAACAACACCAGAATGTTTCCTTCCTGCCTTCTTTACAGGATTAGGCCAGTAATTTCTCCTAACAACTGGTTCTCCGAACTGCTTAAAATGTTAACAACCAGTTCTAGCGAATAGATGCGAACTTGTAGAATCCCACCCTGAATAGGATGCAGTCCCAAACAGAACTGTGTCAAATCCCATTGATTTTTGATCCTAAAATGAGACTTCTTCAAAAAGTCCTAATATCCTTAACACAACAGGGTATATAGCTTTGCCTCCTATATATCCTGCTATGTTAAAAAGCAAAACTCAGTAAATTATTCTACCCTTTACTAAAGTATGTCTGAAATAAACACACACATACATGCACATATAGGGAGTCCTTGACTTACAACCATAATTGAGGCCAACATTTCTGTTGCTAAGTGAGACAGTTTTTCAGTGAATTTTGCCCCACTTTACGGACTTTCTTGCCACAATTGTTAAGTGAATCACTATAGTTGTTAAGTTAGTAACATGATTGCTAAGTCAATCTAGCGTCCCCATTGATTCGGCGTGTCAGAAGGTCACAAAAGGTGATCACATGACTCTGAGACAACGCAACCATCATAAATATGAGTCAGTTGCCAGGTGTTGTGACCGTAGGGATGCTACAACAGCCTTATATCTATATCTATATGATCTATCTGTATGCAAGCTTTCTGCTGGTTTATATACCTTTAGCTGGAGGAGCCTCCACTTTTTCAGGAGGGGAAGGTTTTTTCTTTTCTGGGACTGGCTTCTTGGGCACCTCAGGAACTTTAAAAACACATAATACAGAAGTTTAGAAATGATTTAATGATTTTCAAGATTTATCCAATCTAATGAAATATTGTTCAACATTGTAATGCTTTCTTTTAAAAAGCACCTATTATTCCAACAAAGAAACACAAAATATCAAATCAAATGTGCAGTTCTATTGGCAGAAAGGCTGTCTATTACAGCAAAAAGATAATAAGTTTATTGTAGTAATCAATATTTCATTATTATTAATTTACCTTTAGCTGGTGGAGGTTCTACTTTCTTAGGAACAGCCACAGGAACCTTTTCTTCTGGTTTCTTAGGGACCCCTGGAACTAGATAGTAGCAATTTTTGAGTTTAATCAGATAAAATCAAGATTTTTCTCATAGACTAAACGCAACACTAATATAATATTTGAAAAACACTGTAAAGTTGCTAATTTCTTTATAGGTGAAATATAGATGCTCAGAGACCTGGGGAAAGACCAACAAGAAAATGAAATAACAAGAAGAGGGATACAAAAATCATGTTCTTGATAGCTTGAAAGCAAATAAGTTCTTCTGGACTTATGGTCAAGGAAATGAAATAACTTTTTTTAAATTGTCAAAATCTTGAGAAATCACCATATCTCTCAGGATTTAACTTTTCTTCTTCAAAATCTAAAAGATTCTATGTAAGAATATCGACATCGCAGAAGATGTAGAAATCTCAAAAGATTTCCATTAATTAAACAGTGTTATTTTTTATTCTGCTGTGGAATAATGTACACACCATTGGGGAAAATGCATGTTGTGATGTCCATAGACACCATGTCACCAAGCTTGGTTTTTAGGTGATTCTCAGGAATTTTTAATGATGATGTCATGACCATCTTAAAATTAAAAAAAATGGATATTGCTTTAAAAAATCTACCTTTAGGTGGTGGAACTTCAGGAATTTCTACGTAGACCCTTTCTTCTTCATACTCATCTGGTTCTTTAAAAGAAAATGGGGAAATTAAAAAGTTGACTTTACCCTATTTTCTACATACCATTAAAAATAGCCAAATAGCCAAAATGACATGTAAAGAATGAGACAGAACTGTTCCTACTATTTCTGTTCTCCAATGGTCAATTATGTTTCTAATCTTGAGCACATACCCTTTATCTTATAACTGATTTATTTTATTTTTATTTATTTTTATTTTATTTATTTGTCAATTGTTTACGAGATAAGTAAAAGTGTATACATAATTATGAATACATGAAATGAGTACATATAAGAAAAATAAAAGAAAAATAAAAGAAACAATAGGACAGGGACGGTAGGCACGTTGGTGCGCTTATGCACGCCCCCTACAGACCTATTAGGAAAGGGGTGAGGTCAATAGTAGACAGTCTAAGGTTAAAGTTTTTGGGGTTTGGGGAAGAAACTACAGAGTCGGGTAGAGTATTCCAGACATTGACCACTCTGTTGCTGAAGTCGTATTTCCTGCAATCAAGCTTGGTGAGGTTAACCTTGAGTTTGTATCTGTTGTGTGCTCTTGTGTTGTTATGGTTGAAGCTGAAGTATTCATTGACAGGTAGGACATTGCAATGTATGATTTTATATACCATGCTTAAATCAGACCGAAGACGGCGTAATTCAAGGTTTTCTAGTTCTAGAATTTCAAGTCTGGTGGCATAAGGTATTCTACAACGAGTAGAGGAGTGGAGAACTCTTCTTGTGAAATATTTCTGGACTTTCTCAACTGTGTTAATATCAGATACGTAATGTGGGTTCCAGACTGATGAGCTGTATTCGAGTATTGGTCTAGCAAATGTTTTGTATGCTCTAGTTAGTAGTGTGATATTACCAGAGAAAAAGCTACGTAAGATTAGGTTAACAACTCTTAATGCCTTTTTGGCTATGTAGTTGCAGTGGGCACTAGCACTTAGATCGTTAGAGGTGAGTATTCCAAGGTCCTTTACAGAGCTTGGATCATCAACAAGATCTTGACTATTCAGCTTGTATTTTATTTTCGGATTTTTTTGCCAATATGTAAGACAGAGCATTTATTTGTTGAGATTTGAAGTTGCCATTTGTTTGACCATTCTGATACACAGTCAAGATCTTTTTGAAGGGTAGCAGTATTGTCT
The DNA here is from genome assembly GCF_049901715.1 of Pseudonaja textilis. Lineage (NCBI taxonomy): Eukaryota > Metazoa > Chordata > Lepidosauria > Squamata > Elapidae > Pseudonaja > Pseudonaja textilis. Next base: position 183,854,473 of record NC_141990.1, on the reverse strand, counting down.
GTGGTATTGAACAGCTTTACATCATCAGCGAAAAGAACGCAGTTGCTCTTAATATGATCACAGAGGTCATTTATGTAGAGTATGAAGAGAGTTGGTCCTAGAACACTGCCTTGGGGGACCCCACTATTGACAGGTACAGAATTTGATAGGACACTCCCAATTTTGACCATTTGTTGTCTGTTTGACAGGAATGCTTCTATCCAGTTATGCAGTTGTCCAGAGATACCATAGGATTTTATTTTTAGTAGTAGTTTGTCATGTACCACTGAATCAAAGGCTTTACAGAAGTCTATGTAGATTGCATCTATTGTTTTGCCCTGATCAAGTTGTGTAGTCCATATGTTTTTGCAGTGTGAGAGTTGCAGATTACAGGATAGTTTTTTTCTGAAACCAAATTGTTTATTGGAGAATAGGTTGTTTGTCTCTAAGTGGAGGATGATGGATTGGTTAATAATTGATTCCATGACTTTACAGGTGACGCAGCATAAGGAGATTGGTCTGTAATTTTCAACTAGGCAAGGGTCTCCCTTTTTGAAGATGGGGATGACTGTGGCTTGTGACAATAGGTTAGGCAAGGAACTGGTCCTGAAAGATTTTTCAAAGATTATGCTTAGAGGTTTGGCTATGGCAGTGGATAACTTTTTTAAGAAATAGGCACATATTCCATCCGGTCCAATAGATAGGGATGGTTTTAGATTGCGTAGTGCTTTTTCAACATTGTCTTCTGTAAAATCGATATGTATTAGATCACTGTAGTTATCTGTGGTTCGGCTAGGAAATGCTGGGCATTTAGCTATAGTGGTGAAATTTACTAGTTAAAAATTATTGTCATCTGTATAGCACTCAAGATATTTTTAAAAGGGTATACAGAAATAATTGCACAGAGCATGTTTAGAACAGTTAAGAAATTATATGAAATAACCTATTATCAAATTGGGTACGGCTAGGTTAAAATAAACTAAACCGAATTTACCTTCAGTTGGATATTCCACGTAGAAGCCTTCATGCTCGTATTCTTCTGGTTCTTTAAAGAGAATCATCACATTTAAAAGATGGATTTAAACTATTTTCAATACTATTGAAATGATCCGTAAGATAAAACAGAAATATTAAATAAAACCCAGAATCTGACTGTCCAGAGAGATATTTATGTTCCTAAAGTTCAAAAAGATAAATGTCTTGGGCAGCAGATTCTCACAAACAGAAGACTCACAAGTAAAAGAATAAGGCAACTTTTTTTTCATGGGAGAAAGTTCTATGCTATGTGCAAAGCTGCCATATTAAGAGAACATTGAATAGAGGCAAATGCAATTTAATTAGCCTATTTCATTTTTTATATAGGACAAGGTGGTAAGAGAAAAAAATTAATAATATATGTTTGTAACTACCTGAACCATATGAATATTCTTCTTCATGATATGAAACAGTCACTTTTTCTTCTGAAATAGTCCATTTCTCTTCAGCTGGGACTGAAATAAGAATTCAGTCAAAAATACTAAATTAAACATATGAAAATGGTTTGCAAACATATTTCTATTATATTAAACACCAGGACTCCAAATAAAATTTTGCGGTAGGTAAGATGTAAAGATAGGAATAACTTCCAAGACAGAATGACCTAATCTCAAATCAAGCCAGGCTGAATAGTCCCATATTTCAAGGTAAGTCAAGGTTCAGGAACGTTTAGAATAGCCCATTTTCAACTTGAAACATTATGTAGCAAAACCTTGCATTAGACATTAGAAAGCAAAAATAGCTTTGTCACGAAGCAATCACATTCCTATGCAAATGTTACAAGTAGAATAAAGAAAATAACTATTTCCAAAAATTACAAAGATGAATAAGAATTTTAAAGCACATGCATGTTTTGAGACATACTGCCCCCCTCCAAAAAAACCCTCACCCCAATGTCCATGAATAAAATATAAAAACTGTCTCTAGCTGAGCTTGATGATCATGTATTTTCTTGGTGACAATAAGGAAGTGATCTGCCATTACTTTCATCTATAATATTTTTGATTCTACCAATCTATCCCATGCCTGAAATTCCTGCTAGGTACCAACTAGTCTGCTGGGCATAGTGCCCTTTAGATGAATGCCAAATCTCATAAAGGAACAAAAATGCACGGAACAGAATTTCTCTCATTTAAAGCAAATTGTCTTATTTTCAGTCATGCATCCAATGTACAATGTACATCATCAGTTACTGGTCTATCACTTCTAGAATGCTTCTCAATGAAGATTTCTGTTCCTTCAACCGAATAATTTGAACATGCATTCACAGGGAAAGGTTAGTAGAATTGTACTGAAAAAAAAAAAGAACTGAAAAAGAACTGAAAAAAGTGAACACCATGAAAGGTAGGAAAAATGGATATGATTTATAGAAATCAATGTTCGTATATGCCATAGGTATTTCAAAAGAATATAGAAAGAGATGGAAAAGGAGATTGTGTACCTTTTCGTTCTATAACTTCCTCGTGAATGACTCTCTTTGCAGGTTTTTTGGATGGAACTTCTGGAACTTTACGGATATAAAAATATATAAAAGATTATTTCCATATATATGATGTATATCAAACTATTTTAATCATAATTAAGGATAAGATAATAAACAAATAACATTTTAAAGCAGATTTCTTAAGCCTGATTTCTGCCTCCAGGTCTGTTAGGCCAGGCTGGCTGAGAATTCGGGGTGGGTGGGTGGGAGGGGTAGGGCAGGGTGTTTGTGTGAAGTTCAAAGATATTTATCTATGTGTTTTATATGTTTATTTAAAACATTTATGTGGGCACCCTTCTTAAATCACGCTGGGCAGCTCATAATAATAAATTTTAACTGCATCAGGTTTAAGAAGATTGGTTTAAATCTTAGCAAGATTTAATAAATGGAACCATATAAAATGAGAAAAGGGTAGCATATCAATGAGGGAGACTATTTGTAGCTCAGGGTTGCTATGAGGGTTCTTGATGCTCTCTGAACACTGATGATGTTACCAACTTAGGGTAATGAAATGTCTGCAAGAAAACAAGTCAGCTCAGAGAGCCCGAACAACCCATCAAGGTAGCATATATTTTAAAAGGAGAAAATTTGATATGCAGCAAAAACATCAAATAAATTGAGATGTCTTCCATCTCTTTTCTAAATCAAGTTGAACAGAACTTTTATGACTATTTTAACTACTAAGCTGTGGAGAAAAATTAAGAAGATAGTGGAACCTAGCAGCTCTAAGTAATTAGCTATATATATTTTAAGCTAGATGCCATTACTTTGAAGGGATTTTTTTCCTGATCCCATAGATAATAGTATTTGCTGTTAAAAATCATGAGTACATCATAGATTGAGGCTGTAATTAATTTAAGTGGCTAGGAAATATCATTAATATTTTAATATAAGAAGATCAGTTATTAGCAATTGAAGTCTTTTTATATATGCAATTAAAGGGATGTATTTTGATGCCAAGGATTTTTGTAAGTAGACCAAGGACCACATAAAATTAAAATGAGCAGCATGCACATACTGTAATCCTATATTTTCCCAATATTAAATTAAAGCAAAAGATTCATATCACCTTTCCTTGTTAAAAAAAATAAAATAATTTTTGTCCATTCCTACCTTTAACTCTTCTCAGTTGTTCTTCCTCCATCTGCTGAGCTGTTTTTGCTACTTCTTCAGTTACAGGCTTCCGAGTAACTAAAGGGGATTTAAAACACTTAGCATAAGACTGTATCTGAATATCCATCAAGTGCATTATATCCAATTTTCAGTGTGAGAAAAGAAGTTCTAGTTCACTGATCTCCTAAAAGACATACATTTGGGGTTCATATATACCACTATATACAATATACCATTATATTGTTCTCATGAAAGTTTTTGAAACTTGGCTTTGCCCAATTACTTCAATTAGTGATGGGAGAATTTCCCATAATTGATAACCTCTTTTCTGGATTCCTTTGAATGCTCTGGTAATCCTGCCTAATTTCTGAGACCTGCTAGGGAGGTTAAAATGGAAACTTCCCCACCTCTAAAAACTGTTGATATTGGAGATTCCTTTTCTTCCCCATTGTTTCACACTGAATGTTCAGAATTGAGCTTTTTCATATCAGAACTATTGATTATGGCCATGAGTGATGTTTAGAAGTAATACCTGATTTAATGGTTTGGATTCATGGTTTGATAGGAATCTTTTTAATATGTGAGATAAAATAGAATGTAACCTAACAATGTGTTGCCATGTCCAATATATTAAGGGTGGACAAAGAGAGACATCTGTTTTGTACATTTAGCAATAATTCTATAAATGTAATGTAAGAGTTTATGATTAGTATTCAACATTTCTTCATTATACATGACCTGAAAATAGTTCCATGCATTGCATAATTGAAAGATTAAAAATACCTCCAGTGGCAGGATTTCCTACCTTATCTTGTTAATATAAAGTCTCTTGTTTTGGACTCTGGTATTTTAGAAGTCTAGAAACTTTAATCTATTTTTAAAATCATCTATTATATAAACTAGTTAATAAATATGCACCTTAAAAAGCAAATTTTAAAAGAAACATGCTTCAGTGCTATCATTTTAATGCCCAAACCTTTCTGTATTGTAATTTTTTTCTTTTCTTCTTTCTTGGCTGAAATTTCTGGACGTTTTGGCACAGGTTCTGGCTTTTTAGGAACTTGGACCACTGTAACAGATATAAACGTATTTCAAGAAACAACTAAAGGTATTTTGGGATCTTTGACACACTTTATTAATATCCTCTGCTAACTTAAAGTAATATTAGTTGACGTGTTCATTTAATTACCTTCCTTGTCTAAAGGTTCTAAAGTCTCTGTTCTAAGAGCAAAAAATCCATTTAATAAAATGTTATACAATAAAAATAGTATATTTAATTAAAATACATATCACATTTGCTTATATTTCAGGTAATGGCATATAATAATAGCAAAGTAAAATATGAGATGAATCTTAAAAAAATAAATGTTTAGATTAATATATTTAAGTACCGGATATAATTTAAACATTCTATCATCATTATATCATACCTATCACCTTATCTGAACATTGCTGTTCTCCTAAAGCATGTTGGCAGAATTAGCCTGACTAAACTTACGCATTAAATCATTTCAGTCAAACAGTTGGAAGACAATACACTATGTAACTTTTCTAATCCTATTAATTTACCATTGTGGTCAAGCAAAAAATTCAGTAAAACAACAGAAATTGATAAATTTAATTAATTAATTTAAATTTAATTAATTAAAATATTATTTAAAAGAGAAAGGGGAAAAATGAAACTGTCTTTAAAAAAAGAAATATACTACCTTCTTCATGATAAACTGGCTTTTTCTTGTAGGTTACTTGTTTTTCTGCATATGCCCATTCATCTTCTCCTTCATCATAACCTTCTTCTCTTTCATAGTATTCATGTTTTTCCCCATACTCCTCTTCCCATTCTTCCTGATAAACTGTTTTTTCCTCTTTTCTTTCTCCATATGTCCATTCCTCTTCCCCTTCATCATAACCTTCTTCTTTTTCATAGTATTCATGTTTCTCCCCATACTCCTCTTCCCATTCTTCGTGTATTTCTTTGTGAACCTCGTGGATTTCTTCCTTCTTCTCATAAATAGGCTCCTTCTTCTTAACTACAGTTGTCACTTTGATCTCTTCAGTTTTCTTGGCAGCAACTTTTAGAAATAAAACATTGCACAAACATTTGAGATCAGTGTTCTCATATAGATTAATAAATGCACCTGCTCAGAAACAATACACAGTTGCTTTTTCAAAGACATGTCTTTAGTAAAACATAGGCATTTTTTGGGTTATTTTAAGTTGAAATTGATCTGGTGAATGGAAATCCTAATTCTCCCCTCTTCCTTAGGTTAAGATATTTAATATATTGGTCAAATATTCTAATAATTTAGTCAGTAGGCACAGATGTCATAAGCTGCCCAACTGTCACAGGGTCACAACACAAATGTTGCAGAAAGGAAGAATTCTACATGATTTGGATGATCAGAAGTTATGATGATGAAGAAAAACGAAGAATGACACCCACATTTTAAATTGCCCAAGCAAAGAACTCTTTTCAGTATTATATTATTTTGTGGGCAAACGTGTCAATCTTTGATTATTTACCTTTGGTTGGAATAACTTCTTCTACTTTGGGAACTGGGACTGGGACTGGGACTGGAGCAGGAGGTGGAGGCTCTGGTTTCTTGACTGGTTCTGAAACATATGTAATATACCTGGTAAGATATTTGTTTCCCTACCAACAACTGCACTTCAATGTGATTTGATTTTGTTTTGATTTATGTTTTGATTTTGTTTTGATTTATAGATGGCACTGGATTCAGTTTACTAATTTATACAGTGAGTTGTGTATTAATAAGCACTCATCACCTCCACTGAAGTTTTAAGAGTGCACTTTACCTGTACAAAAGTAAACTCACTGAATTCAGTGAATCTAACAGATATAAGATCACATTTAAATAACAAAAAACGAAACATAAAGCACGAGAAAAATATAAATACATGTGCTTTTCAAATTCACATATCAGAATCTAATATAATAAAACTGCAACCAAAGCACTCCCATTTAAAAATGGAGGAGACTCAGCTAAACTTTTTACAAACAGTTTTGGCTCTTTTATATGAGCTAATATGCATATGTATACTCTTCAGGTATTTAGCATTGTAAATGTGAAATATTCTAAAGTCTTTAGAAAATATGAATGAAGCTCAAAAAGATGTGATAATATTTTGTTGTTTATAAATGTCCTTTATACTTGGGAACAAACAATCTGACATACCTTTAGGAGGTGGAACTTCCTCTGGGACTTTTGGAGTCACCTTTTTGATTATTTTCTTCCGAACCACTTTAAAAACAAAAGTGAAAATAATTAAGCATGCAAAGAAACTGGTCAAACAGAGTATTTGGAAATATCCAATGAATACAAGTCCTGAAATGCAAAGCAGCAGTACCTTTTTCTTTTTTCTTCTTCTCTTCCGGCATGGGAATTAAGATAGGAAGAATAGGTATATCTTATAAAAAAAAGAAATATATGCATTAAAATGTTTTCATGGAGTGCCCAGCTGTTAAATATTTCTATGCATAAGTTAATAGTCTTTTTAAAAGTAAACTTTACCTTCAGTTGGAACTTCAACTGGAATTGCAACTCTAGCATCTGGAACATCTGGAAAACCATTGAACAAGTAACAAAGTAGTCATATTAATCTAGTTATACACTGCTTACTAATACTGCTCTAATATTCCAAGCATCAAGCTTTCTGAATCCGTATGGCCTCATCCATGCATGAAGATAACTATCAGTAGTCTGTGCAGAACGTGATATTTAGTAAAGAGTACAAAAATCTTGGGGGAGGGAGTCCTGAAAAATAGTAATTTAGGATCATGAATGAGCCTTTGGGCCAGAAAACTGACTGGCAGAGGGGGAAAATGCAAAACCAATGGGAAGGAGGAACAAAACAGTTCTCACTGCTCACTGCCAGGAGTTCAATTCTGACTGGTTCAAGGTTGACTTGGCCTTCCATCCTTCTGAGGTCGGTAAAATGAGGGCCCAGGTTGTTGGAGGCAATATGGCTGACTCTATAAACATCTTAGAGGGGACTGTAAAGCACTATGAACTGGTATATTACTGGTATATAACTGGTTCTATTGCTATTGCTCTGAAAGAGAGTGCAATCCTAAGCAGTAAAACCCCATATGGCTTTATTTTGTTACTGGAATCCCTTAATGCAAATAACTGTTTGCCTTGGGAAAGAGTGTTATAGGTAAGGGTCTCCAACCTTGGCAACTTTAAGACTTGTGGGCTTCAACTCCCAGCAAAACTGGCTGAGGGACTCTGGGAGTTGAAGTCCACAAGTCTTAAAGTTGCCAAGGGTGGAGACCCCTGTTATAGGTGATGAGTCCTTTCTACTTCAGATGGCTTTTTGTAGTGCATGGGAATCATATTACGGAACATGGATCCACCACTAAATGAGATCATTATAAAGTACTAGCAGCAACAATACAACTACAGATAAAATGAAAAGAACATTTCAATTGGATATGTTCTTACATGTGTAGCCGACTATAGACATTTTTTAAACTGACAATTAAATATTTGGGCAGAATTATAAAAGAACCAGAAGCAGATTTTTCTGCCTGCAACAATGGATTTTTAATAACACGTGGCATGCCATGCACGGTGGATCTTCACAGCAGTTGTTTCAACTGAGCATAAAGAGGTGTCCAATAAAAAGAAAAAAGGTTTGGTTTTGATGTTTCACACTGGGCCAGAGCACACACTAAGATGGCATGTGGATATACCGTGTTTCTCATAAAATAAGGCCAGGTCTTATTTTTTTTTGAGCCCCGAAAAAACAGCTAGGACGTCTTTTCGGGGGTGACTTAATTTCTTCCTCCATGCGCACCCTCCACCTAGAGCACCCCATGCACACTCACCTCTCTATGAGGCCACCACTGGAAGCTCCCAAAGGTAGAGTCACCAACCGCTTCTATCGGCCGGGCAGAAGCGCCTCAGGGCGAGCACCCACACGCATTCACCTCACCACGAAGCTGTTTCTATCAGCCAATGGAAGCTCCCCAAAGGCAGAGTCATCAGCTGCTTTGGGGTGAGTCGTGGCTGCCAGTTACTGTGGCTGCCCTAACCCTCACGCACACTCTCCTCGAGGAAGCATGTGGGTGAAGCATAGCTGCCCTAACCTTCACGTGCACTCTCCTCGAGGCCGTTTCTATCGGCCAATGGAAGGTCCCAAAAGGCAGAGTCACAAGCCGCTTCCATCAGCCGATAAAAACGGCTTTGTGGAGAGGGGAGTGCATGTGAGAGAGCGGCTGCAAACTTTTCTTAGCAGAAGGGAAGCAAACTGAGTTTCTCTTTCTCTCTCTCTCTCTCACACACACACACACACCCACATACAAATACCACCCCTACTAGCCCTTGTCCCTGCACTGGGTCAGCCAAGCCCTTCTGGCGAGAGAAGGTCTCAGCATCTGCGGGGTTCCCACCGCCGCCCTCCCCTCCTCAAGCCAGACCTTTTCCGGGCATCTTGCCAAAGTCCAAGGGCAGCCGATCTACCTTTACCTGCTGCCACCGCTGGTTTGGGGAGTGGGGGGGCCACTGGGGAGGGAAGAGAAGGCAGCAGAGCTCAGCTACCCTTAGAAAGGAGATTGGGCAGGCTCCCAAAAGGAGACGCATTCCCTCGTGGGAATGCGGCAGGGAAGCGGGGTGAGTGTGAAAGGGTCGCCGCTGCAGCACAGGAGGCAGGAGGGAACTGGAGCAAAGAAGGGCCAGGGAGAAGCTAAACCGTCCTTTCTATTGCTCTGGTGAGGGCCGAATATTTGCAGGGGCTGGTTGGAAAGGCCTAATTTTAGTATGAACCTTGAGTCATTGGGGGAGTTGAATGGCGAAGGCACTTTGCACATGATCCGAAGCAATCCTGCCACAGCTCATGGGTGGCACTGCTAACAGTTGGGGGGAGTCTAAGAACTTCAGCGATGCCTCCTTTTTTCTTTCTCTCTCTCTTTGAGCGTGAAAGAATGCCCGTCATTAACCAATTAACCAACGCCAGCCTCGGAATCCCTAATTTCGGCATAATTCAGGATGAGAGAGGAGCCATAAAACCAGGGACTTGGCAATGAGGTGCAGGTTCTTTTTTTTTTTTTTTTTGATTGAGTTCAGTCACAAGACATTTCTGGATTTCATTAGACGTTTGAGGCGTTCAGAACAACTTTTGAAAAACTTGCGGGTCTAACTTTGAGAAGCAATGAGTTCAGTCCTCTCAAATGGTGGAGGTTAGGAATGATCTTTGGAGACCTCCCCTCTCCTTTAGCTGATGGAGACCTGGGCGATTTTAGGCCAAAAGCTGCCCCAGAGAAATTGATCAGAGAATGGACAGGAAAGCAAAACAAGAACACATTTGAGCGAAGACCTTTTCTCCCACTCCCTCCGTCGCAATCTCACAATTTTTATACAGACACAGATACGCGCGTGCTTTCTCTCCTGTCCCACTGGTAGATTCAAAGACAACTAATGCACGCTCCCCTCACCACAAGGCCGTTTCTATTGGCCGATGGAAGCTCCCCAAAGGCAGAGTCAACAGCCGCTTCTACCAGCCGATAGAAGCAGCTGGTGACTCTGCCTTTGGGGAGCTTCCATTGGCCAACAGAAACGGCCTTGTGGTGAAGGGAGTGCTCATAGGCACTCGCTCTGAGGTTGCTTCTACCGGCTGATAGAAGCAGCTGGTGACTCTGCCTTTGGGGAGCTTCTATTGGCTGATGTTCTATCGGTAGTAGATCAGAGTATTCTAGCCTAGGCTACCTGCATGGCGCTCCTAAAGGCAAGTTTTCTCCCCCCCTTCCCTTCCCCCCCATTTCTCTTCACCTCATGTAGTTCTCATGAATGGTGCGAGAAATGGTGGGGAAACGCATGGTTTAAATAGGCCTAAATTTTGGGGGCGGGGCTTAATTTCAACTCATGCATATAAATCATGCTGGGCCTTCCTATTGGTGGAGGACGTATTGTTGGAGAAACACGGTATATAATAGAATGTTATCCTGAGATGCCATGAGTTTTTAATCAATTTTTATTCTGCTTATTTGGATTTTGTTGCTGTTATTATTTTTTTGCTGCTTTGTATGTATCCCAGGATTGCGGTTACAATATGAGCAGCTATAAAAGCCTTTTATAAGAAAAAAATGTACAAAAGTAAAATGTGACACAAAAAGCATTTGCCGTGCCCTTTCCTTACCTGGTGGCTTTATTTCTAGTTTAATTTCTGCAAGAGAAGAAATCAAAATGATTGTACTTGGAATCATTTCCACTTCAGAAATACTTATTCAGCAAGACCAGGCATATGTGAAACCTGGAGCACTGAGGTACTGACCTTTAGTGGTGAGGTAGAGTTCAGCGGTGCTTCTTGCTTCACCTCGTGGTTCGAGACAAGCAATAACCGAATATACCCCTAATAATAAATAAAAATATAAATAAATAAACAAATAAATAAATGGTGTTATGATATTTATGGCAGTTTGTACATTTTTAGAAGTAGGAAAGTCCGGCAAGAAAGAAAATCAAATCACCTTCATCATCTGAGGTAACATTGTGGATAGTCATGTAATGGCATCGGCCTTCGCTCCTAAAGCTGTACTTGGGACTCTCCTTGAGTTCCACTGACCCTTTGTACCATGTGACGATTGCATTGTCAAAGGAGACTTCGCACTCAAAGGTCGCAGACTGGTGTTCGCTGACCACTATATTTTGGATGGTCTTTGTGAACTGAATTGGTTCAGCTGTAGGTTTGAAGTAAATGAAAAAAAAAGACAATTATTCTCATGTTTCATTTAGCTTTGCTTTTTTTTTCATCACGTTGTGCCTGCAGATATATGTATGTGTATGTTTATGTGTTTGTGCATGGGTAGGTATACTCATACCTGGGCATGTTTCAATTCAAACAAAAGACATAAAGACAACGCTTATTATTTTCATGAGAATGCAGTTTGCGTTTCAAAATGGATTTGAAGTACAAGTAGCCCTTGACTTATGACCACAACTGAGCCCAGTGAGACATTTGTTAAGTGAGTTTTGCCCCATTTTATGACCTTTTTTGCTTCAGTTGTTAAGTGAATCACTGCAGCTGTTCAGTTAGCAACACAGTTAAGTCATTGACTTTGCCAGTGAGAAGGTTGCAAAAGGTGATCGCATGACCTGAGGACACTTCCACTGTCATAAATATGAACCAGTTGCCGAGTATCCAAGTTTTAATCACATGGCCATGAAGATACTGCAATGGTTGTAAATGTGAAAAACAATCATAAGTCACTTTTTTCAGGGATGTTGTAACTTTGAACAGTCGCTAAATGATTTGTTGTAAGTTGAGGACCACCTGTAGCACGTAGTTTTTACAGTCTTTCTCATGCTCAATTAAAGGAGATAGATAAATCGAAGTTAATTGTTGTAATTATAGCAAAGTCACATCATAAGAGGAAACAAGTGAATTAAATATCCTATCATCAAGTTATAAGAATGCTGAAAAAAAAGACAAAACAGTTAAATTTCCTGCACTCAGGCATTCAGTCCCTCATGACTGGACTACTGTAATGCGTTCTACATGGGGCTACCCTTGAAGAGCATTTGGAAGCTACAGCTGGTGTAGAGTACATCAGCGTTGGTAGTTTTGGCCCCATCTGTAACATTACTGTTCTGTGAACTGCATTGGTTACCAGTCTGCTTCTGGGTGCAATTCAAAGTGTTGGTGGTCACCTTTAAAGCCTTTTGTGGAATGGGTCCAGGTTACTTGAGGGACCGTCTCACCCCACTGAGATTGGCCATAACACTCATGCCGGCAGAGGTGTCATGCTGTGGGTCCCATAAACCCAATTATTCTGGTTGGTGGGGTCCAGGAGGAGGGCCTTGTCTGTGGTTGTTCCTGCCCTCTGGAATATCTTGCCCCTCAATGTGAGGTTGTCCCAAACTCTCCTTTCTTTTTGTAGAGACCTAAAGATGTGGCTTTGCCAGTCATCTTGGGGCCCCAATGAGGGAACAGCGCAATGCAGGTGTTTGATTGAGTAATAACAAATCCCCCCCTCCCCACCACTCCGCCCTCCCCATGTGTCTTTGGTTTTAATGTTAATTTGGTTTAATGCTTTAGCTTTTTATGTTTTAGCTTTTATGTAATGGTAAGCCGCCCAGAATTACCCTATGGTAAGATGGGCAGCCAATAAATTTTATAAATGAAAATAAATATATGGCAACAAATGAAAAATACCTTTAGAAAAGAAATTCTGTTATTAAGATGTCATTAAGATTCATCTAAATCAGCTTATTTTTATAACAACACAAACTCTTTTTACAAACCTTCAATTAGTAGGTCAGCAGTTGTTTCTAGTTGGTCAAACATGCAGGTGTACTGTCCCTGGTCTTCTGTTCTTACATCTTTGATAATGAGTCTGTGCACTTTGTCAGAGACATCTGTGGAATATCTGCCTCCTATTTGGAGGACCTTTCCATTTCTGTACCACTGGGATTTTGCATTTGGCACAGAGAATTGACAAACCAAAGAGCAGGTAAAACCTTCCTTGAGGGAAGTATCACGTAGATGACGTTCAATAGCAGGTTCTGTTAGCAAGTTAAAAATGCGTGTTTTAGAAAATACCAACCCAAAACTGCATCAGATAAATTTTAAATATTTGATCGATCAAAATGTGGCACAAATTTTGCACTTACCAATCACGTGAAGTTTAGCACTGGCAATATGCGGACCACAGACCACTCTGTAATTTGCCTGATCTCCAAGTTGACAGTTTCTGATTTTAAGAATATGCCGGTCTCCTTCAATTTTGATTTCATACTTCTTGTTCGAGATCAATCTCTCTGTGCCTTTGTACCAAGTTAGTCTGATTTCTGGATAATTTATTTTAATCTCACATTCAAAGATGGCATCTTCCTCTGTTAACACAGTCTGATCTTCAATATCTCTGATCAAAGTAATAGGCTGAAAAATATTTTTCATATTTTTGAATCTCTGGATTAAGCACTAATCCCGCTACATAATAACTCTGTAAACAAGCAGCATTAATTACATATTACTGTAATTGATAAATGACATTAATTACCTCTGTCTGTGTAAGCCTTTGCTGAATGAATGCTACAAGTTCATCAAACTCTTGTTCTTCTCTCCTTGATCTCTCTTTTACTTCAATCTCCTGTTAAAACAAAGACCATGCATTAATAAGATTGTCTAATGTTCTACTTTATAAACAATATAAACAACACAATGGCAAAACCCTATTAAACTGAAGGAAATAGCTATATCCATTTCAGCACAAATTGCTTCAGTACATAAGGGCTATCCTTTGACATATTGGGAATGTCAATATTTTGTTCAAATATAGCACCTTACTCAGAATTATTAAACTAATTTTTCTCTTTGCTCTCTCCTGATTGAAAATATTCATTTGAGACTCCGGTGTTTTAATCCTTGAAAGAACATTGAACAGAAATTGCTTAGTGCAGCTTTTCCAGCCTAGAGTCCTTCAGATTTACTGGACTTCAGTCCTCAAATTTTCAAGTTAGCTGATTGGAAAAACCACTGTAGAAAAAATATATATTTTGGTAGTGGGTGGAGATTGTAGGCCACAAACTTAGTTATAGATATTAGCTTAGATTAGTAAAGTCCCTTCACAACTAACACATTTCTGAATTGGATGAACAGTTCTCAAAAATCCCCTCTTATTCATGTGGGGTCATTGCAGACTCAAAAGGGAGAAAGGGGTTTTGGCTTTTATTAACAACCAGAAAGATTGTATGAAAAAGTTGGGGAGAAACTACCCCAATTGATTCTGATTCGGAATCAATAATAATGCCCATTGCAGAATATGAATTTTAAATGAATAATTAGACCACCTAAACATTGAACACACTTTTTAAAGTAACGGAACTATGGTTTGAAATGATTTATTAATAAAGGAAAATATTGGTGTTTACCAGTCTGTGTGTTTCTTCTGCCTGGCTTTCTTTTAGCATCTCAAATGCTTGTAGGAGACCTCGGAAATCTGTGATTCCATACATGCGAGCATATTTTTCATATTCTTTAGGATCTACATTTTTTAGGAGTTCCATGATATCGATTGCCTGCTCTTCCTCACCTTCCTTCCTTTTTGTTGGAGTTCTGCAGGAATAAAGAAATTACTTATTAAGCAAATAGACACCAGCATCCATTAAATTTACAGCATGTGTGAAATGATTTATAATTTTTCCAAGATTTTAAGCATCATCAGCCTAATAAAGTAGGATTCTTCGCTAAAGGAACTCCTAAGGCTCTCTTTGATTGCAACCTTATGGATTTAACAGAATTGGGCCTACTTCTGTGTTTCATTTTACAACCCAATAAAACTTACAAAATTTTATAGAGTATGCTATGGTGATTAAGATATTTGGAGAGTGTTTTTATTAATGGAAACTTTTACAATACATATAAAAAATGTTCATTTTTCAATTAATAGAGATGCCCAATTTACAAATGATTCAAGGTGGCTTACAAAGAAGATTTGAAACACAAGAGGCAAAGATAATAATAAAAATTATAGCCATTCCAGGAAAGATTAAAAAAAAATTAAAATACTCCAGTGGGTTCACAAATTGCCCTGCTGGAAGAGACAAGTTTTTAAAGAACATCCTAAAGAATAAGAGGTTGGGGGGGCGAGATGGATTTTTGTGGGGATATGTTTCCAAAAGCCATGCATGACATTATAGAAACTGTTTCTGCAGGCTCCCACTATACAACAATGTTTTATTGATGGGATCTGGAATACATCAACTGTCAGATCTAATAGTATAGGCAGACAACTGAAGAATGGTGATCCTGTAAACATCCAAGCCACAAATCTCAAAAGGCTTTATGGAAGTCCATTAGCGCGTTGAATTGCATCTGGAAGCCAAATGGCAATCACTAAAATTTGCAGAGTTGAGACCTTACATGGATGAACAGAAGTGCCTTCAAGAAGTGCCTTTAAGAAGCGCCTTCAAAGTAACTTGCACTATCACTTCTGACCAGATGAAACTTTGAATGGTTTTCCACATAGAATACATTGCTGTAGTGCAAACAAGAGGTAACTAGGGAATGAGTGACACTAAGGGCCTTATAACCCAGGAAAAGATACAACTGGTACATACAATAATATTATATTAAGGCCCTTCTAACGACTTGTTTTGTTCTTTGTGGCATTTAAAATGGCATATTCTATGGCACATCTTTTGAGTATCCCTCACTCTACACTTCTCACACATACAACTATTTTTTAACATGATAACTTCCACTGTCATCAGCATTAAAGAAGGATGAAGGAATAATTTCAAATGAGCTGAATTATATTTTATTCTCCAACTTCTACCTATTAAAGCAAGCTTTCCATCTCACAGTTTAACAATATTGGAAAACGTTAACACTTACTTCTTTAATTTTGCTCTTAGATCACCTTCAATAACTTGTTTTTTCCGTTCCTCAACCTGAAGGTTGACGACACTTTCAATTTCACCATGCTCATTAAAAGCCACACATCTATACTGCCCGGAATCAGTTTTCATTGCATCTTTGATTTCCAGCTTGGCCTCATCTCCTTTTTGTTGGATTATCATGCGACCTCCTTGATTGAGTTGCCTCCACTTTCCTTTCATCCATTTCACATTGGGGATCGGATCACCACCAACTTTAGCAGTAAAGGTTGCTAAGCTCTCTGTTTGAAAAAAGACAGAAAGGGAAGAAAATGTCAACCATAAGTTGAAGGAAGAGAGTAGTCAACAGATATGGAAAAAAATATTTAGAAGCTGGGCTCACTTTCAATTATAGTGATACTCTGAGGTTCAGAGACAAAGTAAAGCCTTCCATCAGTAGGTGCTTTCTTAGCAACTGGTGCGGCTGTGGGTTTTTCTGGAAGGCAAAGCAAAGGAATGATGTTGGAGAACCGAAAATGACAATGTTCAAATGAAGTAACCATTATATGTAGAGGATTCCCCCCTCCCAAATTTGAATTCTACAGTACCTAAAGAATTTATTATCTATCACTGATATAATATTGGGGTGCACATGGCCAGTATGTGATGCATCCAGCCTGTGGTCTGAGAGTTTGACACCCCTGCTCTAGAAAGAGTGCAGAGGAGAGCAACAAAGATGATTAGGGGATTGGAGGCTAACAGACATAAAGAACACTTGCTGGAATTGGGTATGTGTAGTTTGATGAAAAGAAGGATTAGGGGTGACATGATAGCAGTGTTCCAATAACTCAGGGGTTGCCACAAAGAAGATTGTTAATCTATTCCTCAAAACACCTATTCTATTCTATTCTATTCTATTCTATTCTATTCTATTCTATATAAATTAACTCATGCCTTTAATTTCTTTCTACCTTTTATTTAATTTTCTATGTGTTGCATAATGTTGTTTATCTCAAAAGGGAGTGTATGAAGTAAAACATCACTGACTAAAACTGCTGCAAATACAAGGTATGTATAAGAGCAGTTTTGTTTGATTTAATTTCAGTCAAACTGCTATAAATTAAGTGCTCCTATTATTAAATGCTACTATTAAGGCAAGTCATTTGTGCCGATTTCATGTATGCTACAGTGCATTACATGCCTGAAAAAAGAATTCACTTCGACATCTTTATGAAGTCTTCATAGTAGTTCCTGGGGCTTTCAATGGCTGTTCTCTTTCCCTCTCCCTCTCCCCACTTTTGTCTCTCCCCACTTCTCTCTTTCTCTCCCTCCCTCCCTCCCTCTCTCTATTTATCTCTCTCTCTCTCTCTCTCTCTCTATCTATCTATCTATCTATCTATCTATCTATCTATCTATCTATTTCAATTTAACTGTACCTTTCACTGCCACTTTTGACTTAGAAGAATCACTTCCAGCTGCATTTGAGGCTTTGCACACATATTCCGCAGAATCAGTTTTAGTAACTGCTTGGATTTCTAAGAGAGCTGTTCCATTTGCAAAGCTGAAGCTGCATTTATCAGAGGATCTGAGCTCTCTCCCAGCTTTGAGCCACTGGATCTTAATGGGCTGTGATCCAACTACATGGCAAGCAAGTTGCAGGATCTTGCCTTCATCTATTGTCACTGGTTTAAGAGGTCGATCAAATACTGGAGGCTTTTTAGGTTCTGAAATGTGATAACATTAAGAAAACAAGAGGAGGAAAGTAGTTAGATTACCAGCCATCTTAAATAAAAAAGTACATATCAAGGTAAGAACAATATGATGTAATGAATTAATTCCATTTTCTCAGTACATTTTTTTTAATAGGAAAAAAAGTTTTCTGTTTGGCATCATACGGAATGCTGATATTTAGTGAGCATGTTTTAAGCATGTTTTAATCATGCCCAGTATTTCCTAGTTGAACCACAGACAACTACAATGATCTAATACATATCAATTTTACAGAAGACAATGTTGAAAAAGAACTACGCAATCAAAAACCATCTCTATCTATTGGACCAGATGGAATATGTGCCTACTTCTTAAAAAAGGTATCCACTGCCATCGCCGAACCTCTAAGCATAATCTTTAAAAAACCTTTCAGGACCAGCTCCTTGCCAAAACTATGGTCACAAGATCATACACAAAATGTTTGATATGTAATATCCACTATCTATCTTTTATGCTAAATGTAACATGAATGTTGTCACTATGAAGGTCATTTTAAACTTGGAAAAAATCTTAGATAGACAAATACTTCTAGCTGGATCATAGATGGGAGATAGTTAAATGAATGTACTTGTATCTATAGATCATAACAATTGCCAATATATACCTCAACTGGACCCCTTGAAAAACATTTTCCTCTATTCATGGCTGAAATTTCTAGGTTGAGAGTGAAAAATAATAAAGGGGTTTCTTTCCTCAGAAAATGTGTTGCCTTGAATATGAGTATTAACATTTTTAAAAAAATGAAGAAAGATCATTTTTGCAGAACCCCATCAATCAATTATCAAAAAAGGGGTGTGCCCTTCAAATAGACTGATGATTGAACATTTTAAGAACTGAAATTGAAATAATTCAATAGTCCTGTATAGTTTTATGTCATCTTATTGTGTTGCAACCTGGTATAAAACCATATACAGTTTGTAGAATTGATTTCTGTTATCAAACACATCAGAATTAATGTTCTGGTCAGTTGGACCTAAGGGTAAATAGTAGTAGGTAATAAAATAAATATAGTACAGTAGGCCTCTAGGAAATGAACTAACCTTTAATAACAACGGAGGAAGTACACAGCGTGCTCCCAGCTGCATTGGATACTTTGCAGGTATATAAGCCTGCATCAGCTGGTCCTGCATTTTTAATGAGCAGCAGAATAGTATTGTTCTCAAAGGCTAGTTCACAGTTAGGGCTTCCATAGATTTCCTGGTTATTTTTGTACCAAGCAACCCTCAGAGGCTGGGTACCAGAAACTCGCCCCTCAAGTTTAAAGCTGTTTCCTTCCGTTTCTTCTACTGTTTCAGATAACTTCTTGGTGAATGTAGGTGGATTCTGTCGCTCTGTCAGAAAGGAAGATAAAAGGAAAATTAACTAGTGAGAAAGATGCATTCAGACAAATGTTTTAAAATTCTTTGATTCTCTTGGGTTATCCTCAAAATGGCACAAGGTTTGCCACTTGTGTGTGGCTAATCAATCAATTTTTATTCGGTCAGTGACTAGCAAAATTTAAAAGACAAAATGAACAAAAACAGAATATAGGAAATGAATAAAATAATAAAGCAAAATAAAAATCCACTTTTGTGTGGCTAAGGAAAAAAGTGAGATTCATACATTTAAATCAAATATACAGTAAAATACTTCAGTAAAAATCTTCATAAATTAAAATATTACCAAGAAAGGACAGGTTTTACCCTAACAGAATTCCAAAATATTTTTGGTACAAACAGAAAGAACATCTTATTTTTTTTAGTTTTACTTTTCCCCCACTTTGCTTTTACAAACTCTTAGATTCTTCTTCATGCATATGTTCAAAACAGAGATACTAATTCTAGAACTTCCTTATGAAAGTGGCCTACAGTCATGGGAGGGGGATTTCTGATTTTAGCTGCAGGATATTAGCATTGTATCTCTCACCATTTCAAATGAGCCCCAGGTCTCATAGGTTTTCTGGCAGGTACCAAAGGTATGCAAATGAGAGTTCTTTAGATAATAGCCTACACACAATGGAATCTAAATTTCATCTTACTGATGAAAATTTCTAGTACCTTTAATATTAAGTTGAGCTGTGCAAGACTCTTTTCCAACTTCATTACTAGCATGACATGAATATTTTCCAGAATCTCCTTTGTCAACTTTCAGGATTGTCAAATGGGCTATATTTTCTATATAGCTGATCTGATACTTCCCTCCAGTTCTCAATTCACGGTTATCCTTTGACCAAGTAATCTTAATAGGGCGTGTTCCAGAAACATGGCATTCAAAATCAGCACTGTCACCAACAACTGCATCAACATGCATAATTGGGATGTCAAAGAAGGGTGGCATCTTCCCCTCTAAAATAGGAAGAAGTACAAGCAAATTGTTAATTCAGCACATTTAAAGATTTATATCAAATATAAACTTAAAGCAGGATAATGAACTGAGTTTATAACTCAGATTTGATATGCCATATAAAAGTATCAAAGGAGAGTTATGTATTTTTGTCAAACCTGTAAGGATGAGTTTGGCACTACAAGAAGAGGTTCCAATGGCATTGGAAGCTGTGCAAGTATATTGTCCACTGAGACTCATATCAGTTTGTGAAATCTGTAGAACGGCAACTTTATTTATGTATGATATTTGCACATTATAGCCGTCTCTTATTTGTGCACCATCTTTATACCAGGTTACTTCCATTGGTTCAGAACCATTAATGCTGCAATCAAATGTAATTGGCAAGCCAACAGTTTCATGAATGTCCCTTAATTTTCGTGAAAATGAAGGAGGAAGTTTACGTTCTGCAAGAAAACAAATATTGTGCAGTTACTGATTGAATGGTTTGGATTTTAGATTATTATTGAATGCAATAGTGAGTTCCCCTTTTCTTGATGTATTTCAGTTTTGGTTTGGACAGCTATTGGTCATGGATGGATTTCTGAATTGATCAGCGGGTTCAACTTGATGGACTAAATAGTTCTTTCCAACTCTAGGAGTCTAGTGTCTACCAATATGAGATACATATATTTAACTATAGCATAAGATTGTTTACAGTGGTAATATATAGGCTACATAAATTAATATCATTAACAGAGGTATAATTAGACATGCTTAAATTAAACAGGATACAAATGAAACTCTAGCAACTTATGTCAATTTTCAGTGAATTGTGGATTCTCTGACAACTTTAAACATGTATGATAGTAGATGACATAAAAGAAAGAAAATTTATTTTAATGACTTAATGAATAAAGAGATTCTCTTGAGAAGCTACAACCAGTCACATGGGGTTGCTGTTAACAAAATGTATCAACTTGCTTGTATTGGCTACAGAAATTATCCATTGGGAAAGAACAGCTAAAAACAGACATATTTTTTCTCTTTCATGCCTTTCAACAGAGTAATAGTATTCCCTAAGCTTTTAAAAGCTGGTGGTGATTACTCACCTTGAACAGATAGCAGTGCTGAAGACACAGCTTCCCCAACACTGTTTTCCACCTTGCAGATATACTCCCCACTATCATTGCTATCCACCTGGCTGAATACTAAAGTGGCCACTTGGTTTTTATAGTGCATTTTAGAAGTACTGGTGGGTCTTAGTTTTGTGTCTCCTTTGTACCATGACACATTGATTTCTGGTGTTCCAGCAATTTGACACTGTAATGATGCAGAATCTCCAACAGTCACTTCTACAGACTGTAGATTTTGGACAAAGTATGGTGGTTCTATAGAACAAAAGTGCAGATTAATCACAAAATGAGTTTGTTTCCCACAAAATAATCGATAGTTCTATTAAAATATTCTTTGATATAAGCTACATACGTAAGATTGAGACAGCTGCCTGAGAGTTATCTTGGCCTGATTCGTTTTCTATGTGGCAAGAATACAGGCCAGCATCTTCTAGTGTGCTGTTAGAGATCTCCAGTATGGCAGAAGTTTCTGTAGTGGTAATACTGCATTTCTCAGAATGAGTTAAATTTACACCATTTTTCCTCCAAGACACTTGAATAGGAGGAGTACCAGTATATGAGCATTCTAAAATTAATTGTTTTCCTTTCTCAACATGGAAGTCATTCAGTTTCTTCACAAATTTCGCTGGTTCTGTAAAAAAATAGCACAAGATGGGAAATTTAAAGTTGTTTAAAATTGATGGTTGCCTTTCTGTTTAACCCAGCAGACAGAATAATTACAAACCTCTTATAAAGAGATGAGTTGTACAAGAGATTTTGCCAGCTTCATTACTGACAATGCAAGTGTAGTCTCCACTTTGGACAGGGTGAACATCAAACAGCTCCAGTTCAGCAACTGATGCTTCTAGAGATATGTTGCATCTATGTCCTGGAACCAATTCAACACTTCCCCTAAACCATTTGACCTCAAGAGGGAGGGTTCCTTTAATGATACTTGTGAATGTTACATTTGCCCCAGATAAAACTTGCAAAGGTTCGGGTTTCTTCACAAAAGATGGAGGTTCTAGATGTACACAGAAAAGCAACAACGTTAATCCTAAAAGTGTATATTAAAGAACATAAAAAACAAACTTAAGATTTTTAAATCATTATTTTCTTTTAATAATTTTAATCTCATTGTTTTACCTCTAACTATGAAATATGCTTCACATTCATCAGTTCCAGCTTCATTGGTTGCTATACAAGTGTAATTTCCAATATCTGACTCCTGAAGAGCATTCACTTTTAAAGAACATGTATTATCTGTAAGGGTTGCCTGATATTTTTCTCCAGTTGTGATCTCCTCACCATCACGGAACCAAAACACAGAGATTGGAGGGGATCCAATGACTTTGCATTCAAGTACACTTGAGGAACCCAAGAGACCATGTGTTTCTTTCAGTGGTTTTGTGAATGAAGGTGGTATAATACGATCTGTGAGCACAAAATAAAAATTTAATTGCAATAAGCAGTGATATCTGCAGGGAGGGGTAAGAGGGGGCAAATGATAAAAGCAGTATTATGCCCAGGCAATACAACCTTTGCTTTTTTTATACATGTATTTTGATATTATAAACATGTATAAAAAGTGTGAAACTCACAGTGCAACGCTGCTTGGAACATTGTGTGGAAAGCAGTAGATCCTACAGGCATCTCAGATAATAATAATAGGGCTTTTACTCATTTTTTTGAGAAACAAATTAGTGCTTTTGTAGTTTAATGGGGTATTTTTGGGGATATTGTATTTAAGATAGTACTGAGTGCAAATATACTTTTTCCCTTTTTGAAAGGCGTTCCCAACTGTGCAAGCAGTACTATATACCATTAAAGGCAAAACATAACTTGTGAATGGGTATCTAGGAATATTCATTGCTATAGCAAAAGCACTAAGATTTATATATTGCTTCACAGTACTTTACAGCCCTCTCTAAGTGGTTTACAGAGTCAGCATATTGCTCCCAACAATCTGGCTCCTCATTTTACTGACCTCAAAAGGATGGAAGGCCGAGTCAACTTCGATTCTGATGAGATTTGATCTGCCAAACTGCTAGCAGCCAGCAGTCAGCAGAAGTATCCTGCAATACTGCATTCTAACACTGCGCTACCACAGCTCTATAACTGATCCTCTGCCAGACACTCCACAATAAGTAGATTTCTAAAGCATTTAGGAATGGTACATGGATGCCTAACATCAGAAGTCAACATATGCAAAACTTGATATGAAAATGCAGACCAAATACAAAATTGTATTCCCCATATTAATCTACTAACCTGAAACATGTACAGAAGCTGTACAACGGCTTTCACCAACGGTGTTTTTCACCTCAAATGTATATTCTCCACTATCTTGTAAACTTGCATTCAGAATCTTGAGCACAGATACTTTATTGAAGAAAGTGATTTTGTATTTCTGATCAGAAGTGAGCTCATATCCATTCTTGAACCATCGAGTAGTAAGATCAGGTGTTCCAGAAACAGTGCACTCTAAGGTACAAGAATCTCCTGTGGTGACTGTCATTGGTTCTGGTTTCTCTACAATAGTTGCTGGCTCTGGAATGAGATGCAAATCACTGTCACATTAGCAAACAAGATTATGTAAAATATGACAGGGTACTTTGGTTTTTATTGTTTAAATCTACTAACCAAGAACTGATAAGTTAGCAAAACATTCCTGACTTCCAGCATCATTTTTAATTTGACAGATGTATTTTCCCATGTTGCTTGGCTCTGCATGCACAACTTGAAGGATTGCCACTTTATCTGTGTATGACATCCAGAGGTTGTCACTTTCGTGGATAATTTCTCCTTTGTCTTTCAACCAAACAACAGAAATGGGCTCAGAGCCTTCAACAGTGGCTTGTAATTCTGCTGGCTCCCCAACGATGGCACTGATATTGTGAAGTTTCTTCACAAACCTTGGGGGCACTGAAGGCAGGAGAACAAAAATATGTAAATGCGAAGTAAGAGAAAAAAATGTAAAAAAAAAGAGAGATAACAAGAAGTCATGTACAAACCTTTCTGCATCACAGAACAAATGCAAGCATCGCTTCCCACATCGTTGACGGCTTTGCAGTGATATTCACCAGTGTCTGCAGCATCGGTGTTCAGAATATGTAGACTAGCAAAGTAATTCTCAGACAAAATCTTGTATTTCTTGCCCGTTCGGATTTCTCTTTTATCCTTATACCATGAAATTTGGAAGGGCGGTGTGCCTTGAAGCACACATTCAAGATGAACATCAACTCCTTTCAATGATTCCACTGGCTGGGGCGTCTTGCGGAAAACTGGAGGAGCTGTAAAAACAGAGATTAACATTTCCATGAAATGTGGAGAATAGATATTAATAAGCACCAAAAATGTAACATTACAGTGAAATGGGAGATTGCATGTATTTGAGATAAAATTTTCCATGCCCCGTTAAACTGATTGGCTTTGGTCTTTAATGGAAAAAAAAATAACCCTGGCAATTTCCCCTGCATAAATCATGGGTGTCAAACCCAATTTCTTTGAGAGGCGCATCAGGGTTGTGTTTGGCCGGGGGAGCGTGGCCAGGGGGCATGATATCACTCAACGAGGCTCCATTTTCAGCTGTGATGGCCTCCTGAAACCCTCTGGCAGTGAAAATGGAGCCTGGGAGGCCTGCGTGTGGCCTTCCCGAGCTCTGTTTTCACTGGCAGAGGCACCGCAGGCTGGTCCTTTGCTGTTTCCAGGGTGGGCCCACGGGCCAGATCTAAGCGCCCTGTGGGCCAAATCTGCCCTGCAGGCCTTGAGTTTGACACCCCTGCCATAAATGAATGAGAAACAAAGGAAGAACAGATCCTGACCTTTCACTTTTAGGGCTGTAGTGCTGCTAGCACGTCCAGCTGTGTTTTGAGCTTCACAAGTGTAGTCTCCACTGTCTTCAACAGTCAGATGGCGCATTTCAATGACAGCCACAGAATCAACGAAAGACATGCTGTATTTGTCACCGGGGTGAATTTGAGTTTCACCCTTGTACCATGCAACGTGAATTTCTGGTGATCCACCTATCTTGCATTCGTATCTAGTTGAATCATGTTCTTTCACAACTCTGGAAGAATCCAACTTCCTAATAAATCTTGGTGGCTCTGTTGAAAAAAGGAAAAAAATGTATTCATAAGACAATGTTTAAACAATGTTATTTACATTAAATCTGCAAAATCTCAAGTTGCCATTTTATATCAGCAGAAAAGGCCAACATATTCCCTTTACGTGAAACTGTGCTATACTTTTATCTCCAATGTTTCTTACTACTTATGAAATATACATTTTAAAGCTCATTATAAGTACAATATTGCAGTTTGTTATTGCAGTTTTTAATAGCTTAACCATACTTCTGTGGAAAATAAAGCTGCCCAGAATTATGTTCACATAAAAGTAAGATACTCTATTCAGATGTTGAAGGATAAGCAGCTTCTTTGTCACCTAGTATATTTCCATATGTTAAGTTTAGAAAGCCTTCTAAGCCTAAATACAAAACATAAAGCACCAGCATTCTTATGAAAATCACTTCTTTCCATAAATTTACCAGCTGCTGCTTTAAAATGAGGAGCTTATCTACATTAGCATAATTCCCATTTCTTTAAAAAAAAACAGGAACAACACAAAAATGTAGCAAGGGCATATATGTATATGTGTAAATATAAGTGTTGTGATTTACACTTTTTAGAAATTTACCTTTGAAGCTCAGCTGAGCACCACAAGAATCCTTCCCAGCACTGTTGCTTGCTGAGCAGGTATAAAGTCCAGCATCACCTTTGCCTACTTTAAGAACAGTCAATGTGGCTGTGTTTTCTACCAATGTAATCTTGTAATTATCACTAGGACGGATCTCCCGGTTATCTTTTGCCCAGGTGATTTTCATCGGCATAGAACCTGTGACGTGACACTTGAAAGAACCACTGCCCCCAAGAGCAACATCAACAGGCAAAGGCTTCACGTCAAAGGAAGGCGGTATCATATGTTCTGGAGGTTGGGAAAAAGAAGGGAAATTGTATCTGCCTTTTGTCACTTTTTTCTTAAAAACAAACCACAGTTTGCTGCTGCATGAACACCTGTGATCTAATTGTATTCTTTAATATGGCATTACTGAAAATGCCAAGTCTGAATTCAACGAATGACACACCTGAGAGCTGGAGCTTGGCACTGGAGGAAGCCGTTCCAAGAGCATTTTGAGCTGTGCAAGTATACTGGCCAGAGTGAGCCATCTCTGTTTGTAAGATCTGAAGAGTTGCTACATTATTTAAGAAGGTTGCTTGAATGTTAGGATCGTCCCGCAAGAGCATCCCCTCCTTATACCAAGACACCTGAAGAGGTTCAGAGCCAATGATGCGGCAATCAAAAGCAACAGGAGACCCAATCATTTCTTGTACATCTTTTAGCTTCTTTGTAAATGAAGGTGGAAGTTTACGGTCTGCAAATAGAAATGGCAACGTATACCATATGATCCTAAAACACAGTAACATTTTAGGCATATCCTACTAAAGACACAATACCCCAATATAGACATCTTCTTTCTGGAGATGGTGGAAGGTAGTCTGAGTTCCCAGAAGGGAATGGCAGCATTCCAGAGGACCAAGAAACAGCAAAGTTAGATAGTTTGATTGGGAGAAAGAAGGTTAAGATGGCTCCTCCCTAGAAATTCTCAAAGTATATCCTTAATGATGCAAGTAGCTGCCTTAGTTTGGCAAGACTTTTGAAGAACAATAAAAGAAGTTGCTTTGAAATAGCTCTGCATGTTTTTCTTGGTTTTTGGAGCCTGACACTCAATTCATATACAAGCATCTGCACATGCACAGAGACCAACAAAACATTCCGAGGAACAGGAATTCTGTGCACGTTTCTGTATTCCAACCAGATGACTTGCTCTGACTGACGTAATGTGTTCACGCTAAAATTGTGAGGCATGGACAGAGATGAAAAATTTCATAAATCTTCTAGTTCACTGAACATTTAACCCTGCTGCCTATGTACGTGCCAGGATAGCAGAATAATGCAGCTTTTTTCCTGTATTTGCCACATGAGTTTTTACATTGCACAAAAATATTTGAACCAACAGACGTAGCAAATTATCACCTTTGACAGCTAGCAAAGCTGTTGAAGTAGCAAACCCAGCGCTGTTCTCTATTTTGCAGATATATTCGCCGATGTCAGCATTCTCCACCTGGCTGAAAGTAAGTGTCGCTATATTGTTCTTGAAGTGCATTTTGTAAGCCTGCGTAGATCTTAGTTTGGTATCTCCTTTATACCATGAGACTTTGATTTCTGGAGTTCCAGCTACTTGGCATCGTAAAGACAAAGGCTCTCCGATGGTCACCTCCACCCTTTCCAATTCTTTAACAAAATAAGGTGGCTCTGAAGCAGAAATTAACACCACAGTAAGTACCCAGTTAGTTAAGGTATACCATAAACTTAATATAAAAGTAGTTACTCAAGTCAACCACACACCTAAGATTGATACCAAGGCATGGCATACATCCTCCCCAGCATCATTTGCAACTTCACATGTGTATTCTCCTTCATCTTGTCTGGTACTACTCAGGATTTCCAGGATGCCTGATTTTTCTGTTGTTGTTATATTACATTTTGGAGACTGTGTGAGTTTTGCGCCATTCTTCTTCCATGTCACCATAAATGGAGGGGTTCCACTGAATGTGCTTTCTAGAATAATGGAGTTCCCATGCTCCACGCTGAAATCACTCAGTTTCTTCACAAATACAGCTGGTTCTAAGAGAGTTTGTAAGAATGAGTCAGGTCATAAACTGTAACACACATATATGGATGTGTGGGCGTACATATTTAAACAGTACGCCTGCTGTCATAGATATAGAGAATAGCATTTAAACAAACCTTTCACAAAAAGATGTGTAGTACAAGAACAAGTGCCAGCATCATTAGTAACAAGACAGGTGTAATCTCCAGTCTGGAGAGGTCCTACTTCAAACAATTCCAGTTCTGCGGCTGAATCTGTCAAGAGGGTGTTGCATGTTTTGCCAGGCACAAGTTCCCTGCTTCCTTTGAACCAGTTCACTCTGAATGGAGGAGTTCCTTTGATCAGGCTCCTGAATGTCACACTCTTCCCTGGTAAAACCTCCAGAGGATCCGGTGTCTTTGCAAAAGAGGGTGGTTCTAGGTTCACACAATGTTAAAAGTGTTAGTAGCTATGCCAAGTAGGTAGAATATGGCTAAAATAAAGATGTAAAGAGTACAAGAGAAATATATAGAAGAAACACTAAGAGCCAGTGGCTTTTGTTTCCTTTACTGACCTTGTACCGTCAAAAAGGCACTGCATTCATCAGAACCAGCTACATTGGCAGCGGTACAGGTATAGGGACCTGTGTCAGAGATATCTAGAGCATTCACCTTCAAGACACAGACATTATCTGAAAAGCTGGTTTCATATTTATCCCCACTGAAAATCTCATCGCTTCCATAAAACCAAGCCACAGTCATAGGTAGCGATCCAGCCACTTTGCACTCCAGAACAATGGAAGAACCCAGCACACCAAAAGTTTCTTTCAATCTTCTTACGAAAGAAGGCCGGATAAGATGTTCTGTTTGGGTAAAGTCATCAAAAGACATGTTTTAAGAGAAGAAAGACGTCACTAGAAGAAAGAAGGCGGCAACTGAGAAACGAGAGTTTTGTCTAACCTGAAACATCCACGGAGGAAGTGCAGCTGCTTTTCCCTACTTCATTTTGCACTTCAAAAGTGTAAAGCCCTCGGTCATCCATGTCTGCAGAAAGGACTTTAAGTGTGGCTACTTTATTGGAAAAGATAATCTGGTGTTTGCGGCTGTTGGACAGCTGTCTTCCATCCTTAAACCATTTGGTGATTAGCTCTGGACTCCCACCCACGGTGCACTCCAAAGTAAAAGCACTGCCAGCTGTAACTATCATTGGTTCAGACTTTTCTAGGATCACAGCTGGTTCTGGAGGAAGGGAAACAATCAGTTACAAAATTGAGAATGGTAGAATAGCTTTCTGCCATGACAAAGAGAGTCAAGATTTATTCTTCAGAAGGGGATAGAAGCCAATACCAACCTAGAACTTTCAAGTATCCAGCACATTCTCGCATCCCAGCATCATTTTTAATCTGGCAGATGTATTTCCCACCACTGGTAGCTTCAGCACTTGCAATCTGAAGCATTGCAATGTTGTCTGAAAATGAAATCTGGAGGTTTTCACTCTCTCTGATTATTTCCCCTTTGTCCTTCAGCCACAAAACAGAAATGGGCTGGGAACCTTCCACTACAGCTCGTAAAGCAGTGGGTTCCCCTGTGTAGGTGAAGGTGTCACTCAGTTTCTTAACAAACCGTGGTGGTTCTTTGATAAAAGATAATGATTCATGGTGAAGAAAGAGAAAGAAAGAAAAAGAAGATTGTACGTGAGCAAGAAAGAAGCTCATGAAAAGAATTTTCTCCAAAGAACAACTTGAATAAATACTAACCTTTGAACTTGACAGTGCAAGCACAAATGTCACTTCCCACCTCATTGGAGGCTTTGCACTGATATTCTCCTATGTCAGTAGCTTCAAGATTGAGGATGTGAACACTGGCACTGAAGTTCTTCATTGTAACTTTGAACTTCTTACTGCCTCTAATCTGCTTTCTGTCTTTGAACCAGGCAACTTCAAATGGCGGTGTGCCTGTAAGTTCGCACTGAAGGATAACATCAGTGCCCTTAAGGGTGTCCACAGGGCTAGGCTTCTTGCTAAAAACAGGAGGCTCTAAAATGAAAGAGTTATGAAAATACATAATTGATCTTCTGGAAAAGGCTTCTTGAAAACAGAGCAGAAACAGATCCAGAAACAGAAGAGATACGTTACATAAGAACACTCCTAGTTTTCAAAAATCCCGTATATATCCCATTTCATTTTGAAGATGTTTCTAAATCCAAACCTATGAAATCCTGCTTGGAAACTGCCATCCCCTGCAAATTCTTTTTGCATGTGGAACTAAATATTTCAAATGAATGTAGTTCATAAGGTTGGGTGCATGCCCACGCATATCCTTTATTATGGATTGTGATGTATGACTGACTATAGACAGTTCTCCTATTCTCAATTTCCATTCTCCGAATCTCCTATGCCCAAGAATATAGTCTTACAGACTTCCTTCCTATCTCCACGAGATGTAATTTAAAAATAAACAAAGGAATTTTTCCTCCTCTTGCTCTATAATTGTTGTTAACATTTAAGTTGTTCTCCAACTATAGAATGTTGCTAAGAAGTGACAGATAAACAGCCTGCAGGTTTATTAGTGGGCAGAGATAACCAAAAGCCAGCCTTCCTACTCATGTCACTCATATTGCCATATTGTCTCCCACTCTTTAATTCAGCCACCTGTTGGTCTTTGTCAATTTCTCAAGTGCTCATTAAACATATCCTGACCAAAAGCAGGATAAAGCTTTTTTTTTTTTTCTGATAGAACTTGAATAATAAGAAGTAGTACTCCATGCTACTGGTTTTGGATCTTCTGAAACTGAAAGTGACAGACAAAGCTAGAGGTTCCTACCCTTGATCTAACATGAGTATTTAGCACATCAATATCTCCAATGCATTCTCTACCATTGGGAGATATCCCCAAATATCTAACTCATCTTTCTCCAACCTAGTGCCCTGCAGATTTATTGGAATCCAATTTCCAGAATTTCTAACCAACTGGCAAAGAAATTACAAGAACTGCAATCCAAGATGTCTGCAGGGCACCAGGCCTTTAAAAGACGAATTAAAGCTTTTAGAGCACAAAAGGATGCAGAATGAAGTACAGAGGATGCAAGATTTTGGAAATAGTAGCTTCTAACCTTTTACTGTGACTACTGTACTGCAGCTCACAGTGCCAGCGGAATTAAGAGCTTCACAGATGTAATCACCGCTGTCTTCAAGGGTGGCGCCAACAATGACGAGGACTGCTGTAGCATCACTGAAGGTCATATGGTATTTTTCACTAGCATGGAGTTCTTGGTCATTCTTATACCAGGCAATTTTGATTTCTGGAGAGCCACTGACTTTACAGTCAAGTTGACATGAGTCACCCACCTTCACCATTTTTGAGGCATCGAGCTTCTTTACATATTTAGGAGGTTCTAAGAAGTCAGATGGAAAGTAACATTTAATTATATGGTGCTCTATGCTCTGAATGAGAATAATTGGTTAAGTTCTGTAATATTAAAGAAAAAAATAAGTTTAGGTGCTAAGAGTGCAAGAGCTGATAAATTGTCCATACCTGGAAAGGTACTTAGACATAAGTAGAAATTTATTAGGTTTACTACTAGCTGTGATTGCATAAGCTGACTCACAGTTAGCTTAACCACAGTTTATTCAAGTCAATTTTTTTATTGGCATGACACACGAAACCATTAACTGTGTAATACAGTAAACGGAAATGTCGATGGTTAGCTTGTGGTTCAGTGTGTCTTGCAAATGCAGCTTAAAGGTTTTATAGTTTTATATTGAGTGCTTTGTAACTTCATATAACCAAATTTTTCACTCATTCCTATTAATTTGTTATCAGTTTTGTGTGTGTGTGTGTGTGTGTGTTCTTAGACTAATAAGTGATATTACTAATACTTCTTTACCCCCCTTTTCCTGCTAGTCAGAACTCAAAAGCTGAATCTTCCTGCAGTTACCCTTAAATCTGTCTGGAGAAGATGGAAGAGTAACTAGTAGCTAAACCATTCTGCCTTATAGGTCTCCAATAAGAGATTAAGATTGAGATTAATCTTTCACAGAATATATATTAGAAGAAATAAAAGATAAAAGAGATTAAGATTGAGATTAATCTTTCACAGAATATATATTAGAAGAAATAAAAGAGAAAAGAGATTTCAAGATACCCTGAATAGTCTGCTTATGTTTGTTTGTTTGAATACAATCCATTCTGTTTTGATATCCAGTTGTTAGAAATAAAGGATGGCTAGGGATAAGAAAACCCAAGAATTCCCACTTCTGAATTTAAAAAAAGTTATGTTAGATCAAGCCTATTCAAATTCCAATACCTTTCACATTAAGCTGAGCTGAGCAAAAGTCTTTGCCAACTTCATTGCTAGCCTGGCAGGTATACTGTCCAGAATCTCCTTTGCCTACTCTCATAATCCTTAAGTGAGCTGTATTTTCTACAAATGTAATTGCATAATTTCCTCCTGTCCGGATTTCTCGGCCATCCTTTGCCCAGATGACATGTATAGGGTGGGTTCCAGTCACGTGACATTCAAAGTCAACACCTTGTCCCACAGGAACATCTCTGGATTCAGGTGTGATATCAAACAAGGGAGCTTGTTTGGTTTCTGAAGATTAAAAGGAAGAAGAGATCGTTGTTGTTTCCTTTTGAGCCCATATGAAGTAAGTATTGTAACATTGCTTTTGAAACCAGAAACAACCACAGGACAAAGTGAAACAAACCTGAAACGGTGAACCTAGCAGTAGAAGTAACAGTCCCAACGGGGTTGGTAGCTGTGCAAGAATATTGCCCAGAATGGGCCATGTCAGTTTGCAAAAGATGAAGAGTTGCCACATTATCAATGTAAGAGGTTTGCACGTTGAAGTCATCTCTTAAAGGTACACCATCTTTATACCAAGTGACACTCATAGGTTCAGACCCACTTAGGCGGCAAACCAATTTAACTGGGAAGCCAATAGTTTGCTCTGTATCCTTTAATTTCCTCACAAAAGAAGGTGGACGTTTTCGTTCTGTAAAATAACAAGCATGCAATCAAGATAGGCTGGTGAAATCCTTTGTCAGAGAGTGAAAGACGGATAAATCTGCATTTTTAAGCAATTCGGAATGAATTTATCACCTTGAACTGTCAAGAGAGCACTTGAAGAAGTAGATCCAACACTGTTTTCAGCTTTGCAAATGTATTCCCCACTGTCACTGATATCTACTTTGTTGAAGATCAACGTGGCAACATTGTCTTTGAAATACATTTTATGCTCAGGAGTGGATCTTAATATAGTATCTCCTTTGTACCAAGATATTGTGATTTCCGGAGTTCCAGAAACTTGACATTGTAAAGTTGTATAATCTGCAACTGATACTTCAAGAGGTCTCAGGTGTGTAATGAAAGAAGGAGGTTCTGAGAACACAAATATTCAATGTCAGCATCAAGATAATCTTATCTTGGAACTACATAAATGGATAATAAAGAGAATTACAATGTCACAGAGACACACCTAAAGTAGACACTAATGCTTCACAAATATCTTCCCCAGCCTCATTTTCCACCATACAGGTATATTCCCCTTGGTCATCCTTTGTACTGTTAAATATTTCCAGAATGCAAGATTTTTCAGTTGTAGTAATGCTGCACTTATCAGATTGGCTTAAAACGACTCCGTTCTTTTTCCAGGTGACTGAAATTGGGAGGCTACCGGTGTACCTGCTCTCTAAAATTATAGATTTTCCTGGTTCCACACAGTGGTCACTCATTTTCTTCACAAAAATGGCTGGCTCTGAAGAGAAAAAAGAACTCCATTGTCAAACAAAAGGTGGTATAAATAAACATTTTAAAATCTCAAGAGTAAACGATTGCTTTTGTTTTCTAAATTCACCAACCTTTAACCAAAAGATGCGCCGTGCAAGATGCTTTGCCTGCTTCATTGCTTACAATACAAGTGTACTCTCCACTCTGTGATGGTTCCACATCAAACAGCTCTAGATCTGTGACAGAATCTTCCAAAAAGATATTACATTTATCACTCGGTACCAGTTCAGTGACTCCTCTAAACCAGTTCACTTTAAATGGTGGAGTTCCTCTGATGGTAGCTGAAAGTGTAGCACTTCTGCCTGGTAAAATGTGCACAGATTCTGGTTCCTTCACAAAAGAGGGTGGTTCTAAATTTGCATTAAAGGAAATAACAAATTAGTTGATTAGTAAGTAAGCTCAAAATGAACATATCTCTCCTATTCCCAGAAGAAAAAATGTGTTAAGGATCAAGCATTAAACGGTTTCAGTGAAGAGCTAGCTAGCTACTAACCTTGCACAGTTAAAACAGCCCTGGTCTCATTGGAGCCTGCTACATTTGCCGCTTTGCATACATAAGCCCCTGTGTCAGATAAGTTCAGTGAAGAGATTTGCAAAGTGCAAACATTGTCAGAAAAGGTGATCTGATGTTTTTCACCGCTAGTGAGCTTATGACCATCATGAAACCAAGCAACCGTAATTGGTAATGATCCTGCTACTTTGCATTCAAGAACCACAAAAGAAGCCAGCACACCATGACTTTCTTTTAGTTTTCTGGTAAAAGAGGGTGGAATGATCCGATCTGTTAAAGAGAAATAAAGAAAAATAAGGATCCTCCGGGAATATTGGAATAATTCCTCTTGTTAAAAAATGTTATGGGAAGAAGCAACGCAACCAACCTAGAACATCAACCGAAGCAGTGCAGCTACTTTTGCCCACGTTGTTCTGGACCTCAAAGGTATATAAGCCACAGTCTTCACTTTCTGAATCGAGAATTTTAAGTGTGGATATGTTTTTGTAGAAGACAATTCTGTATTTGTCACTGTTTATCAGTTCTTTTCCATCCTTAAACCAGCCTACGGAAAGCTCAGGAGTTCCACTCACTTTGCACTGTAAAGTGCAGACATCTCCTACGGTCACATTCATTGGCTCAGCCTTCTCTACAATAATAGCAGGCTCTGGAAAAAGACACAGCAGGATCCAACTGTAAATCTCTCTTGTTTCATCGGACACAGGGCTCTTATAGTTACAGAAGCCTATGCTCAAAAATGCTTTTTTGTTTGTTTCACTTTTTACTTTAGAATTATTATTTACTTGTATTTAAATTTATTGGTTGCTCAATGCCAGTGAAATGAGAATAACTCTATGAAATGGCTTTTCTGCTCTAGAATACATACACCCAATCAAACCTTCCAATATTATGTTTAGGAAGGGAAATGATACCTGTTAATGGAATCTGCAAAAAGCATATTAAGGCATCAAAACATTCTAATTCAATAATTAATATATCCTGGATGCAATAAAATCAAATCACATTCATTGGTACAATTTCACTCTGTCATAATATAGATCATCCATGTTGCTTTTTTGAGCTAAAATTAAGATGATATCCTAGGTCAAAGTGATTTTTGTAACATAATTCAAATGCTAGCGAAAAGTCAGTTAAAATGCCCCAAGAAGCTCCGTTTTTTTCTCCTTGTGTCTTGGTATGTTTAAGCTTGTAAATACATTTACTCTGATGTAATCATAAGCCAATCTATCCCTCCCCCAGCCCTATCTCCTCCTCTTTCTCTATTGTTCCCCTACACTGATTATTGACTGTATAATTTTGGGAGAAGAGCACTTGCTTCCCTTTTTATGCACTCCATAATCTGCCTTGCACATTAATAATTATAGATAAACATAATTATTATTACAATTTTAAAATAATCAAGGCTCTGGACTTTTAAAGCTGGACTACTCAGCTTTAAAAACAGGACTTTTTAAAGAGACAAAGCTCTGCGATTACTAACCTAAGACTGTTAAAGTAGCCATACATTCACGGGTTCCAGCATCATTCCTGACTTGACAGATATACTTCCCAGCGCTTGACAGCTCTGCTTTGGCAAGTTGTAAAGTGGCAACGTTGTCCATGTAGGTTATTTCAATGTTTTCGCTTTCTCGGATGATGTCTTCCTTGTCCTTGAGCCATATAACTGAAATAGGCTGAGAGCCTTCTACTGTTGCTTGTAACTCTACCGGTTCACCCACCACAACAGTTAGGCTATTTATTTTGGTGACAAATTTTGGTGGTTCTGAAGAAAAAAGAGGCAATGGGCATCAAGACTCCCAGGAACAAAACACTTGGCGAATCTTATACAGAAGAAGGCATATATTCTATGTTAAGAAGAGATGATTACCTTTTAGTTTTACAGTACAAATGCAAGTATCACTTCCCACATCATTCTTAGCTTTGCACTGATATTCACCAATGTCAGAAGTTTCAGTATTAAGAATATGGATATTTGCAAGGTAGTTTTTGGATGTGACCTTGTATTTTTTACTACTGCGGATTTGTCTCTTGTCCTTATACCATGTGATATCAAATGGCGGAGTCCCAGAGATTTCACACTCAAGGCGAACTTCAGTACCTTTGAGCGTATCTACTGGAGATGGCTTTCTGCTAAATACCGGAGGTTCTAGGAAGAAGAGAGAAGCAGGTTCTATTTTTAAAAGATAATTATGGGAACGTTAGTCTTGTAACACTTGTGTAAATAAAACCAGAGCAGTAAGAAGATTTTATCTATCATGGCACATGTTTGTCAGATGTGACTTTATCAAAGTTAGCAATCAGCATAAGACTGACATCTTAATGATAATGCCAAGTCAAAAACGCAAAGGAGATGGATATTTTATGAAGAAAATTCCAGACCTCCTCTGATATGTCAAAGGTTTGATGATCATCTCCATCTTTACAACTACTACAACCAAATCTCTTAGACAAAGAATAGCCAATGGTGGATAATAGGTCAATTGTCTCCCTAGTCTTCTTTTCGTGGCTCCATGTCCCTAAGACATATAGCTAAAATTTGCAGCAAAATAGCAATTCTGAGGACATAATGACTTTCTGTCAGTTTATGTTATAAAGCCAGGATATTAGCCTCCAAGAGGATTGATACATTTATTCTCTATAACCCAAATATCATGCCACCTCCATTCTCCACCCCCCCCTCCAAAAAGTTGCCAGGTCTTCTTTCATTCTCTGTATGTAGGGCAAAAATGCCATAAGTTAGAAAATTCTTGCTGAGTGAAAATAAGGATCCTGTTGTGACTGAAGGTAATGTTATAGGCTCCATCTAATTTCAGTGGATTTCTTCCTCTCGACCTTCCAGCTTTGGGGTGTCTTAATATTTTTCTGCAGATTTTGAGAACTGCGTGGGGAGGGGATCTGCGGGGATCTGTTCATCTTTATAGTGGCCATTCATCACTGGGTATGATCCAATTAAGATATAATAGAAGATAACTTTATTGTCATTTTTTTTACTGTGTCCACACTGTCCACATTAAAAATGAAATTCTGTTGCCTGCTCTCAAGAAAAAATGTATATCTACCCAAACACATATATAATATACATATTCACATGGTATATACATATAAATATATCTGCATCATATACAGTATATATATATATATATACACATATACATACATACATACACACACACACACATTAGCTTATGAACATAGACATTGACTAAAGAGAAGGCAGAAAAGCCCTTGCTAACCTTTTACTAGAAGTTTTGTACTGCAGCTTGCCCTGCCAGCAGGATTCTGTGCTTCACATATGTAATCTCCGCTATCTTCGATGCTAAGATGCCTCATTTCAAGAACGGCAATAGAATCTATGAATGACATTTGGACATTTTCACTAGCATGGAGCTCAGTATTGTTTCTGTACCATACCACTTTGATTTCGGGAGAACCAGTAATTTTACACTCAAGTCTTGTGGAGTCACCATGTTTCACGACACTGGATGGGTCGAGCCTCTTAGCAAACTTTGGAGGTTCTAAGAAGAAAGAGGAAACATTGAAAGT
Organism: Pseudonaja textilis; assembly: GCF_049901715.1. Classification (NCBI taxonomy): domain Eukaryota; kingdom Metazoa; phylum Chordata; class Lepidosauria; order Squamata; family Elapidae; genus Pseudonaja; species Pseudonaja textilis. The sequence goes on along the minus strand of NC_141990.1, from coordinate 183,816,786 downwards.
GGATCAATAACAAGGAAAAGACCCTCCCTCTATTTATTTTTACTGTATATAGTAAAAGAGAAAGAAAGGAAATTTATGCTGTGTAGCATAAACTGTGCTGTGCAGAGAGAACTCCAATTGTTTTGTGTATTTTACAATGCACAACGGAATGCAATTTTAAAAAAGTCTTCATCAAAAGGAAGCCCAAGAGAAATGTGAAAGAAGAAACATAGAAACCATTATCACACCTGTTATAATCAGTGTGGTTGTACAAGAATCACTGCCGACATCATTAGATACTTGGCAAATATAATTCCCACTTTTTAAGCCATCCACTGAATAAAGATTTAAGAAACCAGTTGACCCTTCAATGCCAAATACACAGTTAGGTCCAGATGCAAGTTCTAAATCTTCTTTAAACCACTTTATTTTAAAAGGCGGTGTTCCCTTTAAAACGGCTTTAAATTCCACGGTGGAGTCAGGAACTGCTTCTTGGCTTTCTGGTTTTGCCAGGAAACTTGGTGGTTCTAAATGTTTTAAAAGATAACAGAATGATTAAGTTTTGGCAGAAGAAACGTAGACCAAAAGGCATCATCACAAAAGAGAGAAAGATGAAGAAGATGGTAAGAAGTTAAATTCTAAAGCTAGAAAACATGAAACAACATTTTTAACTAGGTTAACAGACCTATTGTGAAATTGAAACTGGACAAGATTTGAATTTTATATAGTACAGAATTAAGAAAGATAGGAATCCAAACCTTTCACGGCTAAGATGGCACTACACGAGTCACTTCCTGCAATATTAGTCACACTGCAAGTGTAATTTGAGGAATCGGTCAACTCTAGGTTATTGATCTCTAGTGACACAGTGTTCTCGTGGCACAAACTTCTGTATTTTGCACTATCGGATATCTCTTTTCCATCTTTATACCATTTTGCTGTAATTGGAAGTGATCCAGAAACTTTGCATTCCATATGAATAGATGATCCAAGAATTTTATTCATTTTTGACAATTTTTTGGTAAATGAGGGTGGAATTGCTTGATCTGCGCAGAGGGAGAGGATAAAGGCAAATAGTTACTCATTCCTTGTTTGTGAGCTTCTCTGTGAAAATATTTAGAAATTTTTAAACGACATGCTAATTGGAGTAAAAGTAAATACAAACCTAATACAGTCACAACGGCCTCACAAGTATGGCTTCCATAATCATTCTCAACTTTAAAACTATAGACACCACTGTCTTCCTTCACTACGGATTCCATTCTGAAACTGGCCACATTATTGTCAAAGCTCATAGTGTAAAATCTACTGGGCATAAGTTGTTTCCCATCTTTAAACCATTTGACTTGAAGTTCTGGGGTTCCCGACACGGTACATTCCAGAGTCACTGGGTCTCTTTCAGTCACTTTAACTGATTTTGCCTTTTCTATGATCTGAGCAGGTTCTGAAGTAAGAAGCAAAACAAAAATGTGTTGAATTCTTGCTATGCACAGTAGGCAGAAGATGAGAATTCACATTCGAAGTAGAGATAAAAAAACCCTCACACACCTTGTGCTAACAGTAAAGCAAAGCACTTTTCAACTCCTGCCTCATTCTTTGCCTGGCAGGTGTATCTCCCACTGTGACTAAGGTCTACCTTCTTGACCTTCAGTTTTGCAACATTTTGCTCAAATGTAATGTGGAAGTTCTCATCATTTTCAAGGATTCTCTCGTCTTTTATCCAAGATACCAATAGCGGCTGGGAACCAGCCACGACACATTGAAATGTGGCAGATTCTTTCAGAACAGCGCGGATATTTTCTATCTTCTTAATGAATGAAGGAGGCTCTGTGGTTTTGAAGACAAGCCAAGAGGTTTAAAATTGTGTTGAAGAAGAGGAAATACCCTCACCCACAGCAAAATCTTTGATGGACGTTTCCACCCATACTGCCACTAACCTTTCAGGCTGACTTTTGTGCTACATGAACAACTTCCGCCTTCATTTGATATAACACACTGGTATTCACCAGCATCTTGGGAATCACAGTTCATTGTTTGAAGGGCAAATATAAATTGTTTATCAATCATGGTATATTTTTTGCTGCTTCGAATCTCAGTGTTGTTCTTTAGCCAGGTTACATCAAAGGGTGGGGTGCCTGTGACTTCACATTCTAACACAGCATCATAACTTTTTACCACCTCCACAGGTTTCAGCTCCCTTACAAATGTGGGAGGTTCTGAATTGGAAGAAGAAAAGAAAATTGTCTCAGGCGGGGCAGCGGGAAGAAAGAAGGGAAATCTAACCATGCAGGTGAACGAAGCCAGAAAAGATGACTAACCTTTCACTTTCAGTTCAGTGCTGCAGCTCTTGCTACCTGCATCATTACGAGCTTCACATATATAAGTCCCACTGTCCTCCACCATGGCATTGATGATCTTAATGGTGGCAATGTTGTCCACAAAGGAAATTTCGTATTTATCAGAGTCGAATACTTCATTCCCATCGAAATACCAAGCCACGTGGATTTTCGGTGTGCCGGCTACCTGGCATTCAAAAGTGGTAGACTGCCCTTTCCTCAAAACTACTACAGGGCTAGGCTTCTGTATAAACCTGGGTGGTTCTAAAATGTGGAGGGGGAAAAGTGCATTCAGAAAGGATATACTGAAAAAAACATAACTGGCATTGTTAAGAGCTAAGAAGAAGGGCACAACGATATCTGTGCACCACTTCCTTGCATAGGATAACCCCATGTAAAATGGAATTATTAACCACAGGAGAAAGAAAATGCAGACCTTTCACAAAGAGAGTTGCTTTGCAAGTAGTTGACCCGACATCATTGCTGATTTGACAGATATAATTTCCTGTGTCAGATAGCTTGGCTGAGAAGATTTCTAAGACACTTGAAGTGTCATCCTTGTACACGGAGCGAGAGGCTCCCGAAAGGAGTTCCTTGCTATCTTTGATCCATTTGATTTGTAAGGGAGGTGTGCCACTGACAAGAGTTTTGAGTTGGACTCTAGCAGCGGGTATAACATCTTGTGACTGTGGTTTCTCGATGAAACTTGGGGGTTCTAAAAAGAGTAAGATGAAAAATGCCCCCAAAGGTCATTAATGATACCGGAATGAAGAAGATTCAGAATAAAAGAAAAATGCAAAATGATTTTCCCAAGAAGAAAAAAGCCATCCAAACCTTTAACAGTTAAATATGCACTGCACTGGTTTTCTCCTGCTTCATTTGTTGCTTCACAAGTGTAAGATCCACTGTCTGAACCTTGCAGCTGATTGATCTCCAAGAACGCTGTATTATCATGGAAAGAATATTTGTGCTTTTCACTAGCACTTATCTCCTGGCCATCCTTGAACCACTGGATGCTTATTGGATGTGACCCGGATACTATACATTCAAGGTGAACAAAAGACCCCTTAATGCTATCCATTTTCTTTAGCTTTTTGGTGAATTTAGGTGGTATGATCAGATCTATCAAAGACAGACCAAAGAGAAACAAATTAATCAAGCCGTCTATGTTTGCCTCATAGCCCGAAAAAACAAAAGTGCCATGAAAAGAGAAATATATTGTACACACCTAACACATTGATGCTAGCTTTACAGCTGCTGCTCCCAACATCATTTGAAACCTCAAATGTGTATTCACCACTATCGTTCTTTTCTGTAGAGACAATCTTTAACATGGAAACTGTATCAGTAACACTGATCTTGTATTTAGGGCCAAAGGTCAGTTCCTTCCCATCTCTCAACCATTTGGCACTAATGTCTTTTGTTCCTGAAAATTTACACTGCAAAGTAGCTGGGTCGCCTTCTGTGACATCAATGGAAACGGCTTTATCAATGATTGTGGCAGGTTCTGTAATACATACAGGAATAAATATGAGCTGTAATGTTGACTAAAGATAATGTTATGTATCCTAGAACTGAGAGTAGGCTACACAGACCTTTTACAGTTAGTAAAGCAGAACATCTTTGGATGCCGGCTTCATTTTTTGCCTGACAAAAATATTTCCCATCATGCTTCACTTCAATGGCTCTGATCATGAGAGTAGCTACATTGTTCAGAAAAGTGATTTTTGTGTTGTCATCTTCAATGATGTCGTCGTTGTCTTTCAACCATGAAATTGTTATTGGCATGGAGCCTTTAACTGTTGCCTGAAACACTATGGTGCCTCCCCGGAGAGAGCTAATGTTCTCAATCCTCTTCACAAATTGTGGGGGCTCTATTGGAAGAATAGATATTGAGTGAATAGTGACACCATCAACAATATTAGCATAAAAAGACAGATTTTCTAAGTAGCACTAACCTTTCAGTGCCAATTCAGAACTACAGACACAGCTTCCTACATCGTTTGTTACCCTGCACTGGTATTCACCGGCATCTGAAGAATCAAACTTGAACACTTGGAGGCTAAACAAGGATTTCTCAGTGATTATTCTGTGCTTTCTGCTGCTCCTCACGGGCTTGTTGTCCTTTAGCCAATATACCTCCAGTGGGGGAGTACCTAAGGCCTCACACTCCAGTATTACATCTGAGTCTCTTAATACTTCCCTGGGTTCAAATTCCTTGATAAAATATGGTGATTCTAAAGTTTAAGCAGAAGAAAGAGAGTAAGAATGGTAAATCTTTTATGGAACCTTTCCAAGACACAATAGTCTTATTGACAAAAATTGGCAGGAGGGATGTTTAAGATACATGTATATACGGTATACACACATACACACACAGACACACCTTTTACTGCCACCATGCTACTGCAGGTCTCTTTCCCAGCATCATTTTTCACCTCACACATATATACACCACTGTCTTCAATGGTGACATCCAGCAGACTGAGTACTGCTGTAGCATCCATAAGAGTCATCTTGTACTTGTCGCTCTCTTTAATCTCTCGATCATCCTTAAACCAAGTTATTTTAAGTTCAGGGGTCCCCTTTACTTTGCAGTCCAACTGGGCATATTCTCCTTTCTTAAATAACAGTGAAGGCTCCAGCCTTTCTGAGAAAGAAGCAGGTTCTGTGAAATTAAGGAGAGCCATTGAAAGAGTGGTAGAAAGAAGTTAACATAAGAGGCAAACATTTTACATTTCAGATATCCACCCAAATAAAAGGTAATAAGAATGAGTGCAAACCTTTCACAAATAAGTTTGCACTGCATTCAATGGAACCAGCTGTATTGCTGACTTTGCATGAATAAACACCGGAATTGGAAGATTTTACTGCATAGAGTTCCATGTAGCTTGAGAAGGCTTCTGTCATGATATAGCAAGCTCCGCCAGTGGTTAATTTAGCATCACCCTTAAACCACTGCACAGAGAATGGTGCTGTTCCTTTAAAAGTAGTCTTCAAACGCACTGTCGATCCAGGCAATATTTCTTGAGATTCTGGCTCTGTTACGAAGCTAGGTGGTTCTATACAATGTTTGAAAGATAGATTTGAGAAAAGGTAAGTAAATAATGGATGACAAACACTTTTTGGAAAGAAACACCAAGAAAAAAAGGCAGAAGAGATAGCAAACCTTTTACGGCCAAAGTGCTACTGCATTCTTTACTGCCTGCAGAGTTGGTGGCTTTACAACAATACACCCCTACATCCTTAGTGTCCAATTTCTTGATTTCCAAGGACGCTGAGCCTTCTTCATACCGTATTGTGTACTTGGCACTGGGAGTGATCTCTTTGTCGTGTTTAAACCAAGATACCTTTATTGGAAGTGAGCCTGACACTTTGCAATCCAAATGGCAGGTGCCCCCAACCACACTTTCAACATTCCGCAGAGTTTTGGTAAAGAATGGAGGAAGAGTACGATCTATTTCAAGGCAAGGCAAAGAAAGAAAGCCAATGTAATACAAGAAGCATTTCACAAAAGTGTCAGAATTGGTTGGAGAATTGCAGTAGCGATCTCTTAGCCTAAAGATGTCTACCAACCTATCACGCTAAACGTGGTGGTGCATGCACTCCGTCCAACGTCGTTAGAAACTTCAAAGGTGATTTCCCCAGTATCGTGTAATTCTGAAGTGTAGAATTTTAACTGGGCAACGTTGTTTTTAAAACTGATTCTATACTTTTTGTTGGAAACCAGAGGCTTTCCATCTTTGAGCCATTTTGTTTTTAACTCTGGGGTGCCCGCAACTGTGTATTCCAAAATTGCTGGGTCCCCAGCTGTCACCTGCACGAATTCCGCTCTGTCAACAATTGTGGCAGGTTCTAAAACAGAATTAAACAGTGATAATTACTGAGTGAACACGAACAGCTTGCCCAGGTATGGATTGTGAGATGTTAAAATGTTCCTCAACTGACCTTTAACTGCTAATTGTCCAAAACAAGTTTGACTTCCAGCATCATTCTCAGCCAGACAGGTATATTTACCACTAGCATTAATCTGGACACCTGAAATTTCCAAAGTGGCAAGGCCATTTTCAAAGGTAATTTTGACTTTGTTATCTTCTTTAATAATATCTTTGCCTTTCATCCAAGTAACAGAAAGAGGAGCTGAGCCTTTCACGACTGCCTGCAAAAAGACTGTCTCTCCAGCAAGCGTAGCCACATCTTCAACTTTCTTAATAAAAGATGGAGGCTCTAATTTGAAATAAGGAAAAAAACATGTTTGTTTTTATTATTTGACATTAAACACAAATTGTAGGTCAGGCTTTTGAAAGAAAATTGAGAGATCTTGTAATGCAGTACTTATCATACCCTTTATGACACCAAAAGAGATTTAAAGGAAAAGCGAATGTCACAGCCTTGATGCAAAGAAATTATTAGTTGCCATATAATCTTAAATGGTTCACATGCAACATTTTATCTCTGAGAACAGGGGAACTAAAACAGTAGTTCTTTTAAGTAGCAACATTACCTTGTTCAACCATTAAATCTCTTTCATTTCATCATTAGGGTGCTTATCTCATATTTAACTGTTCCTGAAACTTCTAGTAACTATCTTAAATTTGAGCTACTTAAAACTGCTTTGTTCACATAAGTGAATGCTGAAATGGAAAGAAGTGTCTCCAATGCAAGTAAGAGATCTGCGCCATGTACCCATTTGCAACCCAAAGCGATCAATAAAAAGTCATTTGAAATATTATATGGGCAAAACACTCTTATTCTGGAGTTCATTTGAAGGATATTTTCTTTCTGCTTATGTCCATAGGCCATGAGATGAGAAAAGAAAAGCAACAAAAGAATGGTTAAGCAAAGAAAAACTGTTCCCGAGAAAGAATGTCCTTCTTGCTTATGTTAAAAGACCCATGCAGCCCTCTTGATCTCTCACTAACCTTTCAGTATGTATGTTGCACTGCAAATGCACTTTCCGACTTCATTTGCTATAGAACATTCATATTCACCAACATCTGCACTATTGAATGAAGAGATCTCCAGAGAGATAAGAGACTTTTGGGATGCTAAGCGGTATTTTTTACTACTGCGAATTTGCTTCTTTTCTTTAAACCAAGAGATTTCAAATGGTCCGGTACCAGAAACTTCACACTGAAGGATGGCATTTGTTCCTCGGACTAGTTCAGCTGGCTCAAGAGTTTTGATGAAAGCAGGGGGTTCTACAAAACCATCAAAGCAGGAATAAAAGAATTAGCAGCTGGCAAAACACATGCACAGAAAACAGTATCTCTGTAAGAAAGCATCAATGAGTAGAAGAACAAACCTTTTACAACAACCTCAGTGCTGCAGCTGTCACTGCCAGCATCATTAACTGCCTCACATGAGTAACTTCCACTGTCATCCACTTTCATGTTGGAAATATCTAACACAGCCACGTTGTTGGCAAAGGACATCCTGGATGTATCACTATCTCTAATTTCTTTGTTGTTTTTGAACCATGTCACCTGGATCACAGGAGACCCTTTGATTTTGCACTGAAGACGGGCTGACTCTCCTGGAGTCAACAAGTAAGAGGGGTCCACTTTTTTCACAAAGGACGGTGGGTCTACAGAAAAAATTCAGAAAGAAAGAATCCCCAAAGATCTTAGAAGACCAGCTTAATATGAAGAGAGTACAACACAAATTATTTAGGAGCATACAGTCAGTTTTTGGATTGAATTCCAGTTTCTGTCATTGTTCAGAATTTGACTTTGAAACCATGCAACCAAGATTTCTCTAGGAGAAAAAAAAAGTTTTGCACCCATGTACTAAAATATATGCACTTCTATTTTGGTCAAACCTTGAAGTTTACTCTAAGCATATTAAGACTATGGCTAAAGATTTTAAAGCATATGGTGGATATAGAAACGGTGCACCACACTTGAAGAAGCAGGAAAAAAAAGCAAACCCTTAAACATGTTTCCTGTCCACCCTCTCATTTTGATAAGTAAATATTACAGCATCAGTAAAGAGAGTGCAAAGAGCATTTATGTTGTATGGGCCAATCCTTTTCTTACCTTTGATTGTTACCATTGCAGATGAGGAGCTGCTTCCAGCTTCATTTGTGGCAGTGCAGGTATATGTGCCTGAATCTTTAAGCTTGGACAGTGGGATGTCAAGAGATGCTATTTTGTCTTCAAACATGATCCGGTAATCCTTGCCTGGAGGTATTTTGTGGCCATCTTTAGTCCAAGAGACAGTGACTTTTCGGTCTTCATCCACTTGGCATTCAAGACGTATCTTTCTATTGACCGCAGACTGCACAGGCTGCAGCTCCTTAATAAAATGTGGCTTATCGATAATGGTTAATTCTGCCTGGCAGACGTCTGCTCCAAACTTGTTGGAGGCTTTGCAGCTATATACCCCGCTGTCACTGACTCTGAGATGTGCAATCTCTAAACTATGCTTGGTGTCAGATGCTAAAATTTTGTAGTGTTCTGTGGAACGGATGGGAGTGCCGTCCTTCTGCCACACGGCGTCTATCACAGGTGTGCCCGTCACAGTGCAGGGAAACCTGGCACTCTTACCCACAAAAGTTGTAAGAGATTCAGGTCTGGTTACAAAAGTTGGAGGAAACGCTTCTGCAAAAGAGAGGGGAAGAGACTTGTTTGGCTAGGCAAATATGTCGGGCTGCTTTCTCTCCCACAAAAGGAAAAGACTTAAATTGTATTTCCCTATGTTTTACATTGACTGAACATAACATGAAATAAAAATTCCCGCTAGCCAATATACATAGCATAATTGTTATCTCTAGACACAGTATGTACTTCAATACCTAGAATTTCATCCAGAAAGTAATGCTCCTGCAAAATTGGGTTCCCATATTATTTCTTTACTTATATCCCAGAACTATGCTGTAATAAGGGTTACATGAAATCCTACAGTAGCATTTTTTTAAAGATGTAGTAAGAAATTTCCTCCAAAGACTGGCACCAATATTTTAAGAGAGAAATATCCACATGCAATGTATCTTTTATGCATTAAAGATGACTCTTAAGGTATTTATTTTGAGATGATTTCCTGTCTCAGTTCTCATGGGTTTCATAATATGCAGGTAGTAACTCAAACCAGATGCATCTACAGTATATAGATTTGTAACTAGATGAATTACTTAAATGTATAATTTCTTCAGGAAGCAGAAGACATTTAAGAAAGAAGCAGAAGACATTTTCTTTGAGAAGAAAAAATGTGTCTACCCACAACCCATTCATGCTATACACCTCTTCCCATTATGTTCTATGGAAGACATAATGTGGATATTCTGTGGACATTCCATTTGAACCCTCCTCCCCACCCCATCCACAGTGTTTCAGTTCATGGAGACTTGTGGATATTGATGTAGGTATTGCTTGTATACTAATTGGGATATCCCAACAAATTATTTGCTTATTTTTCTTCCATCTTAAAAACAGATCATTAAAAATAACATGAAAAATTGCAGCACTTTGACCAGTCAACTGGTCTACCTTCTCTCCATTCTTCAAAATTATATTTGGTAGTACATTAAACCATGGAACTGAATGTTAAACAATGACCAAATATGTGATTAGAAAGCAAATTGAAGCTCAGGCACCACCCTTACCAGTTACTTTCAATGTAGCTGTGCTGCTCACACTCCCGTACTGGTTGGATGCTTTGCAGGTGTATTCACCACAGTCCACAACTTGAGGTCTTGGGATTTGAAGAGTTGATGTGTAATTAGCTGTATAAACGGTGTATTTGTCACTGTCGTAGATTTCCCGTCCTGCTCGGTACCACTGAAAACGTACATCTGGTGCCATTTCAATCTCACAAGTAAATTTGGCAAGGTGGTTCACAGCAACCTCTTGGGATTCTAACCTTCTTCTCAGTATGGGTGCAACTAAAATTGAAAGCAAAGGGGAAAAAAGTTGCAGTCACCAACATGTACATGAACCACAACAAGGTGATATCATTCCAAATCTCTGTTAGAGTGACTGGAACAGGATGGGTGATTTCTGTCTGTCACAATTGAAGGAAAGTGACTGTAAAGGAAAATGACATTTAGAAATGAAAACAAACTACAAGCGATTGTGATGTGGCAACGGCCAGACTACTGCAAGGGTCTACTGAAGTGCATAGTGGAGCTTTTAAAGTATTACGTTTTCTGCTTACTACAGTAAGATAGGCAAAAAATGTGATATATAGAATTGCATCGGGCTGTGTAGATACAGTGGCAAAATAAAACACGAGAAGCAAGTTCAAATTGTGGAAAAAAATTCAAAACACACAGTGGAATCTCTATATTTATTTACTGATAAATGAGCCCCACAGTTTTCAGTGGGACTTCCTCCTGAGTATGTGCTCCCTTATTGTAACCATGAAAAGAGTGAATAATTTCTCTGTAAATATTGGGATGAAATTTTAAGACATTGCACCCTTTTTAAAAAAGAATACTTACATATTATAATTATAAATTACAAATGATCTTACCATTTTTCTGAAAGAATTATAATAATTAATGTACTGTAATCATATTACCAAAAAATGAAAAGTACAGTACAAGTACAAAAATTTCAAAAACTACAGTAGATACTAGTGTATATGAGGAACTGGAGAGTGAAAGTGCAGGCACACTAAAGAAAAAAAAAATAAAAGGGTGAATTTTGTGATTAGTTTGTAGTGCGCTACAGAAGTCTGTTTTGGATATTAATATAAAGACTGTGTATGTATTCTACTCAGTTAGAAAATCAGTGAAGGAAAATAAAATCTCATCCTTATATTCCAACCTCTTTTTACAACTGTGAGTGTTGCTGTTGCTGTAGTTTTCCCGTTTTCATTCAGACCCTCACAGGTGTACTTCCCTTGATGTACTTCCTTGAATGCTTGGTTGATTATGAGTGTGTAAGTGTCATGTTCTTGCAAACACTTGAACTCACTGCCCGAAAATATCAGATTATTCTCATAATACCAATTTACCACTTCAGCATTTGCTATTTTGGAAGTAAATTTCACTCTGTCACCTTCCTCAATGACAGTGTCCATCAAACTTAGGTTTATGATGGGACTTCTATTTTTTTCTTCCTTAGCTTCAAATAAATGAGTCTCCTTGTCACCTTCCTCAAAAAGTTCTTCTTGTCTTTCTCTCACTTTTGGAGAGAGAGTTGGTTTTTCATCTGAGGCAGGCACTGATGAACTATCATCTTTAATTTGCTCCTTTAGAGCAAAAATTTTGACTTCTTGGGCAGACACAGGTTGCTCCAGCTGTAGTTTGGATTCAGTGCTAATTCTAGCATGTTGTGGCTCAAGGTAACCAGTGAGATCCCCAGCTGTTTGCTGTTGAATGGGAATATCAGTTACAACACCTGAGTGCATTTCTCTGAAAGGTAAAGAAATAACAACCAACTTACACCTTTTAGTTTCAGATATAACTTTGGGGTCATCTGCCATCAGAATATGTTTTTCTTCATAAGCAACAGGCTGAAATGGAGCTTGCAATTCATTTCTTATGGTAACCTTCTGAGAATATATTCCATCAAAGGGAAGACTCATTTCTGCAGTATTTGAACTTTCTTTGGTAACAAGGCAGATGAACAAGGTATGCTTAGGTTCTCTGACTATTTTTACAGTTTTTAATTTAATCTTTTCTATATCATTGAAAGTGTCAAAAGAAAATGAATGATGTTCATTTATGAGAGCTGTTTTTAAGGTGTGTCTTACTGGGGGTTTCACATTTAGGCTGCAACACATTGGCGTTTCTTGTGCAAGTTGGCTTTCTTTAGAAAGAGTTTGGCTTTCCAAAGTTTGGGGCACTCCCATCACTATGCTTGATTCTTTGTGAACTGTCGTATGTTGACTTTCTGGGCTTGTGAGTTTGCATAGGTGTTCTTCCTTGAAAGACTGTTTTTCTTCTAGTATTAATGGGAGCCTGACTGACTGTCCTTCTTGGATTCGTGCTGCAAAATCTTGCTCTGTGGCTTCTAACAGATCAGCATTCTCAATAGGAACACCACATTCTTCAACACATACAGATTCCAAAATTAGTTTGGGCTCAGAGACTACCCCACAGTCCTTGCTTTCAACATCCTTAAATGCCTTAATGTGCTCTGCAGCCAAGGCTCTCGTTTCAGTGATACCTGAAGTCTGTATAACCATCTGAAAGCCATCCTTCTTCAGGGCTGCTTTCTTCTCTGTGTCCATTTGAGGAAAAGTTTGTTCTTTGGGCAGTAGCCATTCTTCTGTCACAACCGTTAAACACTTATGGAGCTGAGGTTCTGTTGTAGCCAAATATTTTTCTCCAGCAACCCCATCCTGAATGGCTTCCAGTGTATCTGCAGAGATGGAGCTCTGTTCCTCCCAAGTCGCGGTACGCTTAATCACGGTTTCTGCTTTCTGTACCGCAGCTTGACATTCAGGTTTTGGTAAAGTCAAAATGTCTTCCTTAGACAACACTTGTTCAGTATCGTTGATCTGGAGATGCAAAACAGAAACAGGCTCTTTGACAAGCTGCAGGCTAACAACTTCCTCCAGGGGAGAAAGAAGCTTAGTTTCTTCACTTGTTGTGGGGAACTGCTCTTCTGTTATTAAGCTGTGAAGCAGACTTTGGCTTTTGCTAGATACCACTTCATCTTCTGGTGGTACCTCAGTACTAAAATGCTCTTCTTTAGGAAGGGTTGCTTGTTCAAACACAATGGGCAAATGCAATGGGTTTCCACTTTCTTTCTGTACTTCTGCTAAGACTGTGCCTTCTAACTGAGGAATTGCTTTGGTGAGCTCATGGGAGAGCTTCTGTTTGTCTGCTGCCACGAGGCTTGCTTTTGTAAGGTTGTCGTGCTTCTGGGAACCTTTTTGCAGCTCTTCCGTAGTTGCTTCAAAAGTCTTTTCTTTGGGGAATATCTCTTCAGAGGCAATCAGAGGGACCTGCAGTGCCTTTATTGACTCTTGGGTTGGCTGAATCTTTTCAGATGTGTCCATGTTATTAACGGTCACTGTAAGAGCTTCATTGATCTCAAGTTGCTGGGTTGCTATAATGGACTGGAAACTTTGTTCTTCCTGCACTAGTACCCCCTTCTCTGACTTATGTGCATGGACTGCTAAAGAGCTTTCCTTGGACAATTTTTGGATGATCTCAGTTCCAGAAATATACCCCTCTTGCTTAGATTCTTGGGCTGAGATAGCTTCTCCAGCTTTTGGAGCTGAGAATATGAGAGATTCATCCAAGCTTATCCCATATTTCTCCTCAGAAAGAATAGAAATTAACTGAGATGTTTCTTCCTGAATGGACTCTGGATTTATTATTTCTGGCAGCTTCATTGGCAACTGTTTTTCTTTTTCTTCAAGGTTTGCTTCTTCCACAACTGGTGAACTAATATCAGAAACCTGAAGTAGTGGTGAGCTTTCAATGGCCCCTGAGTGCTGCTCCAGAAAGCCACTGTGCTCCTTCACCTCACTCACAGTTAATGATGTAGCAGCCACAATATTACTGGCCTTATGAGCAACATCTACAATTCCTTCAACTTTGTGAGATTCAGACAAGGCCTCTTGTTGGGTAAGCAGAGATTCCTGCTGCAGAGTAGTTGTGGAGGAAGAAATTAAGGTATCAGCTGCACTATAGAAGAAATGCTTATTGTCCCTTACAGTTATATCTGTTGCTTGCTGGCCATTGTGCCCTTTATCATCAGGAAGTACAACTGCACTAATATGTGACTGAGTGGCCTGCTCTCTTGCAGTTTCTTTAACTAACATAGTCAATTTTCTCTGCATGGCTTTTTGGTCTACATATGGAAGTTCATCAGGGACATCTTGGGCAATAATAAGTTCGGCACTACTTGTGGCTTCACCTAAGATATTGCTTGCTTTACAAAAGTATAATCCTCCATCTTCCCTCTGACAGTTATTCACCATCAGAGACCCAGAACCATCTGGAGTATGGATAATGGTGTAATGTACACCGGAGAAAATCTGGTCATTTCCCTTAAACCAGTGAATTATAGGAGTTGGCTGTCCAGTTACATTATATTCAAACACAGCCGCAGCACCTTGCACACAATGAGCAGGATTTAGTTTTCTTACAAAATGTGGAGATTGAGGGCCTCCTATCATCTCCGTGGAAACTGCACTGATTATCTCTGATGCTGCGCTACCTCCTTTAGGATTTACTTTCAGATAAGCACTACAAGCTGTCTCGCCATGAACATTGCAAGCGATGCAAGTATATTCTCCCTCATGTTCGAAGTTTGCAGAAAGAATAATGAGGCTGTAGCTTTCCTCATCGAACACAAATTTATAGTCTGCAGATGATGTTATTTTAACATTATTGAAAAACCATTGTATCTGAGGTTTTGGACTGCCAGTAACAGTAACAGAAAGTTTAGCTAGGTCTCCTACATTGACTTCAACATTGGACACATGCTTGAGAAAGCTTGGAATATTCCTTTTCTCCTCTTTCCTGTCTAAACTGTTGGAATAAACTGATTTTTCAGGCCTGAGTTCATGTGTTGTATTTTTATCATATAACTGTAGGTCACTTTTGAAACTGTTGATGCTTTCTTCCTCAGCAGACACAGTAACAGAGCTAGAAATCTCTGTACGGGAAAAAAAGTATTTAAATTTTACTAAATTGTCTTCCTGAAAAAGTATTCCTAGTAATTATAAAACAATTTCTAGGGCAATACTCTAGAAAATAGGACACAGTGATAATACAGCAAGACAACACAAATATTCATATTTTTTAGAATATTGCATTCAATATATAGGTAAGATTCCATTTTTATATCATTGACAGCCAATTGTTATCTATGCCATAAATCCCAGACAAGAGTCAATAAAGATTTAAAAAGTGGAAGATGAAGGGATTTATTTGTTTTCATTAACCAAGCTGATTACTTATATAGGTAGTCCTCACTTAACAACTACAATTGATACTATCAATTCTGTCACTAGGTGATGCACTCATTAAATGAAACATCCCAGGACCATGCTGGAACATCACTCCTGCTATGGTCATTAAGCAAATCACCTGCAGTTGTTAAGTGAGACTTCATGTGACTGGTTCTTGTGATTTATGGCCAACTTCTACACTGACTCTTTTTGTTAGAAGCCAATTGTGAAGTGTGCAAATGATGATCATGTGATGCTGTCATAAACACCTGCTGATTGCAAAGCATCTGAAATTTCAATCATATGACTGTGAAGACATAAGTATGAGGTCATAAAGAGACTTTTCAGCACCACCATAGCTTTAAACAGTTGATAAGCAAGGCAATTGTTAAGTGAAGACTACTGTTTGATCTAGGAATAACAGAAGTTTGAAGAACTGTTTCATGATTTAAACATTCTCTTAAAAAATAATAGAACTTACATCCAATATTATTCTATGAATGGTGTACTCATTCTGCAGGCCCTAATGCAGAAGGGAAGAAAACAATTTTCACCAATCTTCCCCCTCTCCCTGCATCAATCTATGTCCCAGGAAAGTTGCTCTAGATACTTGGGGGAATTCTCCAGAATGTTGTCAGACATTCCACAAGTCCAAGAGAAAGAAGAAAGCTATCATTGGATTAACAGCTATCTGAAGAAGAGAAAGTCCTAATATTCACATTATAAGGTGAATATTAGCTGAAATATTGTTGCTCAATTATAGTATTGATGCTTATACTTTATCTTGTAATAATCTCTTTTCTTGCAAATATACTTATAGGGATACCTGAAAAGTAGATAGCCTTTGAATTACTTTAGTAAGGTACACATTGTGATGTGCATTTTAAAAACCTATTATTTTCTTGCACCCGACTGAATGGATTTACTGTTCAGGAACAATTAATATTATTTCACTTTTTCATATTTTTTGGAATAATTATAATACAACAATAAGCTACTAACACAGTTTGGGAGACAGTCTAGTGTAATAGCTAAGTGATTTATTAGAAACTGGGAGAGTTCTAGTCCTCCCTTAGGCGTGAAAACCAGGTGAGTGACTTTGGGTCAATTACTTTTTCTCAGACCCACTCGCCTCATAGGGTTCTTGTGAGGAAATTAAGAGGTGGGAGTATTATGCAAGCTGTCTTGAATTGTGCAAAATAAAGCATTAATAATGCTAATAATAATGTTGTAGATCTCTAGTAGAAAGGGGCATCAGCTCAGGAAAATACCACTATTTCATTTCAGTCTAGGTGGATTTGAGCACCACTGCTGACCAAGTTTTCCTCGAAAGCATGGTGGTGCAGTGGTTAGAATGCAGTATTGCAGGTTAATTCTGCTGACTGCCATCAGTTTGATTATCACTGGCTCAAGGTTGACTCAGCTTTCCATCCTTCCAAGGTGGAATGAGGATCCAGATTGTTGGGGGCAATATGTTGATTCTGTAAACCACTTAGAGAGTGCTATAAAGGATCGTGGAGCAGTGTATAAGTCTAAGTGCTGTTGCTATTCTATCCCCCTCCCCAAAGGTTAAACACCTCTTTTAGATGTCACACAAACATTCTTTTTAAAAAATCAACTTGTATTTGCACCAGACTGATTTGTCTTCCTACTTTCCCTCCTGAATCATCCATCTTTTTTCTTTAGACAGCTGATTCTAGTCATCTAGAAATAACACTGAAATTATTGATACACTTTTAAACAAAGAATTTTTAATTCTGTGTGTGTGTGTGTGTGTGTGTGTGTGTTTGGGATAGCTGCAAAAATTTGCAACATTCTACCCTTTATTCACCTAAATAAATCATGCCTTATTTCTCATTTGACGTCTGTGAGAAAGTAGGTCTCTATTTTTAGGTTCAAGAGAGCTGTGCTGAAAAGGATTGACATTCACATACCCACCATCACAGCCTAAAACTTGAAGGGGAAAAAAATCAAAGCATGCTCAATGAAGACAAGCACAAGTGCATTGTATTGTATACTTTTATTAAAACAATATATACACTGGCATTTCAAGGTAACATAGGCCATGGACAAATGAAATCAGTTTTAATGGCTTTACTAAAGTACCCTGTGAAAAAGGCAAAAAACCCCAAAGACATTGGATTTGATACTGAAAAAATATGTCGTTTAAATGAAAGTTTGAGGGAAAACACCACCTTTGTTGACCTGGGTGTGTTGGCTTGATTTCACAGTAACCATTATTTCAGCTTTGCACTGTGGTTTTCCTGGTCAGTTACCCACAAACCATAACTTTTAATTTTAAACTAGGATATTTATCCCGAGAAATGGGAACATTGCCAAGAGCCTGTGGCTCCCTGCAGTAACTGGGATTAGAGAATGGCAGGACTTCTCAGCTATTAAGAAGGGCTTGAGGAGAAGGTTTTGGAGATTTAATTCTCTCTCTCTCCCCTTGTAAAAGGTGGTCTTCTCGGAATCAGGAGAAGAAATGGGCGAAGCACAAATCTATCCAGAGCTTGCAGGGTAAAGAGTTTTCCACTTGTTCATAGTCTACCATCTTCCTAACAGAACAAACATGCAGACATTATGGCTGCATATTTTTTCCTCTTTGGGAAGATTAGGGCTATAAATGCAAGATCATATTCTGCAGCAATATTATAGGTTGAAAATCAGAAGTCAGTTTTTTCCCCAAGAGGAATTATTTATGTTCTTTGATATTAGACAGCAAAATACGTGCAATGTATATTCATTGATATTCAGGGGCATTGGCACTTCACCTGAAAAGGGCAATGGCAATGAATATAAATTCCTCTGCAATTTTTGCCCAGCTCAGTATCGGATCAGGTAGATTTATTTCTCTTATACCACTTAATTTTAATCTATGTGTTTTTATATTTTACTTATTATTTAATTGTTCTGCTATCAGGCCATCATGCTAATTATTTAAATGGTATTGGCATGCTGTCGTTAATATTATTATTAACCAATTATCATTTATATCATGGTAATTAAGTTTGTTAAAATATCCTGTATATTTGTTTGGATAGTTTAAAGTAGCAAAACAAAATCAAACCAAACAAACGTTCTTATAACTTGTCACCTTAAATTTAACATATATAGGTGCATATTATTAAAATACTGTAATTGAATTTTGTTTAAGCATAAATTTTAATAATTAAGATTATATTATATATAAATGGGAAGTCGTATAAAATTAATATTAGTATTGTCCACCTTGGTCTTTTCTCGATCTATCACAAGCAACCTGACTTTAGAAGAAAAAGAAGAAAATATCACACACACACACACACACACACACACACACTCACTCATACAAACATTCTATTCTTCTTTCCAAAAATCTAGTTTTCCAAATTAGTTGGGTCCAAATTCAGTTAGTTATTTATGTTCTGTGAATATCCATTTTAATTAATTAACTCACTTAATTGTGAGTTTTGTATCTCCCATGATTGTGTGAAGTGAAATTAATAATACATTTTGGAACGTATGTCTAGTTTATACATTAGTTTGATTAAAAATGTGCTTCTCTAGCAGTTTGCTCCCAGAAGTATTTTCTCTACAGTATTTAAATTCAAAACTTCAGAAGTTGGTCTAAATATTCTCTGTTTATATCAGATGGTATTTTTAAAGGTGCCAAAAATTTTCAACAATATTTTGCTGAATAGTAATGAGAACCATTTTATATTTTTACTACAATGGAGCTTTCTATTCAGATTATGTACTGCCTAAAACCAAAAGTATTGTTCCTTGACTAAGCACAAGGCATATAGAAATAAAAACACACCCATACATAAATGAGTATATAAATGCACTATTCTGAGTATAAGTTATCTTGCTACTTTTAAATATCAATGTTGGAAATAAACAATGAGCAACTATAACTGTCAGGAATATTCATTTAATTTTTAAGCGCTTGTTTTGCCATTGCTATACCTGACATATTCTTTTTCCATTTCTAGCTTATTTTCTCTGCAGTGCTAAAATGATGTTCAAAACAGTTAACATGCTTTCTATGTTAATGCCGATACTAATTCTTGATATTTTTCTTTTTAATATAGTAAATATGCAAGTATATGCATGTAGATTAAGAAATAAATCTCACAGCATGCAATAGAGCTTACTCCTATATGAGTGAGTACAAGATTGGATCTTAATATGCAACCATGTACACATTTAATCAAAATCAGCTCAATGGATTTCAACAGAATTTATCCTCAGGGAAGTATGTAAATGATTGTAGCCCAAGGCTGTGAACCTATTTAATTGGAAATATGTTTTTTTGAGCATATGACTTAACTACAGTATGTTCTCTTGAAAACATGGTTTATGTACATTTGATTACACTATAAATCCTATGTATGATTACTTGGGAATAAATCTCATTGCCTCCACTCATTCTGAGATTATTTTATTCTTTTTGAAGCATAGAAAGGAAAGAATAAGAACTATTCATGTACTGAATGCATACATTTCATTACTGTTTTTTTAATTTATGTTTTGTTTAACTATATAGAAATATTTATATAAGTCACTGACCTCATTGTGGATTTAGTCTCATTTTATCTATCTTTGACAATTAGTTTTTTGGGGGTAAATTTAGAATAAAACTATTTTATTCACATTGAAATATTTATGTGGTTCATCGAGCTTTCCTCTAAATTCCAGATTCTTCGCTAGTGGTAAAAGAGAAATAAATCCTGATATTTTATACAGTCTGACAAAACTTTAAACGTAACTAGTTTGGTCTGTATTATCTTTGATCAGGGTATTTTGACTGGCATGCTAATTTTGGTTTGTATTGGAATGAGAACAACCAAACTCTCAATTCAGTGAAAATTTTGTCAGAAGAGAAACTGCATAAATATTCAGAATATGGTCAGGAAAAAACATTACCGATACAACACTGTGAGGGTGAAATTATTGTTCTGAGTTCTTTCACAGAACTCTAGTGAAAATTTAGTGTTGATTATAGAATACAATTTAAAGTTAGTCAATCACTAATGAAAAGAGCACCAAAGATTCCAAAACCCTCTTCACAAAAATGCAAATTAGCTTTTAATGACATAAGTATATTTACAAGTAAGTATCTAAGATGGTATACAAAAGCAGGTGACAATGTCAATGGTATAATCATGAGATTGAATGAGCTGTTGGCAACAGTAAAATTCATGTTGAGAGATATGTAACCTGTATTGCAGTGCTGAATAAAGTCTAAACACCAGGTACCTTATGAGGCTGAGAACAAATTCAGTGGGATTATCTATTCCCTTTTTAAGAGTGCTTTGAAACATACAACATTATTGTTAACGCTATGTCCAGATCTCTAAATTCAGCCTCCATCTATTATACCTTTCAGATGAAATGGGTTCTTATTTTAGGGTATTTAGCAGATTCTTAACAAAGCAGTGCTATGAGCAGTCCCAGCTTTGTTTGTTGCTACACACATGTATTCTCCTTCATCACTTTGGACTACATTTCTCATAACCAGACTGTGACACACTTCTTGACTTTCTTCCATACAGCATCTTTCTTCTATACAACATCTTTCATCACATATCAGTACCCCATTTCTGAACCAACTGATAGCTGGTTTGGGGGAACCGTCTACAATGCATTGGAAGCAGGCAGAAGTTCCAAGAAAAGAAAAACAGTCATAAATGTTTTTCATAAATTTGGGAGGTGCTTCGGTGACTTGAAATTCAAAGCTACAGCTGCCTGTGCTCTTTGCTTCAAATTTTATGTGTTCATCTTTCGATGGCTCAGCAAACACATCAACATTAATGTTAACGCATGACTCTCCTTCCTCTTCCTCTTCCTGCTCCTGTTCTGTAACTGCAACTAACTTAACAGCTTTTTGGGAATCATCAGTGCTATGTTCAAACTCAAACTCCAGTTCTATTTCAGTTTGGTTGCCACTTGAGATAATATTATCTACAAGCAAATCAATCTTTTGTGGTTGATCTTCTGGGAGCTCCAACCTAACTTCACTTTCATCACTTACCACTGCAAGGGACTTCTGACCCTCAGTCACAGATAAGAAGCACTTACACATCGCTTCTCCAACGGTATTATGTGCCTTGCACAAATACATACCACAGTCAGAATGCTCCACATTCTGAATTTTAAGACTGTGACTTCCATTCTCACTAACTATAGCATACTTGCAAGCATCTGGAGCAAGACACTTACTTTCCTTAAACCACTGCACCACTGGAGTAGGACAACCTGAGACTTTGCAGTGAAACAATGCTGCTGATTTTTCCGAAACCTCTGTATCAACAACAGGAGTGATGAAGCGTGGAGGCATTTCTGTTACTTCAAAGTCAATTTGAACATCTTTGCTTTCTTTTCCAGACAAAGCCTGGGTGTTTTCCACCAAGGATAAAGGGAGAACATCAAGAGATACAACCATACTCTGATGTTCAGATTTGAGCTCAGGAATGGTAGCTATTTTCACTTGCTTCTCACATTCTTTGATGTCAGCTTCATCCAGTTCTACCTCCAGAAGTATTTCCTGTGGGGAAGGTGTTCGTGATGTTGACCCTTTTTCTATATCAAACTCTATAACATGTTGATGAGTTACTGGAGGAGGAAGAGCTAAAGCTCGTCCATCATGAGGCAACACTTCTATCTGTGTAATACTTTTAGCTTCCCCTATAATATTTACTGCATGGCACATATATTCTCCTCCATCTGTTTGTTTACTGTTATGGATTTCCAAGATACATATATTGTCTTCTTTTTGTATTTTGACTTGTTGATTTTGTTCAAGAAGAGACTTATTTTTATACCATTTCACATCAGGCATCGGAGAACCTATGACTTCTGCAATCAAATACAATGTGGTGTTCTCATAGATCTTTCTTTTGGTCAGAGGTTTAATAAATGCAGGAGGCATTTCATTTCCCTTTGGCTCTACAGCTTCACAAGGTGTAACAAACATTTCAGCCTGTAGTTCATCAAAGGAACAGCTCCTTTGTTGCAAAAGAGATGCAGTTGCTGTGTGATAACACTCTGGTGGTGTATTTTTTCTTATCAGCTTTGCAGGAGAAATTGCTGAATGTAGATTTGACTCCTCAGAAGGGGTAGAATATCTCTCCTCTGAAGGGGTAGAATATCTTTCCTCTGAAGGGGTAGAATATCTCTCCTCTGAAGGGGTAGAGTACCTCTCCTCTGAAGGGGTAGAGTACCTCTCTTCTGAAGGGGTAGAGTACCTCTCTTCTGAAGGGGTAGAGTATCTCTCCTTTGAAGGAGTAGAATATCGTTCAGGGGTACCAACTGGTGTATGATAAGAAGTAGAAGATGAGAGTGATTCAAACATCTCCACTGATGAAGGTGGTGTGTAGAATCTCTCACACTCTCCTACTTCATCTCCGTTCATGCTTTCAATATCAATAGACATTTCTGATTCAGGAGACAAAGGGCGTGCTAATTCTTGTTGTTGTTTGTAATAATCATAAACGGTGCTAAATGTGACATCTTCAACCTCCAAAGAGGTGATAGATCCTTCTCGGGTTAAAATCTTTGATGAGCTTTCTTTCACATCGGGAATCTTCTTTTCACCAGAAGCAAGCAAATATTTTGTAAAACAAACATCTGTCCCATCAGGAGAACTGTATATTTCTTGAGATGAAAGAACAGCTTCTTCATTTAGCTTTCTGAGTGAAGGCCTGACAATTTCAGCAATGCATTGTCTTTCACTTGGGGTTTTTGAGCTTTGCTCTTGTTCTTCAAGATTATGTATGGGTTTGGTCTCTTCATGTTGACTTATAACTGACTCATTTTTTAATAAAAGGAGGAACTGTGATAATGAAAGTTCCTTGGTTGAAGTATCAGGTGGTTCTTGAAAGACAGAATGTTCTTCTGTTATTATTTGGGTATCAATACATTTCTGCTTATTGCTTTTTTCTAAAGAAAAGTCTGTAGTCTCCTCAATAAAGGAATGTTCAGTGACCAATGCTTTTTCTTCTTGTGTTTTATGAACACTTTGAAATCCGTTTTCAAATGCAGCTTTTTTCATAGCAGATATAAAACTATCTGTTTCTGCAACTGTCAACCCTGAAGTATCAACGTGTTCAGGGGTACCGGTTTCTCTTACTGTGATTTGAAGATATTTATTATGTGGGGCGGGTTCTGAAGATTCCTTCATAAAGGCCTCACTTGACATGCTAAGAGGTATTCCCTCAGAAATATTTATTTTGTGTTCACTATGCTCAATAGAGATGTCAGTGTTTTCTAAGGCCTTCCTCAGTATCTGAGTTATAGATAGTTCAGCTTCTACTGCCAACTCCTGTTCTGTGGTATTATCTTCTTTCAACTCTCCTTTATCATTCTGACAAAGTTCTTCAGGTAAAGAAATGGTTTCTCCTGACACATTTTTGTCTTCCATCTGTTTTATGAAACTCTCTGTTTCTATCCCCATCATCTCAAAAGCAGACTTCTGACTAAAAGGGCATGTTTCTACCTTCTGCAACATTTCAGCCTCTTTCAACAAACATTCTGGGAAGAAAATAGCTGCATGTGCTTTTAGATCAAACATTGGCTCTTGTGTTTCCAATTCTTTTTCTTGGGACCAGGGCTCTTTTTGCTGGCAACTGCTTTTAAGGGGGACTTGGCTGTTATCAGAAACCTCTTGAGTGAAAACCAGTTCATGTCCTTGAAGGATTTCTAGTTCCCCAGAAGCAAAAGGTGGAAATTTTAGAGGTCTTTCCTCCAGTGATAGCTTCTCTTCTTGCTGCTGGTTAGCATCTTCTGTGTTCGAAAAAGCTAATTTTAGATGAATAGCTTCTGGGAAAGCACATTCTTGAATATGCTCTTTTTCCATGTTGGCTTCCATACAGAGTGAATCTTCTTGAGTGGGATGCATTATCTGATGTTTATTGTCTGTGATTTTCTGTTCATCAATTATCATTCCTTCTGAGGCAAAATAAAGTTTTCTGAAGCATACTTCCTCTGGCTGCATTGCTTCTTTTAGCTTATTATTGTTCTCTTCATCAGGATGCCCTTGTTCTAATTTCTTATTTGTGGATGGCACCGAATGTTGCTGTTCCTTAAATTCTTGCTTCACAAGTTCAATTACTTTGGAAAATCCTTGATCAGAAGGTATGATTTCTTCTAAAGCTACAATCTTCTGTGTGTTATTCATAACCTCGGCCTCTGTGCTTTTAAGATGTCTTTCATCAGTTTCTATATCTGAGTAAACAGAGACAGAACATTGACCTTTTGCATGCGTTGCTTCCTGCTGAAGGTCTCTTTGGTCTTGAACAACACCTGTATTCATTTCTATTTGCTGAATGGATTGACTGAAAACAGTTTCTCTCTCCATAAATGATTTATGTTTTAATTCATTTATTGCATTTTCTCTTGGTTGACGTTCTTTGTGAAATTCTTCTAATGACTTTTTCTCAACTTTTTCTACTATTTTGTCATTGTTGGAAACAATTACTACTTCAAATTCTGAAATACCTTTGACAATATTTTCCTTCTGCTTTTGAAGAACAGCTTCAGTATCATAGGAAGCTGAATATGACTCTAATTTGTCTATAGATTCTGTCTCATTAGCAATATCTTTCTTTGGATAAACATCTTGCTTTATAGCTTGTATGGCTATTTTCTGTTTGTTTCTATCAGTTTCTTTTATTTTAGAAACAAAATATTCATCATTAAAATGTGCATCCTCTGACTTAAGCCTGATTTGTTTGTTACCCATGTTTTCTTCATTCTGTATTTCATCAAATGAGATATTCAATTTATCCGAAGTTACACATAGTTTGATAGGCTCCTGGCATTTGATTTGTTCTTGAATATTTTCTCTAATGGGAAGAATTTCTTTTAATTCAAATACAACTTTTTGTGTGTGTGTTTTCCCCATTGCTTCTTTATTTTGATTCATTTTTCTTGCTTCTTCACCAGAGCTAAAGTGTTTTCCATTATGGAGCAAAACAGTTTTGCCAATAATGGGGCTTCTAGATGTTCTCCCTTTTCTTCCTTTGACAATTTCTTGATGATCTGTAGGAATCTTCTGCACCTGCATTTTATCCACCCTACTAATATTCTGGAACCCTTGGCTTACACAGCGTTGTTTATTGTAAAAATTGCTCTTCCTTAGGCCTACTGAGGATTCAAAATAATAATCCTGTTCTTTTGTAACCTGTTCTTGGATGTCTTTGGCTTGGCTTTGTGAGGTTCTAAAGTCAGTTTGATCTACAATATTGGAAAATGCTTCTTGAGAGGGATCTACTAAGAGATTGCAAGCAGTTTCCACTAAACCTGCATTGTTTTCAGCAATGCATTTGTAAATGCCAGCATCTGATAAGGAAATTTTGCAAATATGTAACCTATAAATGCCATTTCCTTCTTCAAAACAAAAATTGCCATTGGATATCAAAGCTTGGTTATTATGAAGCCATGTTATTACTACTTGAGATTCTGTGGACATTAGACATTCGAGTACAACCGAATCTCCTTCTCTACACCTAATATTTGGTTGAATTTCTTTTAAGATTTTGGGAGGTTTATGAACCCTATCAAATGAAAATTTAAATTTATGTTTTATTCCTTTGGAGGTTTGTTCTTCAGGGAGTTCTGAGATAAATTCAGTCTGAATTACTTCTTTAAATTCTCCTTGTTCTGGAGTTGGGGTTGGGGCAGTTACTTTGATTTCCAATGGAAGAGAAAGTTGATCTGTTTTGCAAATGGAAGGTTGATGAGCATGAAATTGTGGAAGCAAGAGGGTGGCTTTACTAGGAGCACTTAAAACTGGTTCATATTTTTTCCTACTGTCAAATGCCAGACTAAGTTCTTCTTCCTCTTCTGTATAATCTGGCAATAATTTAACTTTACATATGTCAAACTGTTCCAATTCAGGTATCTCTTTTACTTTCACTTTTAGCATGCCTGAAGTTGTTGCCGTTCCATATTGGTTAAATATCACACAAGTGATAGAACCTTCCTGCTTGCAAGTAACAGCTGGAAATGTCAATGCAGAATGATTTTTTGTGGTGTTAATGCTGCAATCTTGGCTTAGTGATAATGGTTTGTCATTGTTATACCAAGTGACTGTGATGTATGGATAGGCTTGGTAAGCGCAGCTGAAAGTACAACTCTCTCCTTCACTTACTTCCTGAGAGTTAATTTCCTGGATAAAAAACGGAGGGCACGGCTCCAAACGTTGCACTGGAGGAGTCTTTACTTGTGCATAAGATTCCTTAATTTCAGTTGATCCTTCCAATATATTTTCTTTGCTTTCAAAAGAACATTCATTTACTGACTTCTCCACTTCAACACTTTTGCTCTTGCAAATTGCTGTAGGTTCATTGATGCTAAATGTAATTGTATCAGACATCACCACTTCTGGTTTTTGTGTCTCACTGACATTATCTGTCATTAGTACATAAACCAGAGGGGAGGGGGTTTTCTTAGCAGATTTCATAGCACGTTCCTCTAATTGGGTTTGTGTTTCTAATGACTTTGCTTGGACATCAGTATTACCTATCCTTTCTGTTTTTGAAACTGGTTTTAGAACCTCCTGTTTCATTGTTCCACTAAAGATCTTTTGTTTTGGGAAGATTTTTCCTGTACTGCTTCTTTCGTCTGACGCCGGGGAAGCCTGGAAAGACGTAGAAAGGCCGAGAATTTGTTCCATTCTAACAGGAAACTTTTCTGAAGTTTTCTCAAGCTGTCTATTGGAATGTCCTATGATCAGTTCTTCTGGGCGTGGTGTGTTCTTTTCATTGATTTGCTCAATTGTCTGAAAGACAGCCCTC
Source organism: Pseudonaja textilis (assembly GCF_049901715.1). Taxonomy (NCBI): domain Eukaryota; kingdom Metazoa; phylum Chordata; class Lepidosauria; order Squamata; family Elapidae; genus Pseudonaja; species Pseudonaja textilis. The sequence continues at coordinate 183,789,830 of NC_141990.1, read as the reverse complement.
TTTGTTCCTACCTGACCTACCAGGCAGACTGGAGGAGTTGATGGTTTTCTCTTATTCCTAAGGCCAACATTGTTCACATATTGCTCTTCAATTGATGCCTTTTTCTTTTCTAATATAACTTTCTTTGCCTCACGAAGACGCTGTAGCTTCAGCCTGATCTCATCATCAAGCAAAGACTCTTTGTCTCTTCCTACCCTAACCAGATGCTTTTTTCCTATCCAATCATTGTCATATGTAAGTTCCTGTCTTAAAGATGGTGTATTTTCAAAACTAATCGTTCTTACCTTTCCTTTGGTAGGAGACAAATTAGTTAAAGCTTTCTCAGTCTCCTGTTTCTTATCAAATGGTGAACCAATACATCTCAGGTCAACCTTAACCCTATCATCTCTCTTTTTCTGCATCATATGTTCTATATGTTCCCGGGTACATTTTGACTTTCTTAGAAACTCTAGATATTTGGCATTTTGTTCACTTCCTTGAATTACTAACAAAGATGCTGTGGACTCAGCCGAACCCTCACTATTAATAGCAAAAATCTTATAGCTCCCTGAATCCTCTTCCAGAACATCCTTAACTTCTAGACTGGAATCATGCATATCCATGCAGTTCTTATTTTTTATTATTTTTCGTAGACTTTGGGGGATTTGTTTGTTATTATGAAACCACGTAACTTTGGGTGATGGATAAGCACTTAGTTTGCACTGGAAAACAACTGGTTCTCCAACCGAAACTGACTGATATTTTAATTTTTGTAGGAAAGAAGGTTTCAGTTTCTCAGGACAAGAGTCCATAGCTTTGATTCTACTTGCACACTTCTGGTCAGAAAAAGATCTCAGAAGATCCTCTGAATCAGCAAAGGTTTCTTCTTCATCAACGGACTTTTCTGCTGTACATTCTGGCTCTTCATCAAAGAACAATTCTGCAAGAGAATAACATTATATTGCAGCACACTTTGCTCTTCCATCAAACAGACAGAGAAAGAAATGAATAATGAGCATGCTACAAATTCATCCCAAATACATAAAAAAAATTCACTCACCATATTTGTTCGAATAAACGCAACACTTGCTCTGTTTTAATGATTCTGACTTGAAAATCGTTCACTGTCGGTTCTTTCTTCCAACTGTGGAAAATTTCTTCAGCAACAAGTAAAAATGAATCTCAAAAGGACATGTTCTTGTGAGTGCATGTTTTACCGCCCCAAAAGCTTTTAAAAAAATTTAATTTATATGTTTTGTTTGCAAAGGGGGGGGAGGGGAGAGATTCTTACCTGACTTGCAGACAGTAGAATAAACGCCCTTTCTGAGCTTTTTGTGAGTTATGATGGCCAAACAATTTTAAAAGACTATTTTCAAAACTATTAAAAATTAACTATAAGCAATTTACTAAAATGAGAAGGCGTTTATTCGAACTAATACAGCTGCTAACCTCACAATGTAATGCAAAAGAAGAAAATAAAGAAAAAAGGAGCAAGCAACAATAACCAACTATTCTATCTGCAAGCCAAGGTAAGAAATCTACCGTGGAGAATTAAATGCATACAACAGGAGGGCACAATGAAAATTGGTCGCTTTATTTTCTTGCATAAAACCACTTCATAAACAAATGCCACCCCAATTTTACTGACAAATTAATTTAATGTTTTAAATTATTATTAGAAATTCAGTGGAATTTTAAGGGTCCTCATGCATTAGAAGGAGATATGTAAAAGGAAAGCTTTTGCAACCAGCTGCATAGCATGTACTGAAAATAAAAACGGCAGATCTATAAAATGAAAGCTGTAAATCTACTTTGAAACTCGTAGTTCTTTGTAGTGCAAAATGTCTAGAGCATATTTAGACACAAACCCCCCCAAAAACATGCAGCATATTTGAATGTCTCAGAATACATTTTTTTGGTTTTATAGGCTTTTTAAAGTGGTCACTGAACCTTTACGCTAAATGTAGTATAACATCCTTTTGAAACTGTACCTTTAATTTCCATTTCAATCTGCTGCTCTATCTTCTCCTGAATAACTTTTTCCAGATCTGCAACAAAGAAAAAGAAACACTTGAATGCTATGATGGAAGAGCTTTTCATGATGCATTGCTATATAAGAAAAAGAAATCACACAAACATACAGACTTGTGCATGCCAGGAGATGCCCAGTTAAGTCTATCAAAAGTGAAGCTAAATGAGTGTTCTATTCATCCACAACACTTATAAAAAGATTTCTTCTTCTTTTGGGGGGGGAGGTGGGGTAATTCATCATGCCTTTCACATGCCTTTAATATAACGTGATGAAAGTATTCATTGATCCACAGTTGTTTTACAGTATATATCATGTATTGAGTAGCAAGCAGGTTTCAGTGCAGGAGGAGATTGTATATGGAAGGAACATGCAGTTGCCAACCTGTCACTCTCAGATGTGTGCTGCACTCGGCTTGTCCTGCAGAATTAATTATTCTGCACTTGTATATACCTCTCTGATTCTCATTAACTTTCAGTAATTTTAAACTGCATAGGGGACCATCATGTCTTAAAGAGCATAATGCAGACTCCTCAACTATTAACTGATTACACAGCCAGAATACACAAGGTGTGGGAACACCTTTGATTACACAGAAAAGTGAGATATCATCTCCTTCTTTGACCAAGGTTTCTGGGGGCAGAGATTCAAGGAAGACTGGTACGGTGGTGTTAGGTTCTGTAATGTCTTCTTCACAGGGCACTATGTCAGGATAATAATCTTGGATCCTTGGTTTGATTGTTTGAGCTGAAGATACTGTCACACTTGAAGTTTCTGTGGAGGATTGTTCCTTGTATTCATAGGCTGCTTTAAATTGAGCCTCTTTGATTGATTTTAAACTTTTAGTATCTGATTCAAGGGTAATTTTTGTTACTGTTCTGGTTTGCGCTTCTTTAGCTAGGTAAGAATAAAGTTAAGATAAGATTAGAAGTTTTGTAGTACTCAAAATCTCAATGAAAGATACACACACATAAAGTTATTACTATGGTGTAAAATGTTCAGCATGTTAGTGCAAAAAGCAATAAGATCTTATTCCATTTACTATTCTGTTCCACATTTAAGGGTTCTATTCCTTTGTTTAGTATCAATGATATCAGAGGAACTAGAACAGATTAAGAAATATATCTTTGTCTATTTCCTTGTTGCCATTCTTCAGAATTTTTTTATTATAGACACGAGAGGGCCAGGAGTAGCTTCAGTGGTGGGATTCAAATATTTTTACTACTGGTTCTGTGGGCGTGGCTTGGTGGGCATGGCAGGAGAAGGATTCTGTAAAATCTCCAGTCAGAGGTGCTATTTGCCGGTTCTCTGAATTACTCAAAATTTCCGCTACTGGTTCTCCAGAACTGGTCAGAACCTGCTGAATGCCACCTCTGAGTAGGTTCATATTAAATTTACAAATGTTATCATGGCATCAAAGCTTCTTTCTCACGGCCTGGAATGCAGATACAGAAATAAGGAAAAATCAATTGGAAGGAGCTAACTGAATGGATTAATTTTTTTCTATTTTGTTTTCAGGATGGTATTCCTGTTCTTTTGAATGTACTTCCAGGTCATTTGTAACCGAAAGAGGAAAAAGGAATGCTCAGCCTTCAGAAGAATACAAATTATTATTCAGATATAATCTGCCAGGAATGGAAAATTTTCAATTGCATTATGATACTAACAGTACCGAAAAAGAAATAGGGATTTATCCAGAAGACTTAATAGCATAATCATCTAATGTGGAACAGCAAAGGGAAGAAAATTAATTGGCATTTGTGTTGATTACATTTCTAAGATTCTGATTTTGAAAGAAAATCTATATAGATATTAATGGAAAAAAGTATCCATTAAAATAAAAACAAGTTATATTAATTTGAACATGCTTCAGAGTTTGATTACATCTGCTTAAAGACAGTATCTGCCAAAGTGAGAACAGCTAAATTAAAGGTTAATTTTCTGATAAATATGAATTTTAAAAATCTAATCCTTCTACTTTACTTTCTACAGAACACTTTTCAATTTCCTGGAACAGATTAGATCTTCTCTTTTGGAAAATAATACAATAGTGTAGAAACTTGCTGCAAAGAGGCATGAAAGCAAGTTACATAAATTAAATAAGCATGCACATATTTTAGGATCCAAGGCCTAAAGATAGAGGCTATGGGGAAAGTGGGACTGAAAATTAAGGCTAAATCAAATGCTAGCACTGAAGCCATAGGTGTGAGGTGATGAGCCATAATGAGGTTAAGTAACACAACGTTAAAAATCAGAATAACCACCTTCTACAGTTAGTATAGCAGTTGTCGTTACTTCTCCATAGTCGTTACGAACATTACAGCTATATAATCCTTGATCTAGAAGTTGGATGTTAAGAATGGTGAGAAACAGAACAGTTCCACTTTGTGACACTCTTATTCTTTTGGACTCTTGAAGCATTTCTCCATTGTGGGTCCATAAAATTACATTGAAGTTCTCACTTTCAAAAGCACACATAAACTGAGCAGTGTCACCACATCTCACAGTGAGATCCTGAAGTTTCAGTAGAATCTTTGGAGCAGTCTCTCTTTCTACTTGACTTGAGGTTGTACCTATTTTGGCACTTTCCGATTTCTGAGTTATGATTGTAGACTGGAGCATTTCTGCTTCTTTTCCAGCTGAAGCTTTCCAAATTCCACCAGACACCTGCACAAGCGTTTCTTTTGAAGGCTCTTGCATTGACTGAATTTCCTTTACATAAACTTGGCTTTCCTTCTTTGCAAAAGGGGAAGTAATGTAAAGTTCTGATTTGTCCTGGACAGATTTTCTTACATCTTTCCCAGAACTTTGCCTATCTAGGGCTTGCACTGTGTAATCAAGTAACAAAACATATGATTAATACTGAATTCCCTTTAAATTGCCCAATTAAAAACAAAATTACATATCACAGACGATGAGAACAAAACATGTCATCTTCTTTTGGTATGGCCGGCATGCCAGGTGCATTCATTAGGGCACTTTTGGTAGGAAGCGTAATACATAAGAAACTCCAGCCACAAATGAATGATGAATGAAAAATGAAGGGTGTTCATGCTGATAGGATGAGCATTTGTTTCTTCTTTTCATTGCGACATTGTCCATGGCAATTTGAAGGAGGTTATGATCCCCAAGAGAACAACTGACATCTCTCATTTGGTCCCCATGTTTTCCTTTTAAAACCGAGTAGAGCAAACCTCAGAGAATTTGACCAACTGCCAACACCTCCCTATCTTGAAGTGTGCATCTATTTAGTTCTATAAATCGGGAGTTGACTCTGAAATATAGAGCTAGGAAGGCAAACACTAAACAACTGGATACTTGAAAGAAGAGGAGAGAAGAGTGTTTTATTTGGTTACTGCTAGAATTCTACCCACATTAGTGACGGTACATCTAAAAAAGTGTGAAATGAGGAAAAGAGGGGGGGGGTGTCATTAGTCACAATCTGGAATGTGTGGTTTATGCAACAAACTGAATCCCTAGGAAGAAAAATGGGGCTTTACCTTCAGAGGTCACTGTAAGTGTAGCTGTACAAGTTGCATCTCCAGCACTATTTCTGGCTTGGCAAGAATACTGCCCAGCATGTTCTGAGAAAGCATCAACTATTATCAATATGGCTGTACCAGTCGACTCATCAAAATGGAAAACTACATCTTTGGATGGCAACATTAGCTGCTGATTATGAAACCAGAGGATCTCTGGGCGTGGCCTGGCAGAAACCCTGGCTTGGAATCTGACTGTTTCCCCGTTGCATATGCTACAGCTTGAAATGGGCTGGATAAAGGTGGGCCTTTGGCCAACGGATTCCTTCTTAATGGAAACAGATGAAGAAATATGCCTTTGGGAATAGGAGGTACCTTCTTCAACCTTAAACCCTGAAAAGAAGCATGTCACCTTTTAATTGCTTACACCTACTCAGCAGTCTCTTGTTCTCCTATCGGTCTTCCATTATACTCCTCCTTTCTCTGCTGACAACATTTATCATTGAAACCCAAAACAAAAAATAGGATTCAGTCTGGGATCAAAGGTCGCAAATCTAAAATCCGATTATTGCTTTTGACAAACATTCACATCTGATTTATGAGTGACTCTTTTCCCTACATTCCGCTGTTAAAGATGTGGTAGAAACCTAGGTACATTACCTATAGAATTCCTCCTTTGTTTTTAAAAACATACTGGAATGCTAATGTACCTATTTGTGGTCAAGTGGGCATTCCTTCTCTTGTTTGTCTTAAATTGAATGTCATTTATATTAACAATGTCAAGGCAACCATTCAATTCAAAGTCAACATTGACTACCTATACACATACATGGATTGACCATGTGCTGTATATATAATCAACACTGACCATATATAAGCAGACATCACACCATGATGTATATATAGTCAACATTTTCTATATGCACACATACATCATGGCAGGTCAGCATTGACCAAGTTGTATATATAGTCAACACTGATCAAACACACCCACACACCCACACATCACATTGTTCAACATTGACCATGATGTATATATAGTCAACATTGATTATACATACTCACATACATCATGGCAGGTCAACATTGACCATGATGCCTATATAATCAACATTGATTATATATACACATATAGTACATCATAGCATATATCCAAAGATATCCAAAGAGGCTTGGACATGCTTTGTGGGATATCTGAACCAAATTCTCTGAACAGCTGATACTTCCATGCTCTATTTGGGAAACCTGGATTATGATGTTTTGAGAACGATTATATAACATTATTGCATTTACATTTTCTGAAATAAATTGAGGATCCAATCTATCCACTATATTCCATATTTCTTTATATACGGCACTGCAATTCTTGTCAGTTTACATGGGTCAAAATACATATTTTACTTATGTGACCATTTTGAGAGGAAATACACATTGAAATATATATGGGCTATGTTTGGATCAGAATTTTTTAAAGTGCAGATTAATATGGAAATGTAACAAAATTACAGATGTACATGCAGACCAAAAAGAAGCAACTTCCTCATCCTCAGAAATTCCTTTTAAAGCTCATCATAGATCAGCTTTTGCACACTTGAGAGGTCAAAGAAGAAAAATAACCCTACTTATAATTTTCTTCCTTTTTCTTATATTAACAATGGTGCACAATTCTTGGTGTGATTATTTTGTACCCAAAGAAAGCATTTTGGGCTGTTGCTTTTGAACAACAGCAGTCTCAAAATTAAAGGTGGTCTAGTGTAAAGTATAGAAAAGAAAACAAAATAAATAAATGAAATGAAATGAAATAAAGACGTGAAGTCAGCAGGCTTCTCTGGATTCTGCTTGCTTGCTTCTTACTTTCAGTTACTGAGATGAAAAAATAAATAAATCTGCTCATGATAAAGAGGATTTTTAAAATGCTCTTTTTGGTCCAGGCTAAATGATAATTGGAAACAGAATGGAAGAGTTAAATGAATGGAACACTGAAACAATGTGAAGTGAGCAAAGCTTATACCTTGGAGATAACATGGATACTGTGGACATCAGACAATGGGAATGGTTATTTGAATTAGAAGATGTGAACATGGAAGACAATTACATGTAGGTTTATGAGTGAGTATTAATCTTTAAACACATGCAAATTAATACAGGGTAGTTTCTGTTGTACATTGTACCTTCCAGCCTGAGAGTAGCTGTACTTGACACCTGGCCAACAGGATTGCTGGCAACAAAGGTGTAAATCCCTTCATCCTCTGGATAAGCTTCTGCAATTTCCAGCTGGTAGGTGTCTTCGAACTGGGTCATTCTAAAGTAGCGGGATGGCTTGATTTCTTTGTCTTTGCTATACCACGCTATTTTGAGGTCTGTTCCAGTACAAATAAAATGTGAAAGAAAAAAAAAGTCTATTGAGGTTTTTTCATTTTTAATGAGGAAACTAATGAAAACACTGGGATCTTGTTATATTATCCAAATCAGAATTAAAATGGATATTGGATATTAAAACAGTATACTGAAATCTCCCCACTCTGTTACTGCCTTTGCATTGTTTTCCCATGTGTCCTTTTTCCTGCTAGTAGCTACTATTATATGGCCCAGGTATATGGAAGCATTTATTTGCAAATCTTGTTAAAATTTTACAGCAGGAGCAAGGCAATTTTAGTAGTAACTACAGTCAGAACATCGTATACTATTCCATTTCTACAACCCTCCAGATATATGAGGACAGTAACTCACACAATTGCTAGTTTATGAATTTATAAAAGACTGGTACAGGCTAATTAATCAAAGATGCAATGATCCTCATTCTCCATTACAACTAACATTTCAGTAAGCAAGATAAATGATCAAATGAACAACTATAGGATTTTTTCCTCTGTTCCTCTTTAAATTGCTCCTAAAGTAATTCCTCACTTTTCCCACTTTTAAAAAGTTGTTAATTTTTAGGATCGGGATTACTTCTTTCCTGATAATTATTTTTGAACTTAAAAAGATTTGCTCATGTTCTGACATTTGTACAACTTTTGTAAGTAAGAAAGCACTGTTAGCAATCAGAGAGATGTCCTTGAGGGAAATAGGCAAGACCTATTAATATGAGTAAAGAGGGCCAAAATTTCCTTAGGTTCTGGGAGACAAAACAGAGACAAGTTTGGAAGAGACTCGGGCTGGTTTCATCATTCTCCACAGACGCACATATAATTTGTACATCAGGACGTATACCCAAATACATACACACTGAATGTGTGTGTGGGAGAGAGAAAGAGAGAGATAGGGAGGTAGAGAATTAGCATGCAAATGTGTGAAAAAAATTGATCTTTTAAAACAATCCTACCAGGAGTCATTCTTCATGCTCACAGTACCATTTAAAGATTCTTAGTTGTCAATGCACCAATATTTTGAAGTTTAAAGCCAGGAAAACATGTTAAATTGTGTATTGTACTTAAAAGAGCAAAATGATTTGAGTTTTTCACTGCTTTTATAATGTTTTTACATTATAGAAAAGTTTTAGTTAGCTGATTAGATACACAGAGAGAGAGAGAGAGAGAGAGTTATATCTGTATCATGTAGAGAAACTTGATTTCAACTGAATATTTTGTCTTCAGATCGAAGAATACAACTAACCTGTCCCAGTAACTCTGCACTGGAAGAAAGTGGATTGTCCCTCAGATGTAATAGCATCACGGAGCGGTGTAATAATGGTAGGTGGGTAAATTGGCACTTCTATGTCAGGAGAAACAACTTCTGGAACTAAAGCAAAAAAAATAAGAGTGATTATTAGTTTTCCATGGAAAAGCACACATATTACAATATTGACAATGCATTTCAGAAAGCCTTAGACAGAAAATGGCAAGAACTTGCCTTCAACTGAAAGGGAAGCTGAAGAGGTGGCAATGCCATAGTCATTCTTTGCTTCAATTTTGTAAACAGCACCATCTTCAGGGAAAGTTTCAATCAGCAACAAGGTGTACTCTTGGGCATCATGAAGGAACTTCACTTTAAAGCCTGGAGAAAGAGGCTGCTCATCTTTGTACCAGAAAATCTTGGGCTGAGGTTTGCCTGACACAACAGCACAAAATCGGGCTGGTTTCCCAGACTCCACAGTGGCTGGTTGGAGCTCCTTTACAATCTTAGGTGGCTCAGGGGCTGAAATTCAAACAAGAAATCATCACTATCATCATCATCATCATCATTTTTGTAGCAAGGTTCATTCTATTTTGATATTAATCTGAATGAATCTTAATACATTTGAGTTCAGTCACAAAGCTTTTCAGGTGGCCTTCAATAATATATGAACATAATAAACACATGAATTGCACATCCACTGATTACTTGAGTTATCTGTTCTTGGTAATATACAAGTCTCTTACATACACCAGGAAAAAGGCTATGATAGAACAATCCCAGTGCCGTGAAGATTTTTAGCAGGCAGGCAAATAAAACTTCAGGAATATGATATGGAGAATTAAAAATATGAGAATTTTTCTGCTCGTGTGCAATTGAATAAAAATAAAAAGTAGCATAGAAAGAGAGCTAGAGTGTGTAACATGTTCACCAGGGGTACAGGGGTTAAAACAAAATATTTATATCAAGATAAACCTCTATCTTACCATTTACATAAAGAGTGATGGAACTTCTATTTTTTCCAGCTAAAAAGGTATATTCTCCAGCATCAGTATATCTAGTTTCTGTGATGACTATCTTATGGACACGCCTTTCTACCACATAATGGTATCTTTCCTCAATCTGGAAGTTGATCTCAATTCCATCCTTGTACCAGTGAGCATCAATGTCATCTTCATTGACCTCAAACTCAACTACAGCTCGCTGCCTCTCAAGAACCTGTCAGTTAAACAGAAAGATAATAACAGTTTTGTGAATAGAAACTCTATAACTAGTATTTTTAGTTCTCAAATGGAAATGAAACTGATTTACCCTTGGCATCACGTAAGATAGATGTATTACTTTTTGAGCTATGCAATCAGACAAAACAAGCACTGAATTTATTAAAAACGTATATATTTCAATATTATATATTTCATTCTCATTTTCCAAATTCATTTTATAAATGGGGGGCTTCATCATAGTATTTTATGCAGTATATGTCATGCACTACAGAATATATCTTCATCTGATAATGTTGTGCACATGTAAAAAACAGTTAAATTTTAGTACAAAACTAGGATTCTAAAAATAAATTTCCTGGCAAAAGGCAGTCAGAAGATGAAAAGGTTACTTTGATTGAGTCCTACCAATCCAGAGTTGTGCTGTGAGAAGAGTCTTATCTTATTCAATTTTAGTCCCAAAGAAATGTAAAAATGTTCTTTCCAATAAAGAAAATATTAGCTAGCCTAAATTAAATCTATCTGTGTTCCATTATACTTAAATGTGGCCAGCAAAATTCAAAAAGACAGAAGGCAGATAAGTCTTAACAATTCTCCCAAGTGACATATAATGGAATATAATAATCCTTAATTGAAACTATTGTGTAAAATTGTATACATATGTATGGGAATCCTACATCTATCACAGTGTTGGCTAACCTTTTTCTCGTTGCATGCTGAAAGTGTGCGCACGCGTGTGTGTGCCTGCACCCATAATGCAATGCGCGCACAACTCCCCTGCACTGCACGCCTCTGCACATGCATGTGCAACCCCCTGCACCGCACGCCTCTCCATATGTGCGCATCCCCGCACTCAGATGGAAGAAATTGTGGCATATGAGTTGATGGGTTCAGTTCAGCAAAACGTTTAAAAATCCTGACATGGTTTGAACTATGTTCCTGAAAACATGTGACAATCTACCTTTTCAGATTCTGACTAATCTGGAAAAGGATATTTGTAACATGATTTAGGGCTGACATGTGGAATGCAAGATTTTCCAGCCTTCTTTGTGCCATCTCCTTTGTGATTACAATAACCATGAAGCCAAGACAATGGGACAATTCTAGTTGGCCATAGTTCCCTTGATTTAAAATTGTGTAGACCTTTCCTTACAAATGAAAACAAGTGACAGAGATGCTACAATTGTCCCCCCCCCTTTCTCTCTCTGAATGTAACAATAAATAGGACTTTAGTTTCTTTGAGGTTGTATTACAATAATGAGAAAATAATAAAATGCTCCTGTCCAGGGCTGCTTCTGCCTTGAAACAAAGCCTTGCAAAGCCTAGGATATATGTGGAGTATTGTTTTAAGACTACAAAAGGTAAACAGACACCTTTGGGGGTGGGGAGGGTTTCATTCCACCTGGTATAATCTCACCATTTCGTGATGAAAGTAACTTTTCTATTTATAATATATTCCAGTCCTACCAACATCTACCATATCTGCAACTACAAAATCCTAGAAGCTGTAATATTCTAGCTAGCCAATTCTACTTCCCAAGCCCCCATTTTCTTTCTTCTGTCCATTTCAGCATTCCAGAATCCCTGTAAGTCACTGGTCATATGTTCCTACTGGACTATTTGTGAGGACTTCCTTCCTTCCTTCCTCTCCCCCCCCTCCCCCCGTTTTACAATACTGTTTAAACAACTGGTGGGCTATGCCAGTGGTCGGCAAACCGCGGCTCGCGAGTGCGGCTCTTTAGCCCCTTGAGTGTGGCCCGCCGCTCTTCAGGTGCTCAGGTGCACTGAAGGTGTGAAAAGGGGGTGCGAAGTAAGTAGGTGCGCGACGGGGTGAGGGTTGGGGGAGAGAGCGAGAGCGAGAGCGGAGGCAGAAAGGGGAAGAGACGGGGGAGAAGTGGAAGAGCGCAGAAGGAGGGAGACGGGCAGGCGAGGGAGCGAGGTTGCCCAGGCAAGGAGCGGAAAGGGAGATGACAGGAACAGAAAGAGCCGAGGAAGGGCTCGGCTCGGCAGGCCCGCGGGTAAGCGCGCGCGTGTGTAGTGGGTGCGGGTGGGGGGAGAGAGAAAGACAGAAAAAAAGACACAACCGGGCAGAAGGAGAGTGTGCGCGTGGTGTATGTTTGTGAAGAGAGAGAGAGGACGGGTGAGAGTTTGAGAGTGGAGAGAAGAGGAGAAAAAGTGGAGGAGGGAGGGAGGGAGAGCAGCCGCAGGGCGAGGAGAAAACAAAAGGCGGGAGGATTAAAAAAAAAAAAAAAAGGAAGGGGGAGAGAGAGAGAGAGAGCGCGCTTTGTGGCTCTTTTCCTCGCGGGCTCCCTGTTGCTCCGCTGCGCCTTTCCCAGAGCCGCCGCCGCCGCCTCCTCCTCTCCCAGAGCCGCGCTTCCCGCGCAGCGCCAGCCTTGGAGAGGGGTCGCGGGGCGCGCTCGAGGAACCTCCGAAGCGCGCTCCGCCTGAGAGGAGCACATCCTCCATATCTAGCATATCTAGGGCAGCATCCCGTCTCCCGCAGGGCCGGACGGGGCTCAAGAACTGCCAATCCGAGGGGTGCTGCTTGAGTTGGCGGGGATGGAAGGGGGGGCAGCTCTGCCAGGGAGAGAGGCGGCTGGAGCGGGGAGGAATAGCGAAGGGGCGAGCGAAGGGAGGAGGAGCTTGGCCAGGGGAAGGTGGCGGGGATGAGTTTGGCCCGTGAGCCCCGGGTGGGCCATGGGCTTCTCCCCAGGCTGAGAGTTTGAGAGACGGGCTTCTCCCGGGAGTCGTGCCTCAGCTGCCACTCGGCGGGGCAAGGCGTCGTCCGGGCGCCCTTTTTCTTGGGGGAGAGGCTTCCCCAGAACTACGAAAGGATTGTAATACCGGAATGGACATAAAAGTCTGCGCCGCAAAGGAAATGCAGGCCTGCAAATAGTTCTGCTGGAAAACGTTTTTAGCAAAGGCCAGCTTAGGAGTACCCTAATTAAGTTAATAACAATGTACCTACCTATATAGTTTAAGTTTAAACAAATTTGGCTCTCAAAAGAAATTTCAATCATTGTACTGTTGATATTTGGCTCTGTTGACTAATGAGTTTGCCGACCACTGGGCTATCCAATTAAAATTTTGTTTAGTATGACATATTTTTATATACATATTTGCATATACAACACTTGCTAGACCAATACTTGAATACAGCTCATCAGTCTGGAACCCACATCACGTATCTGATATTAGCACAATTGAGAAAGTCTAGAAATATTTCACAAGAAGAGTTCGCCACTCCTCTACTCGTTGTAGAATACTTTATGCCACCAGACTTGAAATTCTAGAACTAGAAAACCTTGAATTACGCCGTCTTCGGTCTGATTTAAGCATGGTATATAAAATCATACATTGCAATGTCCTACCTGTCAATGAATACTTCAGCTTCAACCATAACAACACAAGAGCACACAATAGATACAAACTCAAGGTTAACCGCACCAAGCTTGATTGCAGGAAATACGACTTCAGCAACAGAGTGATCAATGTCTGGAATACTCTACCCGACTCTAGTTTCTTCCCCAAACCCCAAAAACTTTAACCTTAGACTGTCTACTATTGACCTCACCCCTTTCCTAAGAGGTCTCTAGGGGGCGTGCATAAGCGCACCAACGTGCCTACCGTCCCTGTCCTATTGTTTCTTTTATTTTTCTTATATGTACCCATTTCATGTATTCAAAACTATGTATACACTTATACTTATTATCTTGTAAACAATTGACAAATCAAATAAATCAAATAAATAAATATCTGTGTTCCTTTTCCAACACTAATATGTGACATTACACAATATCTGAAAACTAAAAGGATGCTTAAAATATAATCACCTCATTTGTTTCACTTCCTTTGTGAATGACAGCAATTCTTATTGCTGAAGAAACAAGACATTGTTTCATTTAAAAGGCATCATGTTCAATATATATTAGCAATGCTCTCTCCTCCTGGTTCTGCCAGTCCTTTGGCATGCATTTTCAAAATAATAAAATATGAGGTTTGGGAATGAGGCTAAGGCTAAATGTTCAGCTCTGAGCATCTCTTGTTACACTGAACAAATTCTCCACAATTGCTTGAATGCAGTTTTAAATTATATGTGTATAATTGTTGTTGGTAATCTGACTTTTTTATTGCATTGTCATGTATTGTGCATTATTGCATGGTATCACTAATTTCTCTTACCAAACCTGAAATAGCATACCTGAACGTTTTTCTGGAGGCTTCTGATGCGAATATCACGCCCTTCCACTGTCAAATTAGCATTAGACATGTTTCCTCCAGCCACTACTGTGTACTTCCCTGAATCAGACATCTTTGTGGATGTAATCAGAAGACGATGAACAAACCTTTCCCGCTGAATTTTTACTCTAAAAGCAAATTCAGAAAAGAGAAAAATAACTTTTAGAAAGTTATTTAAAATATTTTAAAAAAGTTGGCATGGTTTTATAAACTTCTGAAGTTCATAGTCAGAAAGAGCCAAGAAATGTCAGACAATTGTTAGGGCTTTAATTTACAGGATTAGATTTGCATAAATCTAATCATGAACAGAAACCACAAATTGCAGATAGTCCATTTATCTATAAAATGTATATGGCCACTCATATCACGAAAGGTGACTCTTTAATCCTTAAATTATCTAGAACAAGTAAATATATTAATTTATTAATGCAGGAGTTTACAACTTTCACAACAGACAACTCTTGAGTGCCATTGTTTTTTCAGATACTCTCACTTTAGAACTTCCAAGATAAAATCACTGCAAATTCAACAGCAATGGAAGCTGAAAGCAATGGAAAACTAGTTTGTAGGACTCAAGTAGGTTTAACACAAGGTCTTTTTAAAGATCTGTAAGCAGAAAAAAATGATCCTAAAATGGTATCAGATATTCCCACCCTGCTCACTATGGACTTCAGTTGTTCCCTCCCCCAAATTGTCAAAAAAATTATCCCAATCTATCGAAGGACGATGCATAAGATCAGCTGGCTCATGGAAACTCTTTTTGTCTTTCTTATGACAACTCCCTGCTTACAGCAAGGAATCATCGCAATATTCCCTATCCAAACAATTACAATAAATTTGCTCAGGTGGTAGATAATATGGCTACATTAAGTTAGGCAAGCAAAAGATAGAATATTTTGCACTAACCTAAATGTTTTGAATCTGCTGTTTTTCTTAATGATTAATTAAATAACCAATGATCAGTTACATTTAGTGATACCCATAATCAGCTGACCCAAACAGCTGGCTTACTTTTCTTAAATGCTAAAATGCTTATACGTGAGACAAAGACAAAGCTGCCCAGACTTGGAGGAGAAAATTAATAATCAAAATCTAGGGATATTTCTGCACTGATCCTAAACTTCATGAAAGAAGAAACAGGTACAGCAATCAAGAATTATGACTACTTTTTTTTCTGAGAGCTGACATGTTACAAACTTGAAAATTAGCTGAAGAGTTAGGCAGACTGGCCAAAAAAGATGTAAAATCTGTATCCATTATCTAGATAGCTGCATAATTTTCATTAGTAGTTCACAAGCTGTGTGGCCACATAACAAAGTAGATGCAACTCTTAAGAAATTACCTATCTCCAAGCTGAAGCTCCTGCCCATCTTTCATCCACTGAACAGAAATGTCAGGTTCTGAGATTTCACATTCAAAAACCGCTCTTTTCTTCTCCACCACTTTAATGTCTTTGATGTGTTTTCTAAATTCAATATGGCGGGCTAGAAAAGTTAATGCAAGTTGTTATCAATAGCTAATATGAGTAAAAATGATTAATAGTTATAAATTATGTATTGTCATATGAATCTTCTTTCTCTCCCCTTCAATGGTCTATATGACTCAGCCATCTGTTCTGAAAAGTATCTAATGCTCTAGATTCTAGAACAAATAGGGTGATACCTAGAAGTTGCAGATAGAAGTGGAATCTGATCTATTGGTAGATGGAGGCAATTAAATATCACCTTATTTATGAAGTTACTACAATTTATTTTTGTTCTGCACTGGAATCTTGTGCTATTTATTTTACTTCTTCCTCGTTTTTCTGCATTATTAACCCTAGCAATTTACCATAATTCCTGGGCAGGAGGGAGTGAATGACTCTTCATATTAGATACAATTTTAAAAGCAGAAAAGAATGATTTCAATTAATTATATACACATAGAAATTTCTATATCTGACTTCCAGTACAGGAACTACACTGTAATTGTGCATGTTATCTATATTAATATCTTAGCTTAATTAGCCATGAGATAAACAAGCCTTTTTGCCTCTATTCTGCAATGTTGAACAAATGAAAAAGTCTCATTAACCACTGTTTTCTGTTTCAGTTTTTGATGATTGGATGATGGATCATAGGGCACCCACTCCCTATTATATTTCATAAGGAGGACAAAATTGAAGAAAGGGGAATTTAGAAGTGGGTGAATGGATACATTTTGGGGAGGTTCAGAGACAAAACTTAGAAAAACTTTAAGCAGAGATACAAGAATATATTTGGTACCACAGAATTCAAGTACAGATTACAGACATGTTGCAGTATTAATCTAACCTGTACACAACCTATTTTGTTTATTTTAAGTTATGTAAACAAAAGTATTAACAAAGTGACTGAGAGTCCTATATTTCACCTATATCTGATCTATTTATATTATCTCAGTGACATAAAAAATAAAGAGGAAAAATAGATTATATCAAGATTTAGTGGAGATAGGAAGACTGATAGATCTGTGGCAATTTCCCACAGTTAATTTTGAAGAAGAAGAAGTTAATAAAAGACCAACCACAACTGAAGCAAAAATTAGGTTTCCCAGCTATGGAATAAGACAGAATATTCTAGAATTGACTGGATCTGAAAGTGATGATTTTGTGATTTATAAAAACTACTGCCTGATTAGTTACAGCTGCCTATGTTGGAAACAAGTTTCAATTATAGCTTATAAATTCTTTTTTTTTTTTTTGGTCTGTTAATGACTCTTTAAATCCCTTGCAGGGTGGAGTCGGGGCAACTGAATGGAGCTGAGTGTCCCTTCCTGTCGCCAGTGCAGAGATCACAGTTGATATTTATTCATTGTGCCCAGAGAGAAATATCTGCTGCTACCTAGGATCGAACTCACAGCCTCCTGATTGTGAGAGATCATATATAGATCATTGTTGACTAGTTAGACTAGCTATTGAGACAAATCCAATATTATAGTTTCTGAAAGCAAATCTATGCTGAATCAGTGTGTGTTAGCTGAGGATCATGTGTAGGCCTGCCTTGATATGAATAAATGCAGCTAGAGTTCTGGCTGAGCTGCTTCCTCCCTGAACACATCTATATAAACAAGTCAAGAATTATAAAGTATACAAAAAGGGAGAATACCTTCCACATATAAAGTTGCTGATGATGCTGCTTTGCCAGCAACAAACGTGTATTCAGCAGCGTCTCCAAAATGGACATTCCTTATTGAGAGTGAATGTGTAAGTTTCTTTGTCCGGATCTGGCATCGGTCTGTGGACTTTATTTCCACCCCATTCTTCAACCATTTATATGTGATGCCTTCATAATTGACAGTGACCTCAAAAGTGATTGTATCTTTCTCTTCTGCATTGATGTCTTTCAGCATAGATGTAATCAGGACAGCTGTAGAAAAGAAACAACTAGTGAAAGACTGATTCAGTGTTTTTCACTAGATAACTGATTAGTATTAGTGGCTAATAATAATAGGTATTTAGGATCACAGCAACATATAACTGGAGGATTAAAAACCAATTGTTCGAATCCTTTCCCCAAGGAAGGTTTATTTATTTGTTTGATGCATTACATTCTTCAACTCTGACAAGACTGGAATGGCCACCAAGAAATGTAGGGACTCCCCACAAGGTCCACTAAGCATGGTCAACCCTCAGACCAAAGGAAAGCAGCCCATTTCTGCTCTAGTGCTTGCTCTAGCTTTTGTTTAAGACACTCTGCAGGGCTGATCATCTTTGCTTCTACAAAATATCCTTTCTTCTTTCCAGTTTCAAACTTACGTTTGACAGTTAAGGTTGCGCTGACTTTGTCATTTCCACAGATGAAGGTATATTCTGCAGAATCTTCATTGCTGGTATTCATGATGTTGAGCTGGTGGAGCTTCCCTTGAACAACTATTTTAAACTTCTCGCTCATTTCAATTTCCACTCCGTTTTTCAGCCACAGAGAAGGTACATTGAAATGAGACACCTCACACTCAAAGGAGGCAGTTTTAGTCTCTGGAACCTCAATATTTTTCATGGTTTTTGTAATGTGTACCGCTGTGGAAGGTAATATTAAAAAGAAAAGTGAAAAAAATATCCTCCGGTGTGACATTTGTTAAGGGCACTTAAAATCTATTTTTGGCAGAAGGCTTAAAAAAAGAAAACTTACTTTCCACAAAAAGCTTAGCTTTGCACTCCAGTTGTCCCACAACCGCTGTGTATTCTCCAGCATCATCAGGAGAGATATTCTGCAGGGTCAGTTTATGAACTTTCCTTTCAGAACTCATTCTGCATTTGTCACTTGGCTTGAGCTCGATGTTTTTGTGGAACCATTTCACAGGCACAGCATCGTGAGATACGCTCACTTCAAAGGAAACAACAGCATTCTCCAGAGCAGTCACATCCTTTGGCTTTTTAATGATTTTAACAGCTGAAGGAAGGAATTAGCAAACGTTTAGTCATTATACCTAACTTTAATTCCCAACTAAGTTATTGGCCTTAGAAAAGGCATAAGTAATAGGTGGCTTTTCAGAGTTTAAAATTGAGGTGGCTGAAAGAGGCACCACTGGCCTCTTTCTGGTAATAGGCACATGTGCTGTTACAATTATCCCTTTTTCTGAGAATCTCCAGGATACAGTAAGAGTGTGAATGAATATGCATATTAAGAGCAATTGTGCTTCTTGTCCTTTGACTACCAATGCCATCAAATTTACTTCAGTCTGTTTGGTTGACTTACTTTCAACATGGAGTCTTGCATTTGCTCCTATTCTTCCCAGTTTAAAACCATAAACTGATTCATCAACTACCGCACAGTTCTTCACTTTCAGTGTGTAGATAGTTCCCTCCACTTTGATTTCATATTTGTCACTAGAATGTAGCTCAACACCATTTTTAATCCACTGAACACCTTTCACATTTGGGTGAGTAAGTTCTATTGAAAATACTGCATCTTGTGTTTCTGTCACAGTCAGGTTCCTTAATGTCTTTTTAATCTTGACAGCTATTTAAAAAGAAGAGACACAGAATTATGAAATGAATATTTACATGCCTAATGCAAATCTAATATTGTACCCAGACTTTATAATATAATGTGAAAAATAAGTGAGGAGCTGGTGATTCTCAGGATAGAAATGTCAGTTGAATGAACAATTGTACAATGGGAAAGGCCTGAAGAAGACAAAATGGATTGAGCTTTCTGTAGGCATAAGAAGGGAACTGTACACTTGCACTGATAAGGGACAATCAGTTGCTTAATATGTCTTCATCCTAAATTATAGTAAAGATTCTTATCTAATGTTTTGCCAAGTGTCTGAGAGAATTCAAGCCTAGCAGTCTAGTTAAACTATGCATAATTGGGGAACTAAGATGAACAGCTAAAGCCTAGCCTGGGAGAGGCTATGAGGTAAAAAGGGAGCAACAGCTGTCTCCCATTTGCACATAGAAACTGCTCTGTTCAGTTTTTTGTGATTATCTCCTTCCTTCTCATTCTTTCCTCCACACATGCTATTTCATTCTGGCGGGATCTTCAGAAGAGAATTTGGGTGGGCCTTATGGAGGTTAGAATAGAGTGGTCATCTTTTACTACCCCTCACTTCACCACCACCCTCAACACTTCTTAAAATCCATTTTGCTCTTATTTTTCTTTCTATGCAGTGAGTGAAACTGGTATCTCATGCTGCCTTTTATCTGTTTCACAATGGAACATTTGAAAAATCTCATTCCATTTAGGAACTAAACATGGAACTAACAATGTTAGATTCTGACATTAAAAATACTGAATATACCTATACATATCATATCCCCTCTAAAATAAATCCACTATGCCCAGAGATATATCTATTTAGAACCATTGTCTCAAATTCCAGAAAAATAAATTGAGCATCAAGTAAGATAACAAATACATGTTATCTAAGATGAAGTTTCCTTGATTACTTACTTTCAACCTTCAGTTTAGCGGATGTTTTTGAAGATGCCACTTTGAAGGTATATTCTCCAACATCATCCAATTTGCTGATTGGGATAACAAGTCTCCGCTTTGATCCATCAGATTCGCTTTTGCAATGATCTGTCATTTTAAGCGGCTTTCCATCTTTCAGCCATTGGCCTACAGATTCAGGATTGGCTACTTCACATTCAAAAACAGCCTTCTGGGACTCAGCTACTGTGAGATCAGTAAGGGGTTTTGAAATAGCACCACCTGTGAAAGAAAGGAAAAAGGAAAATATTTATCCACAGAATAGGTCTTCAATTTGATTCTACTTTCATTTTATTTTTATTTATTTATTTGATTCCTATAGCTGCCCATCTCAGCTAATGACTGGGCGAATCACAATTCAGAAACACATATTATAATTAACATCTTAAAAACATTTTAAAACAATGAAAACAGTAAAAACCGTTTCAACACAAAAAAACATGAAAACATCTAGTTTGAGCACATACAAGCAAGATATCTGTCCTGTTAAAAGTATAGCCAGGGGGCCCTTGGCACATGTAGCGCACCTAACCTTTACACGTTATGAAAGGCTAACAGGGTTGGGGCCATTCTAATCTCCAGAGGGAGGATGTTCCACAGAGCAGGGGATGCTACCGGAAATGCTTGTCTTCTAGCCCCCATCAGCTGATATTATTTGATAGGAACTGCAGCACACCCATCCTATTGATATAATTAGATGGGCAGAAACTCTTCAGAAAAGGCGATCCTTCAGGTACCCTCTCAAGCCATGTGGTTATTCTTTTTCATGTGGTAATTCCTCTCTATAAAAGCAATGACATTCAGCTAGTATACTTGGAGCCAAACCTACTCTTAGATATAGCTGCCTTCTCAGATGACTCATATGAAATGGCAAAAAAGATTAATTTTTGATTTTATTGCTTCAGTAGATTTTTCTATCTATTTTCTATTTAGCTGCTAAAATTACTTAGGTGACCTTCGATATTGTGTGGAGCTGTGTATCTTTGCTGCTCCCTTCCCCCCCAGCCATGGAACTCATAGGGCTGGCTCTATTCGTATATAGGAATGGCCTTCTAAGATGTGCTCCAGAGCTCTGCAACATGCTGTGTAACTGACCTGTGGAAAGGTGGTCATAAAAAAGGAAAATGAAATGCTAATGGAACCGCACTACACTTGGCTGGATGTGCACCAGAGCTGCACAATCAGCAGCTTCCAAAGGCCTTGGACACTGCCCCTAAAGACTTGCAAAGTCTTACAGTGTTTAATGTGTGACTGGATTATTAAATTTAATATTATTAAATGGATGGTTGGTAAGTAATCCTATTGCTTATATTTCATTTTACTTAAAAACAACAAACACTAAACTAAAGGGATTATTTTTTTTTTTTTGGTCTTCATGTTGCAATGTATCCAAGGCATACCACTCAAACTTTGGGGGGAACTTTTACCTCCACAAAATTGTGTATCCCTAGTTATGATGGCCAAGAACTGATTTCCTCCCCAATGTTTCCGTGAAAACTAAATTTAAAAAGGGAAGTAATATATTCAAACACTGAAAATCATAAGTCACATGAAAAGCTATCGTCCTATGTCACCTACCTGCAATTGCCCAAAGGGTACCTGGCTCTTATAGCTTCCATTAGGAATGTTAAGGAATATCTTGACATTTTGTCCCCTAAATTCACACAGTTTCAACTTGTAATAATGAAATGAATTTTAAGTGCCTTAACAACTGATTGGGCATATGGTAAGCTGCTTAGAGTCGCTTCAAAGTGAGATGAGCAGCAAACAAATTCAATAAATAGATGACAGATTAGATAATAGAGATAAATAGGTGATAGATAATAGATAGATAGAGATAAATAGATAGATAGAAAGTTGATAGATAGAAATATAGATGATAGAAAGAAAGAATGATGATAGATAGACAGGTTATAACTAGATAAGATGGTAGATAGAATTAGATGATGGACATAAAGATAGATAGAAACAGATAGATACATAAAGTTTAGCTTTAAAAAGAGAATCAATGCATTCTATGCATGAGGGTGGAGGTTAATTCTCCGAACTTGTGGGTTGGTTTCCAAATGTTTTGTTACCAGGCTAGGTAATATCTTCAGCCTGGTAATGAAATGCTTGGAAACCAACCCATAAGCTTGGAGAATAAACTTCCACCTTTCATCCTACACCCCAGCTAAAGATATTCACCATCATCACGAACATTCCATGGAACTAACCTGCTACCACCAGTGTCCCAGAGGTCTTCTTTTCTCCAGCGTAAAATGTGTATTCTCCTTCATCATCTTTCATCATGTTGATTACTGTCAGTTTATATATTGTGCCATGTGCCTCTATCTTGTACTTGGGGCTGGCTTTGATTTCTTGGTCCTTAAAATGCCATTGCACATCAATCCCAGCATGGGAGAGCTCAACTTCAAAGGTGACGTTTTGGGTTTCAGTACAGGTGATATCATGAAGACCTTTAATAATCTTAATTTCTGTTGAAAATAAATACATAAGGGGGTTAACAGTCTTGAATTCCTATTATCACATTTTTGCATGAGCAGAATGGCTGCACGTTTGAAGAATACATACTTTCAATTGTAAGATTACAGCTAGTTTCAACTTTGCCAACAGCTAATTTACACAGTCCTTCATCTGATGCATATGTCCGGGTAAAGACAAGTCGTTGCTTCATGCCCTTGGAGACTGCTTGTATACGGTCATCGGGCTTTATTTGTTCATCATTTATATACCATTTGGAGGAAGATACATCAGGGACAGAAATTTTGCTCTCAAGGATGGCTTTTGTGCCTTCAATAGCATGAACATCTTTCAGAGGAACAATTATCTCCACACCTGCAAATAGCATAAAATAGCCATCATAAAATTATTACATTTCAAGCATTCCAGATTTAAGATTCTTCCTCAGGGTCATATTAATACATTTTCTTCCTGCTCTTTATTGGGGATGAAAGTATATTAATATAAACTGCCCTCACAGTCTATCTTTAGAATGCCTCATCAGCAGAGCTGAGAGATCTATTGTTTCATGAAACAAACTCATCGATGTGTCTTCTGGAGGCAATTTGTACACTGTAACCTAGGCAATTTCCAAGTGGCATCATCTATGAAAATGGGAAATAGAAGATTGATATACCTATGCTACCTCCCCTCCCTCCAGCCCTACTCCTGCAAAATTCTGCCCGAGGGACTGGAAGAGCTTATTGCTCTCAGTGCAATTGTATTTCTAGATCATTATTTCCTATTTTCCCCTGAAAGTAATTTCTCTCCCAAATCAGTTTTGATTAAGCCCCCCAAAATTTCCCCCTCATATCTTCTATCTCCTACCACTGCTGCCCCCATTCCACATTTGTTTTTGTGGGGGCAAGTGTCCACATCTCATATATGTCCTTTATAATTTCTCCAGCATGCACGTCCATGAATACGCATGCAAACAAGATACACAAACAAGATAATAGCAGGATTTCTGGCTGGCAAGTCTTTCAGTCTCCTGGAAATTCAATATTCTGGTGAGAAAAAAGTCCAGGTGTTCCTATAACTAAAACCAACATGGAGGCCCAGTGCTCTGTAGCCAGAGGGAAAGAGGACATATCCATAACAGATTTGCTAGGGCAACCAAACAGATGATATCCCTGACCATATCTTCCCTGTCTTATCCCAGAGTTTGCTAGATTGTCTTTATGAGAAGTTTTGCATGCAACAATTCTTGGTGGAATATCAGATATGACATGAAAGTGATGTCATGAGAACATATGTCTTAAAAATTAATAAAATACCTCCATGCTGCAGCAATTAGAACATATTCCTTGTCTTAGATTTCCTTTCCTTTTTCCTCATTTCCTTTGATCCCTTTTATTTAGTACTTATTGCTTCATTTTTGCATTGTCTTAATATTGCCTATATAGGATATGGTTACAAGATTCCCAAGGAAACTTCCAAACTTACTAGAGACAGAAACGTGGCCAGATGTTACAAGAAGCAGACTAGGGATGTTAAAGGAGTATGCTCCTCTGTCTTCTTTGGTTGCATCTTCAACTAGGAGCATATGGGACTGCTTATCTATGACAATGTGGATACGATCACTTGGTTGAATTTCGGTGCCATCCTTCATCCAGACCCCGTCAACATTTTCTTGGGAGAGCTTCACTTCAAGTTGTATAATATCACCTTCACAGACTTTCTGATCAGATAGTCCTTGAAGGATAGTCACGGGTCGTGCTGAAGTATATGAAATTAAAAAAACACACACAACACAATTACTCATGATGAGAAATGGTGGGTATGAAATATTTGTAAGGCAGGATCAGTTTTTGTGGATGGACTTACGTTTCATCTTCAGTTTACAGGAGGTCTTTTTCCCTTCTGCCACAAAGCTATACTCTCCTTGGTCTTCTTTAGCAACATCTTTAATTGTAAGGATCTGACGACCCCGGCGTGAGGTTATGACATATTTATTATTGGATGTCAACTCAGTGCCATTATGATACCATTTTCCTTCCACATCTTCAGGCGAAATTTCACATTCTAGTTCCCCTGAGAAGGATTCTGGAACTTCGATATCCTCCAGTTCTTTTATAAACTCAACAACAGCACCTACATCCATATATAGACATTTCAGTAAATTGTTATGAAAATTTCCCAACTGGATTAAACTGGATTAAAAATATGCTCCATTTAAACTGCTTAGAGAGGGCTGTAAAGCACTGTGAAGCAGTATATAAGGCTAAGTGTTACTGCTAGGTGCTATTGCTATCCGATTTATCACCATTCAGGACACATACAAAAAAGAATAGATTGTTGTTTTTTAACTATGGTCCTGGGTCTTATGCACAATATCAAAATGTGCATCTGATTACTTTGTTAAAGATCTAGATTTCATGTGCCCCCACAGAACTTTCAAAGCTGGAGCTATTGTATTTGCAGCAGAGGTGGGTATTCAGCAGGTTCTGACCAGCTCTGGAGAACTGGTAGCAGAAATTTTGAGTAGTTCTGAAAACCGGCAAATACCACCTCTGACTGGAGATTTTACTGTATCCTTCCCCTGCCACACCCACCACTGCTTTGCTGCACTGACTACTGTAACCAGAGATGATCTATCGAAGGAGAACTTCCCAGTAGAAGCTGCAAGGGACCAATCTCATGATGTGAGGGAGGAATAATGCCAAAGCATTGCTTTTTTAAATCATGGAATCAATGGTGTGAAACAGCCCTCCCCTAGAAGCTAGATGGGACCTTCAGTGATGGCCTGGGCTTTTGACTTTTTATTAAATTGTGCTTTATTAAGATGTTATTGGAAATGTGATTTATTGTTTTTAACTGGATGCTTTTTGTAAATTGCATTGTAAGCCATCCCGAATCTAGAAAACTTGATAGTATATAAATTTAACAGTAACGGAACACAAACTGATCCTGTTGCACAATAACCATTGTAGAATGAAAAAAAAAATGACAGATAATTCTTGAATTGTGATTTAGTGACTGTTTGAAGCTACAGTTTACCTGGAAAATGGTAATTGTGAACTGGTTCAGAGGTTCTGCCAAGTGGGCTCCAGCTCACAGTCATGTGATGGTACTTCAGGAACTCTGCAATACAGCTGCATTTGTGGCAACTTGCAGAGTCCCACAGTCATGTAACCATGCTTTACAGCACTTTTGCCCCAAACTGGAAGTTACCTCTGGTTTTTTCATAAACAAAAACCCTACTCCTTAGCAAACGATAGGTTCGCTTAAAGACAATGGTTTCCATTTAATTATCACCGTATTCATTTTATGACCTATATGTTTGTTTAACAACTGCCACAAAAAAGGTCATAAAATTCAGTTGGCCATGTGATTGAATTATTTTACAACTTTCATGACATACAACTTAATGTGCATGCTCCATTAAAAGTCATATGTCAAGGACTTCCTGTATTACGCTCAGTAATGACTGGCTATTGAGAGCAGCTCAGAATGATATGTTGAAAACTCTGGATAGAGAAACTCCCAGTAAACAGGGCAGCTCGTATCTCATTTCTGTACAAAGAGATAATGGCAAAAAAGCATATGTTAAAACAATTTTTGTCCTCACCTTCTACAATTAGTTTGCCTGTTGTTTTTACAGATTCATCTTCTACAAGGGCACAGCTGTAATCATCTTCATCAAACTTGTCAATCATTAGTATGGAAAGGAAATGGCCCTTCCTGTCAGAATGTGTTCGGTATTTGTCTCCAGAAAATATCTCAATCCCATCTTTGTACCATTGCACTTTAACAAAGGGCTCAGAGGTTTCACATTCAAAGGTTGCCATTGAATCTTTCTCCTTAGCGGTGACATCTTGTAACTCCTGGATAAATACGATATGCTGTTTGGCTGCCAAAACAACAAAAAGAAGTTGAAGAGGGATGGAAGGTTTGAGCATGATGGTAGGAAAGCCAAGATGAAACAGAAACAGAGGTGTATACCTTACCTTGTACTAATAAGAAAGCATGGCTGGAGGTTTCACCGGCTACGTTCATCGCTTTCACCATTATGCTGGCAGAATCCTCCGCTGTTACATCTCTGATGACCAACTCACAAACGTTATCTTCTGGCCAGAACCAATAGATCCGGTCTGACCTTTCAATCTGCACACCATTTTTGAACCACTGGCATTCTGGATCTGGTTTGCCTACTACTCGAACACGGAAGTGGGCATCCCTTCCTTCACTTATTGTCTGGCTTTGGATACGCTCAAATATCTTGGGAGCCTCCATGCTTGGACTTAGTTGAACTTTCTCTGGCTTGATGGTTGGAATAGTGATTTTGCCTTCAGCCTCTAAGGCTTTCCTTTCCTCCTCTGTTAACTCCTTGGTCCAATGAAGAAGTTCTTCTTTTGTCTTCTTAAGCAACTCTTCGTATGATTCATCCTTCTTACGAGATTTAAGCTCCACAGCGGTGATAGCTTCATAGTAGCCCTCCTCAGTTCTGCGCTTGAATTTACTACGCAGTTCTTCAGATTCTTCAGATACTTTCTCATGGCTGACTTTTTCTGCCTTTTTCAGCTTCACCACTTCTTTGGTAGTTGCCTCAACTGGTTTGTCAACCTTTTGGACTGCAAACAGAAGTTTGCCAGGCTCTGTTGTTGGAGCTTCATGCCTAGGCTCGGGTGCCCGACGAAGTACTGATCTAAAATCTTCTCTCTGTTGTATTTCAATCTTCACTGAATGTTCAATTGAACCTTCAGGGTTTTCTGCAGATATTTTCACTTCACCTGTATCGTAAGTTTTGCAGTCCACAATGTCCAGGTAGTAGATTCCATCATAACGAAGTCTAAACCTTTTACTTTTACGAACAAGTTGTCCATTGAGGTACCAATTGACTTTTGGTTGTGGATAACCAGTCACCCG
Organism: Pseudonaja textilis; assembly: GCF_049901715.1. NCBI lineage: Eukaryota > Metazoa > Chordata > Lepidosauria > Squamata > Elapidae > Pseudonaja > Pseudonaja textilis. The sequence continues at coordinate 183,761,944 of NC_141990.1, read as the reverse complement.
GCAACGGAATCGTGCAATTTCACCTTCAACGACTCTTGCAGGTTCAGGAAACAAAACTATTTCTGGCTTTTGTTTTACTTTTTGATCTTCTACAGCACCAGTAATGGCCCCTTCATGTGCCATCCTTTCTAACTCTTCAATGCGCTGAAGACCCTTCCTGCCTTCTGGCAATTGAGATTCTTCAACCAGGCTTTTCTCATCTTTAACAATGAGAGTTGCTGATGTGTGGTCTGTACCATATTTATTTGTAGCCCTGCATGTAATCACACCACTGTCTCTGGGATAGGAAATATCATAGTCAAGACTGCAATATCCAAATTCATTAATCATCCGAAGTCTATTTGCTGCCTCCAAAGGCTTGCCATCATGTAGCCACTCTACTCTCATGGTTGGGTCACCAATAGGTGTGAGTCTACAGTCAAAATGGGCTGGCCCAAAACGTTTGAGCCTTAAGGAAGTCAGTTTTTTCTTGAAAAACGGCTTCTGTTGTTTTTCTTTGTCGTATAGGTCTCCTTCCTCCCATTGTTCTTGACCATAACGCAAATGGAGAGGTTCTAATTCTGGTGCCGCAATTTCTTTTGCTCTGTATGTCCCCCTGGGAATGATTAACCTTCTTTCTGGTTCAGGCTCAGCAAACTCAACTTCAACATTCACTTTACATCGTGTAGTGTCACGTCCGGCTTTATTAATGGCGGTCGCAGTATACCATGCGGCATCCTGTCTGATTGTGGACTCAATCTTCAAGGCAGCTTCACCTTTTGTTCCCTCAATTCTGAAAATCAGAATGGGGAGAGTTAAGTACATGATTTTAACCGAACTTTTCAATCAATTAAATTGTTTATGAATGGTGTTTACTGCGCCCTTCTATCTTCTAGCATTTGGGGATCACAGAATTTAGAGCAAAGAAAGCAACTGGGACCAGTATTTCTGTTACTAAGTGACATAATCATAAAGCAGGGTATGCAAGCATGCATGAGAGGCACTGTACAAATTGGGTAAGGTATGCAGGGGCATGCAAGAGGAGCCATATGGGTCAGGTAGTCCCAAAGATGTTTTTTCAAGAGGGAACTGGACTTTCTGGTTTTTCTTGGAAGACGTTTCATTTCTCATCCAAGAAGCTTCTTCAGCTGTGATTGGAGAAGTGAAAAACCAGAAAGTCTACTTGCCTCTAGAAAAAGCACCTTTGGGAGAACTATAACCATTGGATGACTGAGAATCTCAATAGACATGGGTCAGATAGGGTGCACAGGAGTGCCTAAGTGGCCTATGGAGCACAAACAGGAGCTGGGAAGAGCGTGCATGTGGGGGAGACTTATCCCAGTGACTTGTGATCCTCCCTGCCAGCTTCTCCTTTGATTTTCTGGGGAAGCTGGCATGGAAGATTGCATATGGCAGTCATGGGGCATGTAGCAATTGATCATAAGTGTAATTAGGTTGCCATGCACAATGACTTGACCACAGAATTGCTGGGATTCCAAAGCTCTAAAGACTGGTGACAACCACTATTCATTCAGTGCCATTGTAACCTTGAATGGTTACAATGAATGAATGGATGTAGGCCACAGACTACCTGTATGCTTGCTGGGGATAAAAAGAGTTGTAGACCCAGCATATCTAAATTGTATCAGATTGAGAAAGCAGTTCAGAACATCACTGAATTCTGAATGAATCAATTAATTAAAAAGAGGCATAGGATATTACTTTAGCCTTCCTGAAAAATATTCTTAATTTTCTCACTGCTAATTTTTTGCAGTGGTTAGGAATATACATGCTGTGGCACACAGCTTTGAATACATTACAAGTAGAGCACTTTTATTCATTCTATTTATAAGGCTTACTTTATATTGGGGTATTTGTGGGGTACAATGATGTCACTGTTCTTTAGCCACACAATGTCAGGATTAGGGTTTCCCTGGGCTTTCACATTCATTTCCAGTTTATCTCCTTCCTTGACACTCGTATTCTTCAGTTTTTCTATGAACAATGGTCTTACTAAATGTTCCCTAGCTATGATAGACAAAGAAACAAGTTATTAGAGGAATACAGTCAGGTACAAAATTATAACCAAAAAACATCCCAGCCATCCCTAAATTAATAGACTAATTACCTTCTACTGTCAAGGTCATTGAAATGGATGCTTTTCCTGCTCTGTTTTGAGCAATTACAACCCATTCTCCTGAATCAGAAGGCATTGCTGGAACAATAATCATGGATTGTGTGCCATCTTCCTTAATCACTATTTTGTGGGTATAATCATTAAGAACTTGCTGACCTGCAGACACAAATACAGGCATTGTTTGAGACTGAACATTACCTTCCTTTAAGTGTATCTTGGGTTTTACCAAAGATGACATGATAAGTAGAAAGCTTTCATACCATTATGAAACCAGTACGTCTCTGGCATTGGTCGGCCCACAACTTTAAGGTCAAATCTTGCCGTCTGCCCCTCTGCACATTTAAATGAAGTTGGCTTCAGCACAAACACTGGCTTGTACAACCTTTCCAGCTGTGCTTCATCTGTCTCATCCAGCCTGCGTGCAGGAGAGCGTGAAGGAGAACTGCGTGCAGGGGAACGGCTTGGGGATCGAGGAGAAAGAGATCTGAAAAGGTAATGTGTTAACATGTACAGTTACATGTATCTGGTAATGTCTCATTATTCACTAGAGTCGGTTCTTTTATTCTAAACATGGTACAAATTGTCTGATGCTGTGAGGTTGGGCTTTTTATCACAGTAAATATTTATGTATGCAGTAAATGTTCCTATGCAGCATAGGATATCAATATAATTAAAACATAGGTAACACTATCTCTGAAAATTCCTAGAATCATGCAAAAAAAAAAAAAGTGCTAACCTTTGCCTTTTGCTTTTGTTTTTATCTAAATAAGTGCCATTCACTTCTCTAAATAAACAAGGATTAAGGAGTAGATATTATCTGTAGGCTGGATTAAATGAATGGCTACTCAAGAAAACATACATACAGAGCAAGGAAATGCTGAAGGATATGAAAAGGATTCAGGACAGCCCAAAGATGCTTTCTCAAGAGGCAACTGGACTTTCTGGTGTTTCTTTGAAGAGGTTTCACTTCTTATCCAAGAAGCTTCTTGGATGAGAAGCAAAACGCCTTCAAAGAAACACCAGAAAGGCCAATTGCCTCTTGAAAAAGCACCTTTGGGACAGCTATGACCATTGGATAATTGAGAATCTCCACAGACATTTAGGACAGCCTTGATGAGAGGCTCTTGTTATCATGCTTCTAGAACCAAAGCACCCACTAAACCCTGTACCACACAAGGGAGTATCTCAATTGTAATATAAAAGAAAAGAAAATATTGAAATATTGTGTTATCGTAAAATCTTTTAGGAATTGAATATTTTTGTACAACACCTTACAAGATTGTGAACTCAGCCATTTTGAAAGAGGATATGTTAGATTATTGTGCTTGAATTGAATGCCTTCCTCATTATATGGCAGATCAGGAATTTTTGATCAGCCATATAAAAGGTTTATGGCGTGTATAAATACCACCCCGCTCAGCTAACACCTGTAATTTCTAATTAAACACTTCCACCTCATAGTTATTTGGGGTGGGGGAACATCAGTGACTGCATGGAAAAAGCCAGGGTGAAGGTCTTCTTACTAGTGGCATAAATTTACGATCGTTACTCCCTATAGACTTCTGATTTGTTCAAGCTCTAGTTATTTTCAAAAATGTTTAAAAACAGACAATGTTTCCATGATTATGAAATGAAACAACTACGTCTCTACAACATTTCAGCAATGAAAAGTTTCTTCCATCCAAACATTCAAAATTCAGTCACAGAAAAATCAATTCATAACATACTGTCTATATTTAGTTTGCTTTATTCTCTTTGCACTCCATACAACGAAATTAAATATGCAACTGTGAGCAGTGGTCTCAGGTTATAATCTAAAGGTGTATTGGCTGCCCCAGATACAGGTAGTCCTCGACTTACAACAGTTCAGTTACAAAGCCACTGAAAAAAGTGACTTATGACCGTTTTCACAGTTACAACCTTTGCATCATCCTTATGATCATCTGATCAAAATTCAGATGCTTGGCAACTGGTTCATGTTTATGACCATTGCTAAGTCCCAACATCAAGTGATCCCAGGGGTGGGATTCAAATTTTTAACAACTGGTTCTGTGGGCGTGGCTTAGGTGGTGGGCGTGGCTTGGTGGTCATGTGACTGGGTGGACATGTCATGGTCATGTTATTGGCTGTGACTGGCCAACTCAATATCACTCATATCGAGGGACTCGTCTCCTCGACTGGCATCTCAAGACTGTGGGGATGCTGCAACAGTCGTAAGTGTAAAAAATGGTCATGTCACTTTTTTCAGTGCCATTGTAACTTTGAATGGTCATTCCACACAAGCAAAGTACCAGCAAAGGAGGAAAAAAAAAAAAAAACCTCCAGAGAAGTTCCTGAGACAGGAAGTCTAGTCCTGCTAAGAATGTAATAAGGGTTAACAGAGAGGCAGTTTCTGTAAGCAACACCAGAATGTTTCCTTCTTGCCTTCCTTACAGGATTAGGCCAGTAATTTCTTCTAACAACCGGTTCTCTGAACTGCTTAGAATGTTAATAACTGGTTCTAGTGAATAGGTACAAACTGCTAGAATCTCACCCCCGAGTGATCCCCTTTTGCAACCATCTGGTAAGCAATGTTAATGGGGAAGCCAGATTCACTTAACAACAGGGTTACTAATTTATCAGCTACAAGGATTCACTTAACAACTGTGGCAAGAAAAGTTGCAAAATGGGGCAAAGCACATTTAACAAATGTCTCACTTAACGATAGAAATTTTGGGCTCAACTGTGGTTATAAATCGAGGACTACCTGTAGACAAGTCATAATTAAGACAAGACTGTTCCTTATTCTTACCGATATCTTCTCATCATTTCTGGTGATGGGATATAACCTGGAGACCCCGTAGGTCCAACAGGCTCAACGTATAATTTTGCTGAGCAAATGGCATTTCCTTTGACATTGCTGGCAAAGGCCGTATAAATGCCTTCATCTTCAGGCAAGACAACAGGGAAACGTAGACTGGCTCTTCCATCTGACAGGACCTCCATGTGGTAATGGTCTCCATGCCTGATACGCTTGCCATCTTTGTACCATGCAATCTGCATTGAAGAAGTTACAAAACTACATGAGAGGCAAGAATTATGAGAAGGCTGAGGGTTTGGGTCAGAGTTAGAGAATTTTGAGAAGGACCTTCAAGCCCATAAATTACAGAGTTTAATTGTTTGCTGTGACTGCTTTGCTAATGTGCATTTTTCTATGCTATATATACTGTACATGTAAAAATATCACAACAAAGTAAAGTAAAATTGCTGCATCTCTGAATATTAAAGCAAACGTTCCAAATGTGAGAATTGTTTATGCTGCTATTACAAACAGTAATCCAAACAATTAGTTTGGAAACAGACTTCAGATATATAACTTTAAGTGCTGGGATTCATTTGTTTGAAGTGCTTGTAATAAACATAAATTATTATTTTTAACCAATATTAAAATCAACAAGAGGCAAAAGAGTGCAACGCAATTTCATAAGGTCAACCAATCTATCAGGATAGAGTTAGAAGGGATCGTGAAGGTCTTCTAGCCCAACCCCTCCCCTGCTATGAAATAGACCCTATACCATTCCAGACACGTAGTTGTCCGGTTTCTTCTTAAAAGCCTCCAGTGATGGAGCACCCATAACTTCCCAGATGAGGTTAGGAAGTGTACAGATAACCTATTGCTTGCTCTTCTGAAAAGCAAATACATTCATACCTTAGGCAAAGGATATCCAGTCATCTTGCAATGGAAGGTCACGCCACTTCCCTCAAAGATTCTGTAATTTTTTAGTCTTAATTCAAACCCTGCTTCAATGGTTTCAGATTCAGGAATGTCAACTACCATCTCTTCTCCATCTTCTTCAAGAAGTTCTTCAAGTGTAATCTTAATAATCCGGTACTCAATCTCTTTCATGAGTCTTTCTTCAAAGGAAGAAATATGGAACTCCTGCAAAAACAAAAGTGGGTTTATTCCAATATTAAGAAAAACTTGTGAAGAAACAACAGAAAAACAGAGCTGGAAGGGATCTTGGAGCTCTTCTAGTCCAACCCCCTGATCAAGCAGAAGACCCTATACCATTCTAGACATGTGGCTGTCCAGTCTCTTCTTAAAACCTCCAGTGTTGGAGCACCCACAACTTCTGGGGGCAAGTTGTTCTACTGATTAATTGTTGAAACTATTGGGAATGTGTCTGTGTGTGTGTAAGAGAGGGAGAGAGAGAGAGAGAAAGAGAAAGAGAGAGAGTGTGTGTGTGCCAGGGCTAGTTTGAGAGAAAATGCCAACCAACATAATCCTTAATTAACTCTAAATAGAAAATAGAAAGGAAATTAGAAATAGAAATACTGAACATTTGCTGAACTCTGTAGGTTGCATACATGCACTGTAGGAAATAGGTAACATTAAAATGCCTATTAAGCGTCAAGCCATGATAGAGGGAGGTGGGAATATAGAAAAGAAAAAAAAAAGAAATTTGTCTTCTTTATCAATAAATAAATGTTGCCATGTTGCTGGCATACCAGAAATGGCAATTAAAGCTAAATTTGGTTCATTGTGATAATGATAACATCACAAGTCTTGTATGCTGCTGTAGCCCAAAACCCACAAACCCACTCAAACCTGCGACACACTTACTTGTTCCTCTGCAAATGTCCTAATTAATACAGTATCTTTTGCCATTTTCTTCCTAATTAGAGCTTGTTCTTTTTCATATTCTTTTTCATAGTCAGCGTATAAAGTGGGTGGGGCAACCGCAGCTATTTTGGGTTCGCGAACATAGGCAGTTACTTCAGTTTGATACATTGTTTCTTCTTGAGATTTTAGGTAGACCTCATAATCAGCTAAAGAAAAAAAATTAAAAAGTAGTTAAAATAGTTAAAAATAATTCTTGCAAGAACCTTAATGGTACTTCCATTGACATGAGCAATAGTTCCAGTTTAACAAATTACAGCATTATATTTTAAACAGAACACTTTCGATTTGTAAACACCCATTGCTAAACAGAACTCTTATGTGTTTACCAGTTGGAAAGATTAATTCTACCCTCCTTTGATAACTAAGTAATAATTAGGGGCTTTAATGAATATGTTAAATCACTGGTTCCAAGTAATTTATGGAGACTTATGTGTGAACTATTAATCTCTTGGCTTGTAGAAGTGCATGTTGGAAATAATAATTGGCCAAGTATGACAGTGCTGTGCTCTCTTACTTAAAAGATAAGTAGTCATTAAATACGATCAACACCAAATATTAAATTTAACTCTTCTTCTTCTTCTTCTTTTTTTTGCTATGCAAATCCTGCCCTTCATTAGCTGCATTCACCTAATAGGATAAGTGGCAAGCCTTAGTTAGCATGAATATACTCAGTGGTTCCTTCCTGTAAACAGCATAGCTATTGACCTCCACACAACCTGATTTGTATATGGAGTTAGATACGTTATCCAAACAAAATGCAGATATTACTTTTGACCAGAAGTATTCAGATGATACCTTTAGTTATAAGCAAGTACTTGTAAGTATGTAAATGCATAGTGACATTCCAGTTCACATGTTTATCACTGGCATCCTTGTGGCTTGCTGTGGATATCTCTGGCTGTACAGAATATGGCTTTGCACATTCCACTATGGTTTATAAAATCTATTGTTTGCTTGTTTATTTGTTTGTCTAAAGTTTATATGGCCACCAGTCTTATGACAGGGATTCTGTTTATTATTCTTGGACCATATTTAAGATATCTATTGTTCTTTTCTTCCAAATTACTCCATTTGTTCATAATGTTATCTTTTAAACAAGAGCAGTATCTACCAAACCAATTTTCCCCTCATGGTTCTTTAAAATCCATTTTCACTAGTTCTTATTCACTTACCTTCTTCTAATAAGGAAGCTGATGCAGAAACTTCCCCATGTTTATTACGAGCAACAATAGTATATTCTCCGGCATCATCAGAAAAAGTCATAGAAATTTCAAGTCTGCATTCCCCAGTTTCTTTTTTATGAATTATTTTGTATCTTTAGGAAAAGAACAAACAAACAAGCCCTCTAAGAATAAAGAATTACAAAGTCAAAATTTTCAAATCTACCGTCTCTAAATGAAAACCGGATGCTTCAAAAGTTTGAAGGCCTTAATGTGGCTCATTCTGCTCAAGAAGAAGCTGCTCCTTCAAGAGACAGAACAATGGGGCACAAGTGATAGGAAAGATACTGCCTCTGAATGGTTCAGCCAGATTTACCAAAGTTTTGACCTTTGCATGAGATAGAGGTTCAATGTTCTTCTTTAGTTAATCAGATGTCTTGGGCTTAACAGTACCTCCAAAACTGAAATGCTTCACAAGATCAATTTCTGTTCACACATTACCTCCCAAAAGAATTTCTTTAAGAGGGAACATCCTTCCATTTTCCAAGCACCATATATTGTGATGTGGAAGACATGCATATCACAATATTATATATCGCGCACCAGTACATTTTGGGCCAGAGACATTAAAGTTACATCATTGTGCAATCTGAGAAATAAGTTTATCTTCCAATTTCAGATCGAATTTCTGGATAATCAAATAATTAGGTACTATACCATTGGGACAGCATTATATAGTAATTCATTTGTTTCATGCGTGTTCTCACACCATGTAGACATTGCATTTCACTATAAAACGTTATTGTACCTGTAGCCTGTAGTGATTGGAAACCCAGCTTTCTTCCAGTAAACGTGCGGCTTTGGGTTGCCCCCAACCTGGCACTCAAAAATGACACTTCCACCTTCAATTAACTTCTGTATAACAGGTTTTGTTATAAAGAATGGAGCTGCAGCTTCTCCAGGTACTTCTTCTGCTGCAGCAATTTCTGCCATTATTACATCTTTGGACTCCACATAGCTAGATGTATTATAAGAAAAAAAAATGAAAAATTAGGAATGGAAATGAATTCTGTTACATGAGCTATCATCACAAAATCAAATCTCCACAATTATTTCAACAATTACCGTTTTTCTTCAGTGACCTCTTTTGCAGAAACAGCTTCTTTGGTCTCAAACTCCTCTGAGACTATTTCAAAATAAAAGAATAACAAAACTGGCATCAAGATACTTTCCAAAATGAATCACTAGCAGAGATACCCTACAAAATGACACTGAGAATGACCACAGATTAAAGAGTACAATTGTATAATCATGATGTAGGGATTAACCCTGGAATATTCTCCTTCAAGGAATAGTTTTAGAAAAAGACAACTTTTCAAACTGACCAAGCATAAGACATTTTTAATCTAGATAATACAATTTAGACCAAATCATAACTGTGGATCCTGGATTGTTATATATTTATAATTAGAACATGCCACTTTCCTAATTTTGATTCAATAGGAAATTACACTTTGTCCAAAATAAATGTCTTCCTTGTCTTGTGCAAACCACATTGTGCAAATAATCTGAATAAAGAAAGCCTTAGTCACTGAACCTATACGGCATAATGTATTTTCCCTCATCGGTTTAAGCAACATTTTTCACTGCATTGCAACTCTTGCAATCATCTTGTGAAGAGTTTCCATGTCCTGCCATTTCAGGTTCGGTTGGATAGCTATTTTTGTATTGAGCTCAGTCAAAGCAATGGATAATGATTGAACCAAATCACAACTTCTTTAAAATAGTTTAAAGCCATCAGTTTTTTTTTAAATCAGCTGCTGCTTTTGCCTGATTTGATAGTTTGTGGATTGGATTTATAGGAGGAATGAGTTTGTCCTTGCAACACAGTGCAATTGCTTTGTACAGTGATGAAAGAAATGTCCTTTTGAGCATTGCCTATTTGAGATATTGAGAAGGATTTAGTTATTGGGTAAGTTGCATGTTTCAGTCAAGAAGAGGAGTATACATTTGAAGGGAATAAAACATGAGCAAAATGCCTATTTTTCCCCTTTGGGCATAAAGGTTGCCATCATCCCTAGAATGTCAGGGTGAAAAATAGTCTTTTTATCCACCTGGTGATAAAATCATCCTGAGTTTCATGGCTGAGGAAGATTTAAAGCCTCTGGTCCAAAACTCTGATCTGCCACAACAAAATGCTTTCAGATTGATGGGTATGATAAAAATTATTATATATATGTAAAGATACAGAAGCATAGGCTGGTGACTCCTTTATTCGTAGTCTTTAACAATTCAGTGAACCCAATAACTAAAGTGGGAAAGATAACCTGTTTGTTTCTACTCATTCAACCACTTATATAAAATTCTTGGATATTATACTTATATAACAGTATAGTTAACAGACCATCCACCCAAAAACTCTGGCCTCCATTTCTCTCCATACTTGCCTTGTACAAGGAGGTAGCATGAAGTGCTAACACTTCCTGCCTCATTGGTAGCTGTGCAAGTAAATTTTCCACTGTCTTCTGCAAAAGCTTCTCGGATCACAAGGCGAGCAACTCCTGCCTCAAAGGTAATTTGGAAATCAATGGAAGTTTCTATGTGGTAGTCTTCTCTGTACCAAGCAACAGTTGGAGCAGGATAGGCAGAGATGCGGCACTCCAGGGTGACGGACTCTCCCTCCATAACAGTCACATTTTTCAGCATCTAGATAGCCCAAGCAAGAAAGAACCTTGTGGCACCTTAAACAAGATACTAGCAGTTTAGATTGCCCCCCTTCATTTTGTGGAACTGGGCAGGTTCCTTTTTTCAAAGTACCACTTTATAAAGCCCTAGTAGGACTACACTTAGAATATTGCATCCAGTTTTGGTCATTATATTATAAAAAAGATGTAGAGACTCTGGAAAAAGTGCAGAAAAGAGCAACAAAGATGATTAGTGGGCTGGAGGCTAAATCATATGAAAAAATGGTTTCAGGAATTGGGTTTGTCTAATCTAGTGAAAAGAAGGACTGGAGGTGACACGATAGCAGCATTCCAATATTTGAGGAGCAGCAACAAAGAAGGGATCAACCTATTTTCCAAAACACCAGAAGGCGAGAGGGAAAAAAACAATGGATGAAAACTAATCAAGGAGAGGAGCAACCTAAAACGAAGGAGAAAGTTCCTTTTAGAACATTTAACCTTGCCTTCAGAGTTGTGGGTGCTCCATTACTGGATGCTTTTAAGAAGAGACTGGACAGCCTCTTGTCTGGAATGGCATAAGATCTCTTGGGTTGGACTAGAAGACCCTTCCAAGTCCCTTCCAACTCTGTTATTCTGACATTCTGTTGTTATTTTGTTATTTTATTATTATGTTGTCTTCTTTTAGCCAACATTAAAGGCACTTTGAAAATGGCAGGTCCTCATTCAGTTAATGCTGCAGATCTTCCTACGGATACTGAAAGGTCAGCTTAGCATGGCAAATTCTCAAAATGTTCTGTACTCTGTTTTGCTAAATGCACGCTGACCTGAAGTTTAAAACTGAAGAGCCACTGAATCTGATTATAAGGCAGCAACAACTACCGCTACAGAAATAAATCTTATCTATTTTCTGTTTAATGCAAAAAGACTTAATTTTGATCCTTCTGACCCCTTGCTTGAATTAACCATCAGTATCATATGCAAAGTCTCCACTATTTATTTTCACCCACGGAATAGATTCGTGCATACATGAATCTCCGCTCTCTCAATTGAACTGAATGGGAAAATTCCTTCATGCAGTTTTATTTCAGACTGCAAAGGATACAGAATCGGTTTCAATATCGTCTCTGCTTTTGTTTTCTATACACTAGATGGCAGTAGAACTGCACCGTATTTTTACGATAAAAATAAAGTTACTCAAAAGATCACAGCAGAGTGAATTAGTCTACCTATCAGCAGAACATTGATTACTTACTGAGACTATAGATGGGGGTGTAGCGGGAACTTCTGTAGGTTTTGGAACTCTGGCAACTTCGATCACCTAGGGAGATTTCACACAAAGTTAACTGGTGTCACACAACATTTTTTGTTCAGCAAGCAGCATGTGTGAGAACAGAAACAAGCCATCTTGTTTGGGTCTTTTCTTACTGCTTGCTCTGAGGAAACGGTCTTCAGAGACAGAAAACAATGTCACCACAGATGGTATATAAAAGTCAGTAAGAAGAGAGGGAAACATTTAAAAAGGGAGAAGGCTGGTGAAAAAAAGGAAAGGTATAAAGGATGCATTGTTCTGCATGCGAAGACTGGAAGGTGTTTAATGACCAACCTTGGGTTCAGCTTCTGGCATTAATTCAATGTGTTCACGTTCCTGCACCAGTCCACCTGTCACACTCACACCTATTTCTCTTTTTACTTCAACGCCATAAAGCCTCTGATAGGTTTCAGCAGGCGTCTCTACAAAAGGGAACTGTGGAGAGATGACTTTTTCTGGCATCACTCTGGGTTCAGGAGACTTTGCCACCGGACGTTTCACAGGTTTGGTTATCTTAGGGACAGAAGTTGTCGCTAACTCTTTTTCCAGAGTAGCTATAGCAGACCCTGCTATGGAAACCTAATCAACCCAAGATAAAAAATAAAAAAAGAGTTACCACTGCTAGCCACACACATACACACACACACACACACACACACACACACACACACACACACAACATGTGTATATAAATACATGTAAATGTAAATGTTACGGTAAAATATGGCTTCTTTCTTGCAGCTGGTATTTGGTTCTAACCTTTCAGAAACCACATATCATTTTTCTCTCATCGATTGGCTGTATTTTTACAAGAAGCAATTAAGCAATACTCCCATTGGATTTTTGAAATAAGAAATTATATTTTAACCTTTCAGTGTTGTTTACATTCAAATGTTTGATGGCATCATTCATATTGTCAATCAAAGTTCATAATTTGCTACAAAGTCATAATTGGTCTCATAAAAGTCATATACTTCTTAGATATAATGATAAATCTTGTCTGTAATATTTAGAACACTAGACTCTATTCACTAGAACACTATTAAGTAACTAAGATTTACATCTTGCATTAAGTACAACAGAGAAAATGTACTTGTATTTTCATATACTTTGTCTTTCTTTGAGAAAAAAAGACTACAGTATTTGAGATAATATGAAGCCGACCACCATAACATTATTTACACGTATTTGATTTTTTTTTAAGTCATCCTTTGTGCAATAATGAAGTAACACAACTCTGTATTGGAAAAATGGATTAGATGGAATGGTTAGATGATGAGACCTGTAAAGGAGGCAATTAAAATGTCAAATGGAAAAATGAGAGGGATGAAAAAGAAAAGGCAAAAAAAAAAACCATGTAGTCTTGATGCATACACTATAATTGGGATTATAAATATACAGCATGTTAATTCCTATACAGATTTAGTATTCAACATGACTAGCTGAAAGACAGAACAAACACTATCACTCTATGAATTATTTGATTAATTAAGGAAGTAAGAATTTGCAAATAATGTTTTACCCTTTCCAGAGAGAAAAGGAGTATGCCAGGTATTTTAGGTCCCTTCCTCTACTTTGTTCTTTGTTTTCAAGACAGGATATTTTGAAACATGCTTGGTTCATATAACCAGAGCATGTAATATCGTCCGTTTTATTGATGTACCGATACAATTATAGTGGAAGGATAGGAGAAGGTCATTTTCCTTCTCTTACACTCCCTCAACTATACTGTGGAAGATCAACTGGATCAGTGGTGGGATTCAATTTTTTTTACTACCGGTCCTATGGGCGTGGCTTGGTGGGTGTGGCAGGGGTAGGATACTGTAAAATCTCCAGTCAGAGGTGGTATTTGCCGGTTTTCCAAACTACTTAACATTTCCGTTACCGGTTCTCCAGAACTGGTCAGAACCTGCTGAATACCACCTCTGAACTGGATGCTTTAAAGAAGATTTAGAGGGGCTGCTAGGAAAAAAAGTTCCACCAATGGATGGCATTGAATTGGTGAACAGCCCCGTTTATTTCCTTCTATAATAAATAATAGCTTACCCTCATGTAATGCTTCAGTTTTAGAAATTTTGTCCTCCTTCTTTCACTCCTCCCTCTTTCATTTTCACTCCTCCCTCTTTCCAGTCCCTCATCCTATTCTGGTTTATGTAGAAAAAGGAATGGGGTTAACTATTTCAGTAGAGATCTCTATTTGCCTGACATACTCCTCCTTCTCTTCTTACCTCATAAGTATGATCTGGTTTAGGAACAGTAATTTTGGAAACTGTAAAATGAGGGCTTGCTGTACGGGGACGTATGTGTTCCACATGGATTGATTTTTCGAGTGATGTTTCTGCAGTCCTTTTAATCTACATTAACCAATAAAATGGACATTGAGAAGGTTTGCTACTTGCCAAATAGAAAGAAAAAGAAAAGAAAGAAGCTTGACAGCCACCGGAAACAGCTGCAGGGTTAAAACTGAGCCTAACCTGTGTTGATATGTCCGTTTCCATTATTTCAGCAGCTGCAACGTGTATTTTAGGAGGAATTCGAACCTCCTCAGTTTTCACCTCTTTGGTGACAAGTTCTGGTGGTACCTCAACAACATGTCTTGCTAAAGCATGCTCTTTATAGCCATAGTCCAGAACTGCCTGTTCAGAATAAGCTTCTTCGGCATAATCTGGTTCTCTGGGTTCTCTAATGCGTGCTTGGTCAACTGCATGAACAACTGTGGCTACAGCTTCAGCCTTTTTGCCAACATCAATCTAAAGGCAACATTTGCAAAACATTGATACATAGCTACATTCATGACAAAACAGCTAGCATAGAGCACATAACATTAAAAAAGCATTACATTTCCAGCCTTCTATTAGCCAACTATTTTTCTTATTTTATATGCACATACATTGCCAATTATAATTATATATGACATTTAATATCTCCATGTTTTCTGCAGCTTTGTTCATTGAGGTAATGTATAACATTCCTTAGCAATGTTCAAATGTAAAGAAATAAATACTATACTGAACGCAAACAGTCAATGCTTATTTTTAGTACAGAATGTTCAAACTATTCAACCATGTTGGAAGGGAAGGGACTGAAATGGGAGGGGAGGGGAAGGGAGGGGAGAGGAGAGGAGAGGAAAGGAGCATTTTCAGATAACCATATAATATGTATAGTAGCATGGTTGATGAAGACTTACAGACATACAAGCTTCTCAGAAATACACAAATAATTTTGCAACACACATTTCAGAAAGTCCTTTATCCATTTATAACCAATCTTCTACCTAATTTCAAATATGTCAAAATCTTGTATTTGAATGTTTACTTTTTTATGATATTAATTTATATTTCTGTCCTAAATACATCTACTCAAAAAAATACCCCTCATGGAATTTTAAAAGACTGAATTTCAACAAGGGGTGTTCAGGTTTCAGATTCAATGATACTCTGCTACCTGAAGCAAAACAAAGAAAAGAAGCACCATTTTCTCAATATTCTAATTACACAATGTAACAACTGTAATTAATTTCTGAGATGCATATTAATTGTTAGAGAAGAACAATGCCATATGGTACTACTGTTTCTTTTGCTTTTATTGCTGCATATATTATTTTATTTTTGGCATATAAACAGCCCCGATTTTGACTTTAAGATGGGTGGCTATACAAAGGTCTAAATAAATAAATATCGGCACTAGGATGAATCAGAAGTTTGCATAGTTTTGAATAATTTGTATTAGTAAACGTCTTGTTTTGGTGAATGCTATTCACCTGTTCATGAACTAGATGGATTTGCTCTCTTTTGACAGCAGCTTCTTCTCTGGTTCTTGATATTATATCTTGTTTCTTGCGTTTATCAACCTCAATGATTTTCGGAACTATGGCAATTTTTTCAGTTTCCTGTCTTACCTAATTGTATTATATAGCAAGAACATAAGTTTTAGGTTACATAACATCTTAAAATGAACAATAGTGACAACAAAATTTCAGAAAAAAAATTCTCTATTTATGGATAGAGAAAAGTTAATAGATTAAATGCTTTATGTTCTGTCCTTGCAGAACATTCTAATTCCTGAAGCAGATAAATATTGACACTTGGTTATTAACTGTCTGGGTAGTTGCATTAAAAAGTAATCCTGTCAGTTTAGTATATGAAGTTTTAAAGTCCCGAAACACCATGACAGGGAAGCTGTGAATATATTATGGCACACCATATAAAAAAATGGCCATTTTCCATTTCTCTTAATGAACGCAACCAGAAAAAGGTATGGAAGAGTTAGTAGACTTATTGAAGAATTAGGAGCATGTCAGTGTGAGAATGGACATGAGAATGACCATCACATTCTATTCACCTTTTCTTGGATAAAGTGGGCTTGTGCTTCTTGTTTGGTAGCAATTCTCTCTGTAGTTTTTACTATCGGTGCAGGTACTTTGGGTTTGTCAGTTGTAATTACTACCTTAGGTACAGAAGGTTTCACGGGCTTCACAACTTCTTTCCTTGTCTGATGTTTATAGTAAAAACAGAGGTGTGATTATATATGTGATGTTGCAAAAATGCTCATTGGGACAGCAGCGAAAAGCAGACAGGAAGCAGTAAACACATGAAATTACAAAGAGGCAAAAATAATAATGAAATTTGGTCCAGATTCTAAAACCATTAATATGCGGTCTTTATACAGTTCCACGTTAATCTACGTGGCTTTATTATATTTAATTCAGATGACTTAAAATGCAGATGGGGCAAACTGATAATTTATGAATGAAATGGAAATAAACCACAGGTTCTTTTCAGTAGAAAAGTTAAGTCTTCTCTTTCATTTTTGAAATTTAACAAGAATACAAGAACAATCCTTTAGAAAACTAGGGTTTGCAAAGAATATTTTTTGGGCCAGATTTTTAAATGAAGAGATTTTGTTTGTACTTTCTGCATCAAAATGCAGATTGGAACATAGTTTATCTTTTGAATTAAGTTTATATGAGAAAATTTCATTAAAATAATATATAATATTATCTATTAAACATATCTCTGGGATAAATTGACTTGGAATTTCAGAATGAAATTGGCTGAAAGGAATTTATGTTTGAATTGATATCAGAATTACATTGATTTGAGACAAATTGATTTCTAGATTCACGCAAGAACATGATGTCTTACAATTAATTGTTGATTTAAATCCATGTGGAACAAGTTATGGGAGAAAATGGTATTTTTTTCACCTCATTTACCCCATTGAAAGAAAGAGCAATGAATCCAATGGGACACTTTAAAAATGAGCAAAAGTAGTTACTGAATTTCAGTGTATAATTTGAATCCTGAAAAGGTCCCCCCCCCCACATTCTCCTTGATATCTACAAGAACAATCAGACTGAAAACAACCAAAAAGCATTGAGAAATATGAATATCTTAATAAAGAAAGATACATTCCATAACATTTCTAGATGGAAGGCACTTATTTCACATATTTTCCCTAAGCCTTTTAACTTGGAAGGTTTCCTTCGAAGTTAAAGGTGGCTATATAAGTTTTTTTAATGAATCAATGGAATTTTAATTAGGATTAAATTGATGCTTTGTTTTAACTAAATGAAGAGAACCTTTACAAAAGGGAGCAAAGTTACTATTGCCGGAGTTCACAAGAAAACAAAGGAAAATAAAAAGAAATGTGAAAAGGAAGTCTGCAACTGAGCAGAAAGAAAAGTGTGCAAAATTAATAATATTCACCTTTTCATGAGCAATGTGCATTTCTTCCCTTCTGGTCAATATTTCTTCTCTGGCTCTTGTAATCTGTTCTTGTTGCTTAATTAATTCAGGAGCAATTATTACCTTGGGCACAGGAACTTTAACTGCTTCTTTTCTTATCTAATGACATGATAGAAAAGAAAGGATTTCAGTTATCAGATTCTCTTCCCAGCATCTCTAAAAACTAAAATTGTTTTTCAATAACTTTAAACAGCACATGGCCATAGTTCTGCAGAGAGCTAAGAATTACAATAAATAAGTCTACTAAACTCCATCCTGGATCCACATTGGATCCATGTTGAGAATAGCAATTCTAGAATTGGAATATTTGTATTTATTTTATTTCATCTTGTTTCATTTCATTCAGCATTTATACTTCAGGATATTTTTTAACAATGTTTAACATGCCATATTAAATTGGATTGCATCAAGAGCCATAATGGATGGCTTTACTAAGCAAATGACATCGCAAACTTCATGCTTTGTACAAAAGTATTTGTACTGTTGTCATGGAATTCAGTCCAGATTCCTGGGAGGGAGGGAGTGCATTCCAGAAGAGCAAGAGACAATTCAGTTCAGATAATTTGTGTGAGAGATAGAGGGTGAAGACAGTTCCTCCCTAATAGTTCCAGAGCATAAGCTTTATGGGGGTTGACTTTAGTTTGGCAAGTTTCTGTCTATAGGTGAAGAACAGTAACAAAATCTGCTTGGAAAAATCACAATGTGTTTTTCTTGGTTTTGGGGACTTGACAGTAGTAGGCTATATGGTTTATTTTAGATAGCTACAACCTTTAATGCATTAGAGATGTATCATATAGTATGTCAAAAGTAAAATACCCTACATACAGTACAATTTGTACCAATTATTGCTATTTGATAAAAACGGATTGCAAATAAAATGAACAGCAATCTTATTTTTGATAAGCAAGAGTACCCTGAAAATATTGCTTCCATGTGTCCTTATGTCATTTAAAAGCTCCAGAAACCTGTCCAATAACTTTTTTTTTGTATCCCATACTCTTGGCAGCTGACATGCAATGTTTTGAGGCATACGGAGCATGCTGAATTTCAAAGCTGTGGTGGGGAAACATTTACCCGATGATGTTATCTTTTTTGTTGGAAAAGAGAGTGTTTATTCAGAAGTGTCCCCAAATTGCTGAATATTTCACTTTCTTTCTCAGTAGTCCCATGTTGACTCCTAAGTTTATTATTTAAGTACGTGATGTTACATCATTTACCACCAGAGAAATAAAATTTGAGCTGCATTTCCTTGAACAATATCGATAATACTTAGACTTATATACTGCTTCATGGTGCTTTACAGCACTCTCTAAGTCACCGGCCCCCAACCTTTTGGGCACCAGGGACTGGTTCCATGGAGAGAGGGTTTTCCACAGACCAGAAGTGGCATGGTTTCTGGTGCTGCCTTCATCCTATGGATGGAGCTTCACTTGTTTGAGTGGCTGAATTTCTGCCATGCCACGGACCAGTGCTACTACATTGACTGGGGATTAGGGGTCCCTGGTCTTTATTCCCAGCATATTGCACCCAAAGCAATCAGTTTTGTTTGAACAAAGCAACATCCCAGGAGTTACTAAGGAAATGGTTTGTGTACAATTTTTGGAATATCCCACAATTTCAAAAGCATTTTTCCATTCAAAAACCTGTTTAAGAAAACTAGGGTACTATTGTTTCCTTTGCCTAGCTCTAGAATTTCTGGGTTCTAAGACAAAAACTTCTCTTTACTAAGTTGGCCAAAGTAATTAGTCATATTTAATGTAGATAAAGAGAGACTTCTGCGAATGTCAGAAATAACAAATACATATTGGGGACAGGTGGAAAATGGCAAGATAGAGGAATATCAAATCAAATCTAATCTTTGTTACAATCATATACACTGCTCAAAAAAATAAAGGGAACACTTAAACAACACAATGTAACTCCAAGTCAATCACACTTCAGTGAAATCAAACTGTCCACTTAGGTAGCAACACTGATTGACAATCAATTTCACATGCCGTTGTGCAAATGGAATAGACAACAGGTGGAAAGCATAGGCAGTTAGCAAGACATCCCCAATAAAGGAGTGGTTCTGCAGGTGGTGACCACAGACCACTTCTCAGTTCCTATGCTTTCTGGCTGATGGTTTGGTCACTTTTGAATGCTGGCGGTGCTTTCACTCTAGTGGTAGCATGAGACGGAGTCTACAACCCACACAAGTGGCTCAGGTAGTGCAGCTCATCCAGGATGGCAGATCAATGCGAGCTGTGGTAAGAAGGTTTGCTGTGTCTGTCAGCGTAGTGTCCAGAGCATGGAGGCGTTACCAGGAGACAGGCCAGTACATCAGGAGATGTGGAGGAGGCCATAGGAGGGCAACAACCCAGCATCAGGACTGCTACCTCCACCTTTGTGCAAGGAGGGACAGGAGGAGCACTGCCAGAGCCCTGCAAAATGACCTCCAGCGGGCCACAAATGTGCATGTGGCTGCTCAGACGGTCAGAAACAGACTCCATAAGAGTGGTATGAGGGCCCAACGTCCACAGGTGTGGGTTGTGCTTACAGCCCAACACCATGCAGGACGTTTGGCATTTGCCAGAGAACACCAAGATTGGCAAATTTGCCACTGGCGCCCTGTGCTCTTCACAGACGAAAGCAGGTTCATACTGAGCACATGTGACAGATGTCACAGGGTCTGAAGACGCCATGGAGCACGTTCTTCTGCCTGCAACATCCTCCAGCATGACCGCTTTGGCAGTGGGTCAGTAATGGTGTGGGGTGGCATTTCTTTAGGGGGCAACACAGCCCTCCATGTGCTTGCCAGAGGTAGCCTGACTGCCATTAGGTACTGAGATGAGATCCTCAGACCCTTTGTGAGACCATACGCTGGTGCGGTTGGCCCTGGGTTCCTCCTAATGCAAGGCAATGCTAGACCTCATGTGGCTGGAGTGTGTCAGCAGTTCTTGCAAGATGAAGGCATTGATGCTATGGACTGGCCCGCCCGTTCCCCAGACCTGAATCCAATTGAGCACATCTGGGATATCATGTCTCACTCCATCCACCAACGCCATGTTGCACCACAGATTGTCCAGGAGTTGGGGGATGCTTTAGTCCAGGTGTGGGAGAAGATCCCTCAGGAGACCATCTGCCACCTCATCAGGAGCATGCCCAGGCATTGTAGGGAGGTCATACAGGCATGTGGAGGCCACACGCACTACTGAGCCTCATTTTGACTTGTTTTAAGGACATTACATCAAAGTTGGATCAGCCTGTAGTGTTTTTTTCCACTTTAATTTTGAGTGTAACTCCAAATCCAGACCTCCATGGGTGGCTAAATTTGATTTCCATTGATAATTTTTGTGTGATTTTGTTGTCAGCACATTCAACTATGTAATGAACAAAGTATTTAATAAGAATATTTCATTCATTCAGATCTAGGATGTCTTATTTTTGTGTTCCCTTTATTTTTTTGACCAGTGTACATTATAAAGTTAGAGACATTTCTAAAGGGGAATTCTTCAAAGTCATTACAAGCAAATCAAAGCAGAAATTGTTGCATATTTAATAGTGCTAATAAAGTTTATAACTATGAAAGGGGAAGTTTTTTTTCACACAACTGATATTTACCTTTTCATGAGTAATGTGAATTTCTTCCTTTTCTTCTCTAGCTCTTGAAATAAGTTCTTGTTCTTTAATTGTGTCAGCGGCAATTATTACCCTGGGTACAGGAACTTTCACTGGTTCTTTACGTTTCTAATTTTATGGTAAAGAAAAGACTGTGTTAATGACTGAATCTAAACAAACCACAACAATATTTCTCAAAATACGTTGCACATGAGATGAACATAATCAGCACAAGGCCAAGTTTGGCGAAGGATTCAAATAAATAAGCTTCAGTGACATAGAGAGTCAGTTTGATCTAGTGGTTAAGGCACTAGGCTAGAAAGTGGGAGTTCTAGTCCCTTCTTGGGCACCAACGCTGGTTGGATGACTTTGGGCCAGTCACTGTCTCTCAGGATCTCCCCCAACCCACCTCACAGGGTTGTTGTTATGGGGGGAAATAGGAGGAGGAAGGTACATTGGATATGTTTCCCATCTTGAGATATTTATAAAATAATAAAGGGTAGGATACAAATAAATAAATAACATATCATGGCTATGCAGCATGCTGACTTTTCACAGCACTCGTTATGAGGGGAGGGACAGGGAAATTCCCTCCTATTCATTGATAGTACACTATGGAAAGAAAGCTTGCTAATGAAACTTCATTGGCTATTCACCTTTTCCTCAGTAATCTGTATTTGTTCTTGTCTTGTGGTAACTGCTTCTCTGGTTCTCAATATCATTTCTTGCTCTCTGGCTTTTTCAGCAGAAGTAGTAATTACTAAGGCAGCTTCTTTTTTAACCTTATATTTTAATGGTGAAAAGAAAAAGGAAGAAAGAAACATTTAATTTCATCAATCGTCCTATATAAAAAGTATGCAAAATATAAAAGCAAATGAAGATAAGTATATTTGGGGATAACAGTTAGTTTAAGCTCAACAAGGGGAGAAAACAAATGAACTTTCAGAAAAAAAGTCATACTGTTAAATGCATTAGAAGAATAGAATAGAATAGAATAGAATAGAATAGAATAGAATAGAATAGAATAGAATAGAATAGAATAGAATAGCAGAGTTGGAAGGGACCTTGGAGGTTTTCTAGTCCACCCCCCTGCTCAGGCAGGAAACCCCATACCATTTCAGACAAATGGTTGCTCAATCTCTTATTCAAAACTTCCAGCGTTGAAGCGTTCACAACTTCTGAATTAATATGAATTAATATGTTTTTCCTCAAGGTTATTTAATTGGTTCTGAGCCTGTTTTAAAATAGTTAGCCAATTCCTAAAATTAACATTGGTGGATTTGTTGAACCTGCAAGCTGTGTCTTATTGGTTTTACCATATTATTATGACATGCTTGCCTGTAGTATTGGCCAATGTGTTGTTCATTTTCTGCAAATGCCTGCATTGGCAGTTATTAATAGAAAACAAGGGGAGAGTGTTATTTATTGTCACTTTGCTTTATATCTACCTGCTCCTGGACAGGCGGAATGTGTACTGCAGCCATGGCTGTCCTTTTAGCCATCTGCTCTGCAGCACTTGGAAGAGGTTCTCTCTCTCTGGCCATATCAACAGCTGCAACGACGGTAGCAACAGCTGCTGTTTTGTCCATGTCCTGCGAGACCCAAATTAGTGGCATGAAAAGACAGCTGATTGGAAGACAATGTCAGCAACATGAACAATAAGGTGCAAACACAAGCATCTGCTTTGCCAGATTGTCCTGTGACAACAGTATAGCACAGCACTGTCTAAATTAGGGGTTGGCATATTGCAGCCCATGGGGCAAATACTAGCCTGGTGTCTTTCTTTCTTTTTTTTAATATATGGCTTCTGAGTTAAGAATGGGCAAGCAGGTAGCAGGTCGCTAGGGCCAAGCTTCAACCAAGATCTTAAAGCAAGGGTAGTGGATCAAGGGACAGGGTCATGGTGTACTGGACAATGGTGGCAACCTATTAGCAGCCTCCTTGCTGGTGGGCCAGTGCCATATAAAGGCTGCCATGTTCCTCAGCCTGCAGATCTACCAGACAGACTCTGTGGAGGCAGAGGAGGGGAAGGATCTGGGCATTTATATAAAAAGAAATGTTTGCCAAACCCTGGCCTGAAAATAACCAAGCATGTAAAAAATAATAATAACAGGGGTTCTAATTTCTCCTAGGTAGACCCATTCTGTTGCAAAACCACATTACTTTGAGAAAAATGCCCTCCCCCTTGCACAGTATTTTTCTTTTGAAAAAGTCTCACCTCTGCAGCGGCGGCGGCAGCAGCAGCTGCACTAACTGCCAGAGTGGCTTCTGCTGTAGCGGCTCCTCTGATAGCAACCTGTTCGTGCACTCCGTATCTCCCTTCCCATCTTTCTTCAGTCCTCATCTGGGTGGTGCTCGTAGTTACTCTGGTGTCTTTCATTCTGGTTTCTGAAGTAGCTACGTAGCCTTCCTGTTTCCAAGGAGGAAGCACATCAGCCCCTATCGCTGCTGCGGCCTGTGTTTTCCGGACCAAGATTGGTGATCTCACAGGTCTGATAGGCGACGTAGAGACTGAGAGCCTTGCAACTCCAGCAGGAGACACCGATCTGTTAGCAAGAGAGAACTGATATTAATGCCAGGGGAAGAACAGCTCACCAAAGTGACCGTGGAAAGGTGGAAAACTAGGGCACTGGTAACCCTCCAGAATATCCGATTCCATTAAAAAAATTCAATGGATATTCAGTTACACAACTGTAGATAACTCACAGGAGTATATAATAGCAATATTGGCCACAGGTATTTTGCTGTACTGCTTAAAGAGTAATGTTTGTCTTGAGAAAGGCACAGTGCGATTCTCCAGATGTTCTTGAATTTTAACTCCCATCAGCTACCACAATTATAATTAATAATAATGAGGAATTCTGGGAACTGCAGGCCTACCCTTTACTTTTTCCCTGATCTGGGTCAAATTTTATATGTGAGTGGTTTACCTGACTGGAGATGGTGTCGGACCTCTCACATGTCGTACAGGAGATGGCGACTGTCTGATTGGGGATGGTGATTGCTGGCGTGCCATCTGTACTTTGGCTGCAATGATCGGCGGAGTCGGTGATTTAGAAGCAGGGCGAGGAAGCATCCGTGGGGGTACCTTATGGATCAGCTGCTGCTCAATGCCACTTTCTATAACCATCTCAGCAGTTGCAAGTGTTCTGGCATCAAAGTGAGCTTCAATCTTCTGCAATGAAAGATCAAGAATGCTCATGAAAATCTAGTTAAAGCCCCAGCCTTTGAAATGGCTGGTAACACAATCTGACAAATTACCAACCTTTTCAGTTCGGGTTTGTTGCGTTGTTTGTGTAATCTGAGCAGTCGAAACAATCGTCTTTGTCTTTTTAGCGGGAACAGCTTCTTCGTCGCCTTAGAGAAAAGAGAATGGGAGTCATAAGAATTGGCTCTAGGAAGGCAGGAGAGGAGAGAAGGATATCTGTGATCCCAGTTATTTATGGGTTCATGTATTCTATTGCCAAGAGAGCTTTGCAGATTTATCCACAAATTGCCCAGCAGCTTTGCTCAACTTGAAGGAGATGTTACCCATTTATAGAAAAACACCATAAGGAAGATAATCAATCAATCAATAAATAAATAACTGAATAAATTAATTCTCTCAGGCTCAGATTAATAAAGACAGCAATTCATTTCAAAATAGCCTTTTCCTAACTTTTCGTGCCAAGAATATAATGCAGAATAGCCAAGTCTAAGATTGTCTATTTAGAAAGAAATAATCACTGCATTTAATGGGGATAATGCCTAGATAAGGGAGCCTAAGTAAAACTCTTGCAAGGTATTTCCTTGTGAAATATAAGGTATAAAACCAAGGAACCAGTTAAAGCCAGCAGAAACGGCCATCATCTTCTGTTCCTTCATATTTATAGAGTGAACATTTAAAAGGGTACAATAAGCATACCCATAAAAATTGCCCACTTTTAATCAGGTTTTCTGGGCACAGAAAGCTTTGTAAAGTTAAATATTCTTATAATATATTTTGGATTTTTGCCAAGTAACCACCTAATGATTTTAGCCTTAGGAGCAGGTAGAGATGTTGGACACTGATACATTTATGTATTTCTTTTCTACTTTAGTCCTTCCCACATGCACTGTTAAGCCATTTCATTAGCCATGACTTGTTGAATAAGCCATCATAACCCAATTCTGACATAATGTGAATCCACAAATCACAGTTTATTAATCCCAATAGCTGAATTCACACTTTATGTCAGACATGATTTTGCCTTAAATAAATAAAATAAAAACCACATTATTACTTAGTGTGACATGTAAATCTAACCTATATAGATTTAGGCACATTTATTCTTTTTTCTTTTACTGTGTGCACGTGAACACAGTACTGTGAGGCCTGGATTTTTGCTCCTTCAGAGGCCTGCAACTGCAGTATATCCTTAAGCAAGCTGCTGTGAAACTATGATACCCAGCAAGAGAAACCCTGGAGTGAAAAACTGAGCTGTTGATTTACTGGATTTTAGATTAATACAATGTAAAACAATTACAAATATAGACACTGTGACCCACACTAGCAATAAGTTAGCCTACTTGTTTTTCTTGTATTAACAGGGGAAGAAAAGAAGCAGAACATTTGTTGCTGTTGCTTCTGAAAACAATTTTATCTTTTTGTCATGCTGAAGTATTTATGATCAGCTTGTGTCCAGGGTGAAATTTTACAGCCACATTAAAATCACCTGAGAGAAATGGAATTGATGGATTTGTTGACAGAAGAGCAATCATTGTGAAGTTTGCTGCCCTGATGGAATAATCCTAAAGTTTTGAAAACAAACATTCTTGGTTGACTATCCTACTAGTCTTTACCTTGAATGAGCAGTTCGGCTGTTGAAGTAGCTCGTCCCACGCTATTAGTGGCATTTACTGAATAGGTTCCGGAGTCTTCAGGGTAAGCTTCTGCAATTATTAAACTGTAGAGGTCTCCTTCGTGTAAAATTTGAAAATCGGGGGAGCTTTGAATTTCTGCTCCATCCCGATAGAACTTCACCACAGGTGTAGGGATTCCAGTCACTCTCACGTCAAGTCGGACTTGACTTCCTTGTCGAGTAGTCATGCTCTGTAGTCGTTGTGAAAAGTTGGGTGGCGCTGTTTCAGCTGGGAGGAAGAGGAGAAGGAAGAGGAAGAGCTTGTATAAGCAAGAACAAACATAAAGAATATCATGGATCTCCTTGCTACTAAAATCCTTGTTCCTGTAACCTTTAACTGGGCGAAATGGTGCATCATAGGGCAAAACCTTTTGAACTAAGATACCTTAAATTGGCTGACAAATAGAAAGCGCCTGGGGCCCATGACTACCGTGGTACTGGAATCTGGCAAGTTTTATAAAATGTTTTATGATATAAAAATCATTTTAACACATGATACAAAATGTCTTAAACATTTCTTGTGGTCAGTTCCTGATATTCGACTGCACTGTATAGTTAAACATTGCAAGGCAGATAGATTTCTGATATCTCCCTGATTTTTTGAGAACTTTTCAAATATATTAGAAGCTCTGCTTCTGTTGACGATAAGGAATCTGGTAAGGAGATATCCCTGAAACCATGACCCAAGAGTTGCAAACTTTGCCTCTGAAAATTGACGAGGATTTCAATTGGCAGACAGTCTTTATCCATTGGAGCCATATGTAAGTTGCCCATAATTCTGAAATTATGGGGCAGAATTTAAAAGAGGCACACAGAAGTAAGGTTTTCTATGACTGAGTTTTACAGACACTTTCCTTTAAATAGCAAGAGGTGGCCAGATGCAAAATCTGTGTTGATGGACCCACAGAAATAAAAAAAAATATCAGCATAAAGCAGACATATAAGTTTGATTGTTCTTAGAAGTATATATAAGGCAGTCTTTATACAGTATTTACTATTTATTTACTGGCATTATTTACAATTAAATGTTAATATTGAGGTTAGATTTTTTTAAAAACCAATAAGTAGCTACAGTATATTTGATATGTCAGAGAATGTTGAAATGTGATCTCTTAATACTTTTTTCAATTTAGTGTTCATCTTTGTAGATTCTATTCACCAGTTTTAAGATGAAAGATGGAAAGTGCCAACTCTAACTGGTTCTATAACCACAACCTACCAGTGACAAGTAGTTCTGCAGTACTTGTGGCTTGTCCAGATCCATTGGTGGCTTGTAGGGTATATCTTCCACTGATATCTGCAGTCACGGCGGGGATCACAAGTTTAGCGCGGCCATCGCTAAATGAGATCTGCACACCGGGCAGAGTTGCAGTAGAAATAACCTGGCCATCCCGATACCAGCTCACCTCAGGAACTGGGAAACCTTGAGAAGGAGGGTGAAGTAAAAATAAATGCTCATTAGATACCATTTGCATCAGTCCTAAAATACCACCAGGTTTTCCTAGTGTATATGCTAAAGTTGCTAAGGGGCTGGATCAAGGGCTTCAGTAATTGAGATAAAATGAAAGAAATGAATGGGCATTGGGAGGGGGAAATCTATGCTTACTGCAATCCAACTCCCCAAAATAGAAAATAGGCTCAGTTTATTTTATATTTGATTGGTTATATTATCATTATTCTCTTGTTTTGCATATACACTGAGAACTTATGCATCAGAGACAAATTCCTTGGTCAAATTAAGTATTGTATTGCATTGCATTGCATTGAATTCTTTTCCTATTTCTGTTTCTATTCTACTCTTCTGTAATATTCAGATCTGCTTTCTTTAGAATATAGTTTGCTGCTCCTTCCTCTGAATATCTGATACAAAGATGTATTTATATTCTTAGATGGTATTATCAGAGAAAGACTATATTTTAAATGCCTGATGCTTGAGAAGGAAAGACATGTAGGCGTAATGATAAAAGACATACTTTTTGTGATTTAGGAGGTCAGATTTCAAGAGATAAAAATGTTCATAGAGTTTTGGTGCATTACAATAACCAAGCGCTGAATCACTGTCAAATCTATCCAACGTAATGAGTAACTTGGGGGAACAAGAGATTTATAACATCATGTAATATGAGTTAGCATTGCCATAAGATGGCAATGGTTGGAAGGTTGGATTGAAAAACAAAGCAAGAGAGACTCAGTACTGTTTCACAGATAGTGCTAAACTTACTTTGTTTGCTTTTGGTAATGATGTGTGTACTAACTATGTCTTAGAATTCATAGTTTCAGAAATGGAACCTCCCACTGTAATGTAAGGCAAGTATTACCTTTACTTTGAGAGATACAAGGAGAAGTATGATTAGATGCAAAATCTGAAGCATAGTTTCTCAACTTTAGCAATAGGGTAATTCTAAGTCCACACATCTTAACGATGCCAATGTTGAGAAACACTGATCTCAAAGTTGTTTAAGATGGGGCAATGAACCAATTAGAGAAGAAAAAAAAATTAAAATCTTTCCTGTCAGATTGCTAACTCATACTCTCAGTTCCATACTTCTGTATTCAATTATTTCCCTTGCTAACTTTATCTTCTCTCAGAATGGGAATGGAGAGTTGTCAAAAAACAGGAATCAGTGGAGAGAGACACTACTTGGAAACCATGATTACCATGTGACACATATCTGATGCAAAGTTCTATGGAATTTATCAAAGTTTCAGAATAAAAGGAATAAATAGAACAAAATATTTTGTTTAGAGGATTTTCAGAAAGGACAGAGGGCTGCCTTTGATTTGTCTAAAATCTAGCAATAGAAACAGATTATATTTTCCTATGAAATCTGGGCAGTATTCATGTATGGTCCTCTGTCTATTAGATAAATATTGTCATTTTCTAACAGCACACAATTTAACGATAGTATGGCTGCTTTCCGTGGCAGTTTCCGGAAAGTTTTATCATATATTTGTATGCTGAAAAAGTGCTTTTCAATAATCTAATTCCAAAGTGCTGTAACAACATGAAAAGAAAACTTATATAAAAAGTACAGTTGGAGCATATAACATTAAGATATTTTAAGCCATTTCAATTAAAATTTTCAGACATCCACCTTAATAACCACAAATATCCATGACCATAACAGATGGGGGGGTCCATACAGATGTTTTAAACACAAAATTACTCAAATAATATAGAAAACCATAGGGATCTGGTTTAAACATCAGAGGTGCATATATGGTGTGTGTGTGTGTGTGTTTAGTGTGTGTGTGCATGCATGCACATACACATACGCACCCACATATGTACACATGCATACACACCTCACACACTTCCTCTACTTAATTGTTGTTGGAGAAAAGTATCCGTGCAAAAGGGTAATTTAGACATGCAAAACTGCAGAAACGCTTGTCATCTTGAAGGACAGAAAAGACCTGTCTTAAGAATTTGACAGGACACATGTTTATTTGTCCCCGATAGCTATTTTCCTACTTAATTCCCACAACATCCTGTATTTTCTTTTCCTGACAGAGAAATCAAAGGAGAAACATCAAAAGGAGGGAAGTAAATCCCAATTACTAAAATAACTCCTGGAATTTTAAGTGATCATCATATTTTTGCTAATGTGAATATGAAAGCCTTGATTGGCAAATATTAATTCAAGTTATCATTTCAAATTCTGAACTAACCTTTGGATAAAACCTGGGCAATTGATTCTTTTAAAAAAAAAATCTTTTGAAGTTAGTGATAGACTAAATTTGCTCCTGCAATTGCAGCAAGTTGAGCATGGCTAATTAGTATTATCCTTTCTCTGATATCTTATAATTTCCAGCTTAGAACAAATACTTGAAGTTAATATGATTCAGAGAACAAAGCCAAACAGCTGGGATTTCAAAGTAAGGTCTATACTAGAGACCTTTTTAGAGAAAAGAAGCCCTGCCTTGATTCTTCAAATGTATTACTTAAATTCTGCTCGCTGTTCATTATATCATTACAGTAGCCTGTTTAATATGCATATTGTTTTTCCTGCTTGGTAAAAATAGATATATTGTCAGCATATAATCCAAACATGCATATGATATCATGTTGGTGTATGCTCTGAACCAGGGAATATAGTATTTTTGTATTGTGTTCAGTTTCTATAATATGGTTCTTAACTTAGAAATATGTGGGCTGCTATAAAGCACAGTATGATCTCACTGGCCTGGAAATAATTGCTCCACATCTAATATAGTCATGCTACCATTGGCATCACAATCAAAGCTTTTTTAAAAAAAGCAAATACAATATTGGTGCACATAATGAAAGAGGTAGGACTTTTATGCCACAACTACTATAGCTTGTTGCTACCATTCTGATGGAAGCTGGAAAACATTATATACTGCATATAGATTTAAGGCTTGAGCCATTTCAAAACTTAATGCTAGCTTAAAATTTAAGAGATACAGGAAATGAACTCCTAATGGTTCATGATCAACATTATTTCTGTGATCCACAAACTCACCCTGAGATACAAGAACACTCATTGTTTCCCTATTGTTTGGGCTGTTAATATTTAGCAGAACACTAGCTAGGTAAAGAATCTGTATTTCCATGCTTCCATCTATTGGCCATTTGGAATTTGTGGACTGGCTATGATAATTTTGGTCTTAGTCTTAGAAAATAAAACCTGTGACTGTAGCTCAATGATTTATTTGCAAAATACAAAAGGGGGAGGGGGAATGAGGCGAAAGTTAAGTAACTGCAGCAATCTGACTTCTGGTAAATTGATGCTTTGAGCATGACCATGACCATGAAAGCCCAAAATGGGGTGATTTTGTAAATGCCATTTTCTTGGAGTGTCCATAATATACTGTCAAAGTGAAAAATCGACTCCAGACTCCCTGACCTAGCCTGAAGTACTGAAGATTTCCCAGTCTTCAAATTGATACAGAAGAGATAATTGATCTCTTCCCCTGATGAGATCTTCTTTTACCTATTACCTCTCTAATGTACAACCGATGAAGCTTCCAGGATAGAAAGTGAAACGTCTTGTTTTTCCTCAAAAAATCAGTCCAGTTGCCTTTTCAAAATAAAAATGACTTTTGAAACGACTATGACCTGGAATCTTCCTAGACATTTGTTTAATGGAGTCCTACCCTATCTGTCAGTCTTCCTAAAGCCCCAGAAAAGCTGCCCTCTTCACCATTTTTGAAGATATCAGCCATAGGAAAGAAAATAATAACCAAAAAAACCACATGGACACTCACCACTAATATGAGCCTCAAAGGTTGCGGCACTACCCTCCAGTGCCACAACACTTTGTAACGGCTGCGTAAATGTTGGTGCTTTGCTTGTCATTTTTGCAGGCACTCTGAAAAAAAAGATAGACATAAAAATAGAGGGTGAGAAAACAATTTGTGGAAAGCAACAGGCATAAAAAGCAACATAAATATGCGGTGTTATAGAGGGATTGTTCTACTTAGATTAGGTCTGTGGCTCTTGAAAAGGTTGCTTTTCTTAATGCAACATTTACTGAAATTTATCTCATTAAATTATTTTATTTTCCTACTAAATAAAAGTATAGCAAAATGATTAGAAAGAAAGAAAAAGAAATCGTTTGAAAAGTTTCTCTTAATGTGGAAAAACGGTTTTGGAAAGAGGCTATTACAGAGAAAAGAAAAAAGGAAAGGAAAGGAAAGAACAAAGAAAAAGAAAGGAGAATTCAAAAGTATAAGCAGGGCAGTTGAATCTAGGAGAGAAGGAGAGAAGGCCAAGTTTGAAATATGAGCTTGGCTATAAGATAACAACTGACACTGATGGTTTGAACAACTGCAAAATCAGTAAAACTATACTTTATCCAGTATATTTGTTGCTCTAACATAATGTTCCCACTCTCTTGTAAACCACAAAAAGATATATATTCAAACAGAATAACTGATTTTATTGCAAAATGTTTCTTAATATGGATGCCCATCAGTGTCAAATCAATTTATTCTGTTATATTAACTGAGTACTAAATGCTAACTTGATATTTATTATGATTTATCATACAGGTTTGGACAGAGTCACAGGGGGTCATGATAGCCAAAAATAGAATTCCAGTAATGTCTGTGATTTATGTGAGGCCCATTTTTTTCTTGGCTACCTTAAAAAAATTGCTATGGTTTTAAGTTTGAAACAATCAGAGCATAAGAGGAATAGATTAGATAGATAGATAGATAGATAGATAGGGGGGGGGGGGGAGTGAGAATGCCAATATATTTCCTTATTAAAGCATAATATACTTAATTTAGTCATTCCTTTTTAAAGTTACTAGCTCCAGATTTTGTAGTGAAATGTTTTACACCAATGTATTTCAGTTAAGTTAGACCAATCTATACATGTTATGTACTTTCACCCAAATTAATATTAGCCATATATTCCAGCTTAAAAAAAAAATTAAACCACACACCCATCCCTTCCAAATTGTTGGATGAATTCACTATTGTGGGCATTTCAGTCCTCCTTCCCCCCTCCCAATTTCCACAAAAAAGATGAGGAAAATATCCTATTATTCAGTTGTGATCTTATACAGCTTTTGTATTGCTAGCATTTCAAAGGTATGCCTCTGAAATGTCACATTCCCAAAATAACCATTCCAGGTTTGAGTGACAGGAGGCAAGTGGTCCAGAGCTGCGATGTAATGGATATGGCAGCAGCTGATTCCCTTAAAAAGTCATCAGTGCCTAGCCTCGGCTATGTGGCTTTATCAGAGCTATTCTGGGAACGTCTTGGTTTATCTGCAAGTAACATAACCTTCCACACTCTTTTGGAAGGATTAAAAGTTAACCCAACATTTGAAATAACTTTTCACCCTCAAGCACATTTTAAGAAACGATCGCCACCAACTCTAAAGTCCTAAGAGTTCACAAACAGCAGGCATCATTTCATTCATGGGAAAAGTGCATTCCCCAAAAACAAATCTACAAAGAGCTACAGACTTTTCTCTCTTTAACCACCCCCCAGCCCAGCCCAGCCCAACCCATCCTGCCCCATCCCACCCCAATGCATCCCCTGCATATAGGGCTGTATTTAAAATAATTAAAGTGCCCCAGAGCTTTCTAGACCGAGGGAGATCACCCAATTATTGCAGACATGCTACTAACCTGATTTCACAAGAGTGCTTAAGTGAAGCGGGCTAAGCCCAAACGGAAGTTTCTGGAGCGACGTCCTTATCCAGAGGATGATGTTAAACAATCCCAACATGAGAATGGTTGAGCCTCTAGCCCTCAAAAACAAAACTACACAGTCGAAACAGTGTAGTTTTGTTTTCTTTGCAATCCCTACACCCGAGGCGAGGCTGGGAATGCACGACTGCTCAGAAGGGCAAACATGGTGGTTTGGCTTTTTATACCCCTGATCTGCTGACAGGTCTGCCTGTGTCATTTCAGCATCACTTCTCATTGGCTTTCGGAAAGGAAGGCCTTGGGAGAAGAGGGGGGGAAGGGTCCACTTGGAGCAATAGGACCACCTGTTCGCCTGATTGACACATCTAATTTTGGCCATCCTGAAGATGGAGCAACCAGCCTGTTCAGAAACTCTAGTTGGGAAGGGAGGCAACCATTGTACCAGATGCTCCTAAGCAATTCAGATCTTCAGTATAATCCTTCAATAGAATAAAAGAGTAGGGGAACGTACATAGAGATATCAATACTTAACCCAGAAAAATCCATTCTTAATCACCATACAGTCAACCCTGTTACTGCCACTCAACCAGTCGCATGGTGGGGAAAGAAACTGCTGTCAAATGCCATTGCCCAACACTCTTGTTCATGCCATCTGGCCTTTGTTATTGTGGCAGGATATATGGTTTCACCCAAGCAAGGTCCTTGGGCTTGTTTAATGGCCAATATATCATAGCAATGACTTGACAAAACTGTAGTCTAAATCGGAACAGATGGTTTTGTATTTGTTGAATAATCTGAAGTGACACTCATAACCTTAGGGTGAGCTTAACCTAAACATATTAATTCATAATGGTATTGGCTACGGAAAGGGAACAAGCTACAACCAGCTCCCTGCTTTAAAGAGTATTAAAGTGAAGGCAAAGATATGAAATTGAAACCAGCAGAAGAGCATGGAAAAAGACTTATTCAGCTCACTCTTCTCACTGTTGAATAAACCCTCCAGCCTAGCATCAGAAGTGGCAGAAAGGGAAAGGTGTCCTCCCCACCTGTGGATCCAGTGCAGTTGCTCCTCACTCTTACAACCTTTGTTGAGCAAAGACATTTCAGTGGTTTCATAATGCCAATGCATCTAGAAATCTTACATTCTCAGTTCTTACGTTTAGTTTAAACTCCTTCAATTTGATCAACAGAGGGATACAATTAAGATCAAGGGAGGTACTAATACCATTCTATAAAGCCTTAGCAAGACCACACCTAGAGTACTGCATCCAGTTTTGGTCACCACACTATAAAAAAGATGTTGAGACTCTAGAAAAAGTACAGAGAAGAGCAACCAGGATGATTAGGGGACTGGAGGCTAAAACATACAATGAACGGTTGCAGGAACTGGGCTTGGCTAGTCTAGTGAAGAGAAGGACCAGGGGAGACATGATAGCAGTCTTCCAATATTTGAGGGGCTGCCACAGGGAGGGAGGGGTCAAGCTATTTTCTAAAGTGCCTGTAGGCCAGACAAGGAATAGTGGATGGAAACTGAACAAGGAGAGATTCAACCTGGAAATAAGGAGAATTTTTCTGACAGTAAAAACAATCAAGCAATGGAACACCTTGCCTTCAGAAGTTGTGGGAGCTTCATGACTTGAGACTTTCAAGAAGAGATTGGACTGCCATCTGTCAGAAATGGTGTAGGATCTGCTGGGCAGGGGGTTTGGACTAGATGACCCACAAGGTCCCTTCCAATTCTGTTAATCTGTATCTGTATTTGGTAGCATAATTATCCAATATCAGCATAAAATGTTTAAATGATGAGCTGAATAAATCGAAAGAATAACCCATAGTGGATGTTTTCTTAAAGGAAGGCCCAAAATTAGTAACTGTTGCTCCAAAAGGCATGGATTCCGACAGTAAACCTCTTTCTCAGGTTGGACAATAAGTGATGCAGGAAGAGAGATGGGCAGGCTTTGTTCCACATGTCTACTGTTTGCAAGCTTTTGTTGCTAAGGGAGACATTTGTAAGGTGAATTTCACCCCATTTTACGTCCTTTCTTGCCACAGTTATTAAGTGAATCATTGCAGTTGTTAAACTAGTAAGGCGGTTGTTAAGTGAATCTGGCTTCGCCATTGACTTTGCTTGTCAGAAGCTCGCAAAAGTGATCACATGACCCAGGGACACTGCAACGGTCATAAACATGAATCAGTTTCCAAGCGCCTTAATTTTGATCACATGACCTGGATGCTGGAATGGTCATAAGTGTGAAAAATGGTCATAAGTCCCTTTTTTCAGTGCCTTTGTAGCTTCGAATGGTCACTAAATGAATTGTTGTAAGTTGAGGACTACCTGTATTATTTAAACACAATATATGTACCTATGGTGGGGAGGACTGTGTGCAGGTTTGCATGCTCAGCCTTCTGCCCAAGGTTTGCTGATAGGCAACTTCAAGACTCTAACTTACCCAATGAATGCCGTTCTCTTTAGAGTAGATTTGGCTGCAGAAGGAAATCTTTGATAGTTTCTCAGCAACTGAAATCAGCATCACAATCCTTCCTTCCTTCCTTCCTTCCTTCCTTCCTTCCTTCCTTCCTTCCTTCCTTCCTTCCTTCCTTCCTTCCTTCCTTCCTTCCTTCTTTCCTCATACAAATTTATTATTACTATATTTTTTATTTTTTATCCATTTGCTACCTCTCTGACAGCTGCAGTGTCCATGTTGGAGCCTGCTCCTCATTTATTTCATCTCTCCCCTAATGCCTCTAACCAAAGCTGGCCTTATGTTCACCCTCAGCGACTTTGTTTACATCCAAATTTCCTAATGTGCTTCCAAAAATTTATAGTATCATTAGATTTGAGTACAAGATTTGCTCCTGAATTTTAAATTGCTAAATTGCTGTCAAACACTGGTGGGTCAGTTACTTGGCAAATAATCTACAGAATATATTAAGGGATTAATCTTTCATACAATAGGATTTTCCCCCCTGCCTAATTATCCAAGAATGTATCCCGCAGCAGAGTGTAAATTAGCTGTCTTGAATGCCATATTGGTAGAAAGGTGGGGTATAAATGAAAAACAAACATTTTAAAATGCATATTATTTTTAACATTGTAAAAGCGGGAATTCTTCATTTATATTTGTTTTCTAATTTGCTTTTGTTTTGTTTTGTCCCTGTCCATATAACAATGGACATTTTAAAGAATGTAGTCCTTGACCAATCCTCAAAGATTGCAGTTATCATTTTTGGGTTGTCACCATTATTGTCTTTCTGCTACCCACGTTCATGACTATTTTATTAAGGAACAGCTCTGGGGCCACATCCAAGGAGAGGTATGTAAAACTAGAAGTCTCAGATTTTCCTGTCATGGTCTACATCTTCTTGTTCCTGAGTAGCACAGTATTATTTTTCACTGTGTAGATCAGAGGTGTCAAACTCACGTCACGTCGTTGTCACGTGATATATCGGGACTTTCCCCCTCCTTCACTAAATCGGGGTAGGCGTGGCCAACACCTAACACATCCAGCCTGTGGGCTGTGTGTTTGACACCCTTGGTGTAGAGGGTGCTGGACTTACAACCACAGTTGAGCCCCATATTTCTGTTGCTAAGTGAGACACATTTGTCAAATGAATCACTGTGGCTTAATGACACAGTTCTCAAGTGAATCTGGCTTCCCCGTTGGCTTTCCTTGTCAGAAGTTTACAAAAGGTGTTCACATGACCTCAGGACACTGCAACTGTCATAAATATGAACCAGATACCAAGCGCCTGAGTTTTGATCATGTGACCATGGGGATGCTGCAATGGTTGTAAGTGAGAAAAACAGTCATAAGTCACTCTTTTCAATGCAGTTATAACTTTGAATGGTCACAAAATCGAGGACTACCTGTATCTATCTCTTAAACTTCTGTTTTCCTTTTCATTTATTTACATACATTCAGTCCAGCCCCTGGGAATTTTCCACCAATTCGAGGAAGTTTACTCAGTTTGGTGTAACTAAAGCTGACGGTGCTGCACAATCCAAGAGAGAAGCAACTAGGAATGAAGAACTGAAAAGCAGGGGATCTTTTGTCTTTCTCTTTACACCAACCTGTTGTGGTTAGCCGGCAGCAGGTGCAGACTGCTGAGGTCTTGGAGAGCGAGGACTCAGATGAGGGGCCTGTGTGTGAGGCAGGGATGGGGCCAGTGGATGGAATGCTGCCTTGGGAGATTGTGGAGGCTGGCAGCAATGATGAAGAGGTCCCCGAGAAGCCTGTGCCCAGTGTGCGTGTGCACAGGGCTGCTCGAAGGAAAGAGCAGCTACAGCAGCACGGGCGATTCGGGAGTAAGGCTGCAAGGTAATGGCCCCTCCCTCAAGAGATAAAAGCCAGCTGAGAAACCGGAGTTCTTTGCAGGAAGTTTTTGCACTCAAGCCTTGTGGACGTTCGGAAGACCTTGGTTGGTGTTTGGAGGCTCTTTGTATTTGAAATATTTCTTAGTAACTTTATCTAGTGTTCTTGGCAACCTTGCACCACCTTGGCAAGGTTCGTTCTTATCAGAGATAATTAATTTGAAACAGCCTTTTAACTGTGAAGGAATGGAATTCGTAAAGAATCATTAAAAAGTTTTTGCTGTTACCTCAGTTTCGTGTTTGTTTCCTTGGAACAAGGTTTGGGTCAGAACACAACCCTATTCCACTAACCATCCTCATTTTTGCTTGGTTTTGTATTAGCAATTACCAACCAGGACCAATTTTGCAACAGCTTTAAGCCATGCCAGCTTGGAAATATGGTAGCTACTATAAATAGCTGCTGACCAAGCATCAGACTATGGAGCATGGGTGACAACTGTCAATGACGCAGGACATATAGAAATGCACGGGTGTTTGGGGTCAGCTGTGGCAGTTTTCTGGAACTTGGTGAATGAAGAAGACCTAGTCAAAATATATTTCCACAGTAAAATGATTTTATAATTAATGTGTAAGGACAATCAGGTCTTTTCTGATGGAGCCCTCAGACCTTCAGTGTCTATAAGATCTCCACTGTTTTGACAGCAATGGATATTCGAGACTCAAATGAGGGTGAAGTGATATTTGTTACTATTCCTGTTTTGCTTGTTTTTTAACCATTGTAAAAAGCCATTTTCCTTCAGCTAGTGGTCATCAAAGAAATTACTATATTTTAGATCAGCTCCAGATCTTGGGCTGAATTTTCATGGTGATTGTTGTGGGGAAGATTTTGGTCTGCACAGACTTTTAGTCTCAGGGTGTCTTTATGACACATTCAGATCACTTTCTTTTCCCAACAGCGAAGGTCTACTACTGAAGAAGTGATTATCAGCTTACGACCACAACTGAGTCCCAAATTCTGTTATTAAGCAAGCCATTTATTAAGTGAATTTTGCCCCATTTAGGAACTTGATTACTACAGATGTTAAGTGAGTCACTGCAGTTGTTAGGTTAGAAACAAGGTCGTTAAGTGACTTTCCTTGTCAGAAGGTCACAAAAGGGGATCACACGACCCCAGGATATTGTGGCCATCATAAATATAAACCAGTTGCCAAGCATCTGAATTTGGGTCAGGTGACCATGGAGAGGCTGCAATAGTCGTGTGAAAAACGGTCATAATGCATTTTTTACAGTGCCACTGTAACTTAGAACAGTCACTAAATGAGCTCTTGTAAGTCAAGGACCAGCTATATTGTTCACCTTGGGTGGAACAAAACAAAGGCATCTCAGGTGGGATCTTTTTCATGGTTAGAGGATCCTCTCTTCTATAGCCGTGATGCAGTGGTGGGATTCAAATTTTTTTACTACTGGTTCTGTGGGCGTGGCTTGGTGAGCATGGCATGGCTTGGTGGGCTTGGCAGGGGAAGGATACTGTAAAATCCCATTTCCTCCTCACTATTGGGGGAAAGTTACTACCGGTTCTCCGAACTACTCAAAATTTCTGCTACCAATTCTCCAGAACTCGTCAGAACCTGCTGAATACCACCTCTGCTATGAAGGCGAACCTATGGCACGTGTGCTGGAAGTGGCACACAGAGCCACTTCTGCCGGCACACAAGAGGTTTCCCAGAAAAGCCCCACTGCACATGCACACGTGCCTCTGCCAGCCAGCTGATTGTTAGGTATCTGCCGCGCATGCACAGGGGGAGACACACGTGTGTGAGATGTCCAGGCATGCACAGAGGCATGTGACAGGGGGGGTTGCATACGCATGCACAGAGGCATGCTGTGGGGGGGTCACGCATACATGTGCAGAAGCCTGCGGTGCACGCACAGGGGGCCAAGCGCACGAGAGGGGGAAGGGGGAAGTTGCACAAGCATTACATCATGGGTGCAGGCAGGTGAGTGTACGCACTTTTGGCACGCAATGTGGAAAAGGTTAGCCATCACTGTTCTATACTGTGAAAGATCAGCTTGGGGCCATAGTATTACAGCTTTGAATTGCTTGAAAAATCAGATTCCACATCTGCTATCCAAATAGAAGGATATGGTGGAATAAATACTAATATTAGGTTGTATATACTGAAGACTAGGTTTGGAGAAAAATATTAATTCATCCATTCAGAGCCTAAAGACAATACTAGTTCAACATTCCAAACTTTAAAGCTACAACTACTGCAGGATGTTCTATGGATTAGCCTTCCTACCAAGAGAGGAAAAATAACCTTTTCAATTAACTTCAAATTCAATTTATATTTGATTTCTCTGTAGATCAGTTTTACTAATCCATGATTTCTTTTTCACCATAAAAAACTTGTACTTTTATGTTTTGAAGCTCACATTTAATTGAGGGAGTAACATCAGACCTCAAAGCTACTGCTTCTATGTATATATCACAGTTCTTGATGCTGTGTATTTGCAATATATATGAAGAGAAAAATCAAGCTCACAGCAAGCAAAATAACTGTTTATTGACAAATTACATTTTAACTTACTTCTCATTGTATAGTTACATATTATGAAAATATGAGGTTTCCTTTTATGTTTTGCTTTTATGTTTTACTGGAAGTAAAGGATAAAAAGATTACAAAGTAATCATACATATTATTTCGCTTTGTTACAGATAGACTAAATTATCCATTTTAAGTTTCTACAGAAAATACCAAACAAACAAAAAACCTAAAACAAAATAAAAAAACCTTATGCAGTTCATTTCACCTTTGAAAATGACTGAGAAGCAAAACTCTAGTACAAATTTTCTTGATTTATCACATTCACACAACTGTAAACTCTGCAGATGTTTACCCCATCATATGCTGGAGAACAATTGTTTCATCATGAAGTTGAATTAAGTTGCATTCTTCCATAGTATAATATTCACTCATTGATTTGGTGTCACCTTATAGGAGAAATTTTTTATTAGCTACCCTTAGCTACACCCATGTAGTTAACTTTGTGAATGAGACACCTCTCTCTCTCCTTCACTGTACCTCCAAATTGAGAACCCAACTTTAAAACTAGAGGGTTGCAGCCCAAAATATCACTCTAGGTCAGGGATGTGAAACTCACAGCGTCACATTGTCATCACATGATATATCACGACTTTCCCCTTCTTCACTAAAATAGGGGTGGGCGTGGCCAGCGCATGATGCATCCGGCCCACAGCCCATGAGTTTGACATCCCTGTTCTAGAAGATCCTGATTGTATCTCTTTTAGATTGTAATGAAGAATTATATAAAAAAATTTTGTAGATGTTAAACACAGAGTATCCATATAATTCATGTTGGCAACATGATACAAAATTCTTTGCAAGACCAATTATACTACAGTATAAAATGATATATTACAGACTGTATAATTATTGTATAGTATATAATAATTTATGCTATACTTTTCCAAGGTTCTTTTTTGCTCTAATAACTCAGGGTATATCTTCCAATTTCTCTTCTTGATGTATCTCTTGGATAATTAAAATGCAGCTCTCATTTTCTACAGACAGAAAAAGGAAGCTGAATTTTCTAATATACGGCTCACCAATAGTCGCTGCCAGCAGGTCTTAATGCATTTCCAGGCTCACAACAAATCCTTCATAGAATGTGTTTTGAATAACAGGGCTGAGGTTCGAGAAAGCATGAAGTCATTTTTAAAAATATCACCGCTAGGCAATTCAGCTTGTCCCCATCCTCTTGGACTAAACAGGAAGCTTTCAGGGCAGATGGCGAGGCTCACAGGCAGGATCAAGTCCTGACAATTGCATTTTTAGAAACTGAATGGTGGTTATCCCTTTCGGTACGTAGGGGGTATTGAAACCATGTTCATACATTCATACACAAGATATATACAGTACATGCCACATTAGCTCATCGTTGCTGTTGCATGAATATGAAAATATCACTAATCCCTACCCAACCCACTTCCAAATGCTGGGAGTCATTTGAAAGTTATCTAATTCCCATCAGACTGGTACCAAAAGTACTCTCTGTTGTGATCTGTCAAGAATCATACTTCCCTACTGATTTCTACTTGGTGGCTTTTTCTTCAACTACACCCCCCAGACTTGAGAAGCATGAAGTGGTTGCAGAATAGAGAGAAATCTCTATAGGTAGTAGCAATGGAGGGGAGCAAAAGCATACAGTAGAAAATATGGGACTAATTGTTATAAACTGCAGAGGTAAATCTGTATCTGATAAATCACTCTCAAAAGTGGGTTCACATGACAAAATGCTTCTCTATCCAATATGCATATCCAGCAAATGCTATTTATACAAAAGTCAAAAAATCTTTATTACCAGTCAGCGATCCAGGCTAAATAAAGCTAATTGAATAAAACCTACAAAACTTTAGAGGGTTGCAAATGATAAAACTCACACAGCAGAAGCAGGCAGGCATTGGGGGAAAGCAATATGTCCTTCTCCTCTTCAGTGTTTATTTGAACTATGCCAAAATGGAAGACTCTGGGAGTGGAGAACATTGTGCTAATATTACCATCTTTCTTTCAGAAGCAGGCAGATAGTTTCACTCACCATTTTCCCCACTGCCTCTTTTAACCTCTGAAAATCTGCTCTGGGGAAAATTGTCCTTCTCCCATTCTGCTTTTCTGGATTTTGTCTTTTCCATGAGCAGAAAGATCTATTTTCTTCACAAAAACTGGTCTAACTACAGGCATATTTAAAGATAAAATATGTCAACACATGAAATTTAATCTGGTACAAGAGGTGTCACAGAGCAAGTATGATTTGTTTCTTCATGACAAAATAGAGGGCTGTAAGCCACCCACTGCAATTGAAGGGCAACCTTTTTTAAAAAAATAAAGAAGTACAATAAAACTCCATAAAGTCCCATATCTTGCTACATTTAAAGCTGTGAGAGCTTCATTTGCCAGAAGGTTCATTTGCCAGAAGGTTCCACACCTTCCTACACACTACAATACTGGAGCTTCCCTGTGGCCACACAGTATGTGTCCGGTGAGGGGACTGACTACAGATTGACTTTTAAATTCTTATTCATCAGAAATTCTGTTTAGTAGGCAGCATTAGCCCGTACCCCATTATTGTCCCCTCCTGATACCTGAGATAACCTTAATTATCTGAAAAAGTCATTGGCCATCACTATATTATGTACAATGTACATAATCACGAGGAGAATTTCCTTACCAGGTATAATCTTTACTTCATAAATCACAATCACTTATAGGGTTCCTCTGCTTTCAGTTTTGCCTCTTTGGAAGAGGCAGTGTGGTGAGTTTGAAAACCTGAGTCTGCTTGTGGCCCTTTGCCTCATGGTTAACGTTAGCTGCTTTATTGATGACAAAACACACAATATGAAAAGAAGACAATAGTAAGAAAACTTTATAAAGAAAACACTTGAGGGGCTCTTCCTGTGCTTCCAAAGGCAAAAGGAACTTAAACTGAAGTTACCTCTTGGAATATTTTTTTGGTTTGATTTTGACCTCTCAAGCAATATCGATCTTGACCTTGTACCGCTCAGGGTGTGGCGGTCCTCATTTTTCCCAGCAAATGGCCTTTCTCTTGATTTGATTTAGTGTTGTGTTGGGGATATGTCACTTTTATTTTTCTCTGAAACAAAATGAAAGTGTCAGATTGCACGGGAACAAGGTCTTCCTCATTTATTATACTAATGTGGTCTAAGTCCAGTTACCTATTACTCTGATGAAAGCTGAGCAGTGCGCCTCCCCTAATTCATTAGTGGCAAGACAGATATATTTTCCAGTATCAGCAACAACTGCATTTCTTTTTACAAGGTAGTAGATGTCCCCTAATTTCTCAATCTGAAAAAAATAATAATGAAATATGAACAGAGATTAGTGCTGAAATGAAAGGCATAGGCCACTGTCCCCAAAGGAAACGTTTAAACATACACTTATTTCTCTTGCTGCCATTCTGATGCCATCTTTTGTCCAAATGACATTTGGCCTTGGCTCTCCGTGTATTGTACAGTGTAAATCTAAATCATCACCTTCTTGCAGAATGAGGTGTCCAAATTTGTTTATGAAGTTGGGCTGTTTTCCTTGTACTGACGAAGGAAGAGAGACACAAAGAAAGCAAATATATTGTGCTTAAAAAACAACATTCAGCTAAGAAATTGTTAGACACCACAGAGAAGCGATTTATAGGAAACTGAATCACATGCAACAGATGTGGGGTTAAACAGGATTGCAACGTGAATAGTGTTAAGTTTGAGCAATGAGAGGCTGAACCAGAGCATGAGTGCAACAATACTTTATTAAATAATAAAGGGCTGACCGTGCTTGCCAAGCCTGGAACTGGCTCGCAGCAATCAGCGACTGGTTGGACCCCGCAGCCTGCTTTTATAGCTGGCTGCTGGGGAGAACCAACCAATGAGGAAAGGGGGAAGAACGCCCACTCAAAGTGAGTGGACCTGAGTGAGAACTCCTGGAGTTCTCAGGACATAACACCCCTACCCCCCAGCTGTGAACATGCATAGTCTTTGAGGTAGGCAGGAGGTTTATGTTGGCGCCCGGAACGGCGTAGTTCTGGAACATTGTCTGTCCGTCCGGGGTCTGCCTGGGCAGGCAGAGGCGGCAAAGTGTCACCAGTGTGCCCCTCGGGTTGGGCCTGCCCTGAGCTCGTAGGGTTGCTCACTGGGGATGTGCTCTCGAAGGCTGGATCGGGCTGGTCAACTGTCTGGGCGCTGCTGTCTGTGCTCGGGCTTTCGGAACCGGTTGTAGGTGTGAACTGATCGCCGGGCGTGAAGTGGATGTGAGGCTGAGGATGAAGCCTCCCCTCGTCTAGGGTCTCTGGGTCCCTGCTGGCGATGGTGCTGAGGCGTCTGCGCAGTTGGTCTATGTGCCTTCTCCAGACGCGGCCATCCTCCAGTCTGACCCGATATGACCGCGGCCCGG
This sequence comes from Pseudonaja textilis, assembly GCF_049901715.1. Classification (NCBI taxonomy): domain Eukaryota; kingdom Metazoa; phylum Chordata; class Lepidosauria; order Squamata; family Elapidae; genus Pseudonaja; species Pseudonaja textilis. The sequence continues at coordinate 183,717,362 of NC_141990.1, read as the reverse complement.
TGATGGCTATGATCTCGCCCGGGATCCACAGGGGGTCTCCAGCGAAGTTCCTCGCGAAAACTGGCTCCTGTAAGATAAAATGTCTGACCCCCGATGAGGAAGCGAGGGGAGAGTCAGGGCAGTATTGTGGGTGTAGTCTGTCCAATACAGTCCTCAGGCGCCTGCCCATCAGGAGCTCAGCTGGGGACTTATTGGTGACTGAACAAGGAGTTGAGTGCTGGCTCATCAGGAACCGCGAGAGTTTGTGGTGCCAGTCATCTTTGTTGAACCTTGCCAGGGCTTCTTTAGTGGTCCTGACGGCCCTTTCAGCCAGCCCGTTACTGGCAGGGTGAAATGGGGCTGTGAAAATGTGGCGGATACCCAGGGTGGCAGCGAAGCGGCTGAACTCAGTCGATGCGAACTGTGGGCCATTATCGGAGACGATGGAGTCGGGTAGCCCGTGCGTAACGAACAGGCATGTCAATACGTTGGTGATTGCTAGTGTGGTGGTCGTGGATAGCTGTGCTACGTCAATCCACTTGGAATAAGCGTCCACGACCACCAGGAACATCTTCCCATGCAGAGGGCCCGCTAGGTCGATGTGGATTCTAGACCAAGGAGCGCTGGCATTTTCCCATCTAGCAGGGGTGGCAATGGGGGGAGCAGGACGGGATTCCTGGCAAATGTTGCAGGAACTTACCCAATTGACAATGTCCTCGTCTAGACCTGGCCACCACACGTAGCTGCGTGCTAACGCTTTCATTCTCACGATGCCAGGATGTCCCTTGTGCAACGCTTCCAGAATTCGGGTACGCAGTGAGGCCGGGATGACCACTCGAGTGCCCCATAGTAGACAGCCCTGCAGACTTGACAATTCCTGCATGCGAGTCTTAAATGGTGTGAATTTGTTATCAACATTGCCACCCGGCCACCCCCTCCTCACCCAGTCGAGCACCTGGGCGACTGTTCGGTCTGTGTTGGTTTTAGCAGCAATGTCCATGGCCGTGATGGGTAGGTCCAACTGGGTGATTTCGAAAATAGCGTGGACAGGAGCAGGGTCTTCAGCCGGGGCCGGCAAGGGGCAGCGACTGAGGGCGTCAGCGTGGGACAGTGTTTTGCCCGGGCGGTGTACCAGTCTGTAGGAGTAGGCTGCTAGGAAGAGAGTCCACCTTGTCATCCTAGGGGAAAGGACTTGAGGGGTCTGCTTGTCCCCGGCTAGGAGACCCAGGAGGGGTTTGTGGTCAGTGACCAGCTCGAAAAAAATGGCCGAAAAGGAATTCGTGAAATTTTTTCACAGCTGCAACAGCTGCTAGGGCTTCCTTATCAATCTGGCTATAATTGCGCTCCGTGGTAGAGAGCGTCCTTGAGAAAAAGGCGATGGGAGCTTCGGCACCATTGGGAAGCCTGTGACTTAGTACCGCCCCGATTCCAAAAGGGGAGGCGTCAGCTGCCAGTACTAAAGGGAGGCTAGGGTCGAATTGAATAAGTACCGCCTCTGACGTGATTAGTGATTTGACGGCGTTAAAGGCATGGTCTTCCTTGTCCCCCCAGTGCCATGGTGACTTTTTATCCAGTAATCTGTGTAGGGGTTCAGCTACTGATGCTTTATGGGGCAAAAAGGATGCGTAAAAGTTCAATAGCCCCAAGAACGCCTGCAGTTCTGTTTTGGAGGTTGGAGTGGGTGCCTCGTGGATTGCCTTAACCTTGGACTCCAGGGGATGAATGCCAGAGGCGTCAATTTTATAACCCAGAAAGTCCACCTGTCTAGTGGCAATGGTACATTTTTCTTTTTTCAACTTGAGGCCATGCTGTCTGAACCTCTCTAACACAGCTCGAACTCTTTGGAAGAGTTGGGGTCTGTCCCTGGCCGAGACTAAGATGTCGTCGAAGTAGGGTACTACACCAGGAGGCCCTGCAAAATCCGCTCCATGAGGGATTGAAAAATACCCGGGCCACACTTACGCCAAATTGGAGATGCTTGCATCGGAAGGCACCCTGTGAGTGACAATTGTCTGGAGTTCCGCTGTTTGGTTATCTACAGGGAACTGCTGATATGCTTGAGACATGTCCAATTTAGCAAAAATGGTGCCTGGTTCGAATGTGTGTAATAAGTGTTGGATGACGGGCACAGGATAAGCGCTAACTTGCAGAAATTTATTGATTGTCGTCTTGTAGTCTGAGCAAATTCTCAGGCTACCGTCTTTTTGAGGGGTGTGACAATGGGCGTCTCCCACTTGGCGAAATCTGTTGGCTCAATGACCCCTTGTTTTAATAGTTTATCCAATTCTGCATCTAGTTTTGGCCGAATAGCGAATGGGACCCTACGCGGTTTTAGTCTGATTGGGACTGCTTGGGGGTCAACCGAGAATGAGATGGGGTACCATTATAACACCCCAGCTCTTCGCTGAATACGTCTGAGTAATCAGCGAATAAGGAGTCAGTGTCTGAGGTTGAGACAGCATGGACTCCTGTTAGCCCTAGGCCGAGATGGGGAAACCAATCGAGCCCCAATAAGGTGGGTAGATTGCCGTTAACTACCACTAGAGGTAGGTGGCCTTTAAAAGCTTTAAAACTGACAAGGAACTTGCCTCTGCCGATTACAGGAATGGTCTTCCCTGGTAGTCCTTCAGGCCAAACTGGCATCTCTGGAGCCGGCTAGTGGATAGGCTTGGTTGGAGCCTCTTAAGGGTGTTCCACGAGATAATTGAGAGCGCTGACCCTGTGTCAACCTCCATGCGGCACGGTTTACCTTCTAGGGAAACGGAGAGAGAAATTTTACTAACAGTGTGGCACGTGTGTTTGGCAAGGTGGTGCGTGCGACAGTTCAGTACTTGCCTCTGTGGTCCCGAGTGCGAGGGAGGGTGCCTTTGTGCTGCGCTTTGGGGGGCTTGGCAGACTCTCGCGATGTGTCCCCTTTTATGGCAGTTATTGCAGGTGGCTCCTTTAAACTTGCAGGTGGCCCTCTGATGAGATCCCCCACAGACTAGGCACAGGGTGATGTGCTTGGGAGGACCACTGTTTTCTTTTCTGGCTCCTACCTGCGGCCGTCTGTCGTTGGATAGGCGGTGGACTTCGTTTTCATCACTTATGGGTTCCTCTGCTACCACCTCCTCGGAGTGGACTGGGAGTGATGTCAGCTTGGCGCTAGGGCCCTGGATTTCGGTGGCTGATGTTGTTGCCAACTCGACTGCCAAGGCTTCCTCGACTGCTTGTGCGAGGTTGAGGTCTTTCTTTGCGAGAAGTCGCCTTTGCAGGTGGAGGTCCTTGACCCCGCAGACTAATTGATCGAGGAGCATGTCCTCCAGGTAGGTTCCAAACCCACAATGCAGTGCTGCTGTTCTGAGAGCGGCCATATATTGATTTATGGTCTCCTTGCTCGATTGCTTCCTCATACGGAAGGTGAATCTTCTGGCAATCTGTGAGGGCCTGGGGAATAGTGGTTAGTGAGAATTTCAAGTAACTCTGACCACGGAACGTTTTCAACTCACGAGGGGCCACGAGCGCTGCGGCCGTATCGTAGACGGTGGCCCGCAGTAGATTAGGAAATACGATTTTTCCGATGCTCCCCGCATCCGCCAGGCCAACTGCATCGATATAATGATTGAAGCGGTTCTTATACGATTCCCACTTCTCCTCGTCTGGTTTAAACGCCGGGAAGACTGGATTGGAACTCATGGTGCTGGAACCGGTTGAATAACCTGAGGAAAAAATCTCTCTGGGGCAGCAGACAATGTTTTAGGGCCCGTGGTGGGCAAGTGATTTCAGCTCGGGAGAGGCTGTTTTAAATCCTCTCTTTCTCTCTGGGTTAACCACGTTAGACTGTTAGCCGTTGATGGCGTTTGGGTTCGCGCCTGAGTGGGCGTCAGTGACTGGCTACAGTGCTGTGCTGTACCTTTTATGGTTTGAAATTCAAATGACAACCGTTTGAATTTCGCGCCTGATACAGAGCGGCTGCGGCTCGCAGCGCTTCACTTTCCCTGTAGCTGGGCTAACAAGCGGCTACAGACGCTTCTAACTTTTGATTCTGACCGCTCTCTCTGGCTGCGGATCAGCGTTTGCTCTTTTTGTTTGCTCTTTTTGTTGGCTGACCGCTCTCTCTGGCTGCGGATCAGCGTTCCCTTATCGCCGGCTGATCGCTCTCTCTGGGCTGCGGATCGGCGGCTAGTGACTCAGCGGTTCCATGGTGCTACTGGTAGCCATCCCATCCTCGTCGCCAGTGTTAAGTTTGAGCAATGAGAGGCTGAACCAGAGCATGAGTGCAACAATACTTTATTAAATAATAAAGGGCTGACCGTGCTTGCCAAGCCTGGAACTGGCTCGCAGCAATCAGCGACTGGTTGGACCCCGCAGCCTGCTTTTATAGCTGGCTGCTGGGGAGAACCAACCAATGAGGAAAGGGGGAAGAACGCCCACTCAAAGTGAGTGGACCTGAGTGAGAACTCCTGGAGTTCTCAGGACATAACAAATATGACCATGCAGCAGAATGGGACTGTTAAAACTAAGGGTGCACCAATTAGAAAAATAGTTTTTAAGTTACAGAAAGTAATAGTTCCATTCTATCCTGCATTGGCCAAACCTTTTTTCAAGTACTGTATAAAGTTCTGGAAAGTATTAGCGCCATTGGAACAGGTGCGGAGAACCGTAACAAAAATGATCAAAGGATTGGAAAGTGAGGCCACGTTCCGAGGCTGAAACAGATCTCTGAGCACAGAGGACTAAGCTGTAAATCCCACTGCCGATTTCTCACCCTGCATTTAGATCTATTTCAGTCATAAGGCCTGCCTGAGGCAATATGGGGAATCTGCTGCCACTTCCAAGCAGCAGTTAGAAGAAATGTATTTTTTGGGAAGAGATTTGCAAGAGACGCTTGATTACCAAGCTTGGATTTGCTGAGAAATCTCTCTTCCCTGGTTGACCAAGAAAGACGCTTTCTGACTGAGCACTGGATCTCTGCAGCTGCTTCAGTTACAGTGCGAGATCCCCACACTGCTCTGAGCACTTTAAGCTCCCAAGCATGGAGTTTATATTTCAAATGTAAACTTAGACTTGCGTAATTAAAAAAAAAGATTGTGTGAAGATGTCCAAACTTGCAAAGATGAAAAATTAACGTTTGATTATGGATAAGACAATAAGTATATTTGTTAATAATTGGAAACCCTTTACAGATCTTTTGCTGAAAATTAGGAGTTTGATGATTAGAAAAAGGACATGGAGGGAAGGGAGCATAATGTAACTTTAGATAGAGAAAATTTACACAATTGCTGTAAAGAAGAAACTGCTACTCTCTATATTTTTTCTGGGTTTTTTTTTCTGTTTTACTTTTTTGTACTTTTTTTTTCCATTTCTTTCCTATTTACTTACCACTTTTCTTTTACTTTTCTTACTTTCTTTTTTTCTTTAAAATTTGATGCTTTTACTTTGATTTTTTTTTTTTTTAATAAAAATTAGTTTTAATAAAGATGATTGCAAGGGCACTAGAACTAGGGGGAAAACGGAGAGGATGAATCATGTTAAGCCTTGAGAAGAAATCACCAGGAGGATATTATGACCTTTAAAACCTGAAAGCGGAGGAGGGACTTGGTCTGAAAGATCAAGATTTCTTTTCGAGTGCAAAAGAACAGTACATGAAATATACACAAATAAAATAATATGTTTGCAATGAAATACATCTTGATCAAATGCTATGGAAAACCATAGTGATAGGACCAAAATTAAAAGCAGTCAAGCAGAGGCTGAATCCTGGTGAGGGTGCTTTAATTTGGGTTCATGCAATAAACAGATGGTGCTACATCTTTGGAGTCTTTCATAAGCTGCAGCAAAGATTTTAGAAGTAATAGAAAAGTATGGGATCTGTAGGTATGGTATTCATATCAACATTTTGCCTGAGAAGCTATGCTCACATGCTAGGGATGCTACTGAAACCTCAGTTGCTTTCTGATGTTGTTTTGCAGATGAACTAAACCTTTCAGAACTACAGAGCATAAGGTATTTGATCCCACTGGGGCAGCCCAGGTTGTAGTTCTGTCTTATACAGCAAAGCTGATAGTGACTCTAGGCTAGCATTTCCAAACTTGGCAATTAAGGTATGTAGACTTTGACTCTCTGAATGCTGACTGGGTATTTCTGGGAGTTAAGATCCGTATATCTTAAAATTGCCAAGTTTGAAAAACACTGATGTAAAATTATATTTATCTGGAAATATAAATAAAAATATTTCCACAAGAAAATGTTCCTGTTGGCACTGTGGCACAAATTATTGGGGTCTCCATACCTGTGCTGCAAAGATCCAGATGAGAGTTAAATAATAGCAAAGGCAAATATAAGGCTTTTCCCTTCAACTAGTCATCATTTGAAATTTGACACATCCAAGCTTCAACTAAATTGGCATGAAATAGTTATAGAAAACTTCTTTTATCATCTGGATTTTTGCTGTGGGGGGGTCTAAGAAAATAAATAGCAGTGCACAGGTCTATCAGTGATATTAGCATTTCTGAAGAAAGAAGTTCATTAAATATCACTAGGGAGATGACAATAGTGACTACAAACTGCTGCAATTACACAAAATTGTTTTATAAATATGAAAAAAAGGAATCTGGTATAGAATGCTTAACAAGTTACGTTTTTCACTTTAGCAATCCCACTTACACAAAAATAAATCAGGTGTGGTTAAGCAATATGGACAGGATCATTGCTTCTTAAGGATAAAACGATTTTTAGTCTTGGATTAAGTGATTATATGAAGATTTGAGAAAATGTAAATCTCCTGACAGATTCCTCCGCAAATAGATACTTTATGAACAAAGGGGAAGGGAGACAACTAGTTCAATTCCCCTGCTAATCTGAAAAATAAAATAAAATAAAGAACTTTAACCAAATTAAGACTTTCTATCTCCTTCCTGAGGCATCATATCATTATCAACAGTAGTTCTGGAGAAAACCAAGAGCCCATTTGTTGATTTATGGCGGTCAGTTTTTCTGTTTTGTTTAGTTCCTCAGATGTGCATTTATGCTGTATTGGACAGTGGGGAGTACTTTGATAACTGAAGCTAATAATTAAGGGTAAAGAAAAATACTCAGAGATAGGTTGCAGGAACCACAAAGAGCAAAACTTTGCAAGAAACTTGAAACCATAGAATTGAAAGAGGAAAGCTTCTTACATGCTTTAAAAGAAAATGACTGGCATACAATATTATAAATGCAAAAATATTGTTCAAATTAGATTTTCCCCAGCATAGACTTCTTCATTAGATAGAGGTTTACATGGGAGAAACAATTTCCTTATAATACTTTATTTTTCTTTTTAGTTGGCAGATATGAAATTGCATAGAAACAGGCCCTCTTCTTAGTAAAAGACTAACAGAAATGCTTATTATAAAATAGGCATTTTGCCATGGAAACAATACAACTGAAGCAGGTGCATTGTTTACATCTCTTTGTAGAGTGATATATTTTCTTATGATTTCTATTTCAGACTCTATTTACCCATGGGGGCTTTTCACTTAAAATTCACAAACAGCAAACAGGTTTTTGCAGTAAGTTTGTTCACCTAAAATCACAAAAGAATCTTGTTAGGCATATGTTAATCCTGGTATAAATCTAACATAGGTTTTTGTACCCCCACCAAAATATTTGCATATGTGGGCATAATCTGTAGAAGTAATCCTATATTCTTCTGAACATTTCTGAGAATACCATGGAGAGCCAAGAAAACAAGCAGATGGATCATCAAATAAATCATCCCAGAGTTTTCACTTGAGGCAAGAATAATGAAAATTCACAGAATATCGGAGTTGGAAGGGACCTTGGAGGTCTTCTAGTCTAACCCCCCACAAGCAGGAGACCCTATAACATTTCAGAAAAGTGGTTGTCCAATCTCTTTTAAAACCTCCAGTGATAGAGCACCCATAACTTCTGAAAGCAAGCCATTCCAATGATGAATTGTTCTAACTGCCAGGGTATTTCCTCTTAGTTCTAAGTTGTTTCTCTCCTTGATTAGTTTCCATCCATTGCTTCTTGTCCTGCCTTCTGGTGCTTTGCCAAATAGGTTGGCTCCTTTGTGGCAACCCCTGAGATATTGGAACACTGCCATCATGTCACCCTAGTCCTTCTTTTCATTCAACATACCTAATTCCTGCAACCGTTCTTCATATGTTTTAGCCTCCAGTCCGTTATTCATCTTTGTTGTTCTTCTCTGCACTCTTTCTAGAATCTCAACATCCCTTTTATATCGTGGCAACCAAAACTGGATATAATATTCCAAGTGTGGTATTGCTCTCTCAAATTATTGTACAGACATATTATGCAAGGACCTAGTTGTCAGGAAAAGGTTCCAATGTTAGAAAAGGGGGAATGAAATAGAAGAAAAGGATGATCAGAAACAAGACAGACAGACTTAACAGTGCAATGAATGCACCTTTGGAAGACTTGACAGAATAGGTTAGGGATAGATCATCATAGAGAAAGCATGAGTCATTCTGTGTCTGAGATGGGTAGTCTCTAAATTTGATATAACAAACAAACAAACAAATAAATAAATACTTATGTGCTCACTTAGAGTCGACACTAATCACATAATAAATCAATCTTATATTAGTAAGCAATTGGGGCCTACACAGAGACAGACTGATCCTTCTTTTACTTTAAGTAGAAGTATTGCAAAATGATTTATCTTTGCTTTTAAAAACTGGCATGATAAATATTTCAAGATATGGCAACACTGTCATCAAATGACTGTAGGAAGATGAATAGTCCTTAATGGGTCTAAGTCTACATGGAGGGAAGTAAGCAGTGGGGTGCCACAGGTTCCGTCTTAGGCCCAGTACTCTTCAATATCTTCATTAACGACTTAGATGAGGGAATAGAAGGGGAACTTACCAAATTTGCAGATGATACTAAGCTGGCAGGAATAGCTAACACCCGAGAAGATAGGCCCAAGATCCAGATGGATCTTGACAGACTAGAACACTGGGCCATATCTAGCAAAATGAAATTCAACGTAGAGAAAAGTAAAGTCCTACACTTAGGCAAGAAAAACCAAAGGTACACATATAGGCTGGATGAAACCAGGCTCAATAGCAGTAACTGTGAGAGGGATCTAGGAGTCTTACTGGACAACCAGCTAAATATGAGCCAGCAGTGTGCAGCAGTCACCAAGAAAGCTAATGCAATCCTAAGATGTATTAATAGAGGGATACAATCAAGATCAAGGGAAGTACTAATACCACTCTATAAAGCATTAGCAAGACCACACCTATAGTACTGCATCCAGTTTTGGTCACCACATTATAAAAAGATGTTGAGACTCTAGAAAAAGTACAGAGAAGAGCAACCAGGATGATTAGGGGTCTGGAGGCTAAAACATACAATGAACAGTTGCAGGAACTGGGCTTGGCTAGTCTAGTAAAGAGAAGGACCAGGGGAGACATGATAGCGGTCTTCCAATATTTGAGGGGCTGCCACAGGGAGGAGGGGGTCAAGCTATTTTCTAAAGCACCCGAAGGCCAGACAAGGAAAAATGGATGGAAACTGAACAAGGAGACATTTAACCTGGAAATAAGGAGAAACTTTCTGACAGTGAGAACAATCAACCAATGGAACAACTTGCCCTCAGAAGTTGTGGGAGCGCTACCACTTGAGACTTTCAAGAAGAGATTGGACTGCCATTTATCAAAAATGGTGTAGGGCAATGGCCCCCAACCTTTTTTGTGCCACGGCACGGTACCGGCATCACAAAATGATCCGCGGCCCAGTACCAGCATCAGCACACATGACAAGGCAAGGCGAGCCGAGCGACCAGCCAGCCATCCATCCCCCACTTCTCCCCACCACCTTCAACTCCTCCTTTGTACCTTTGTCGATAGGCTTCACTTCAGGATGGCTTTGGGATGGTCACTTGGCTCACCTTGCCTTGGGTGCTGAAAGAATCCTCGTGCCTTAGTTTTGTTCGAAGCCACCCTCCCCCTTCAATGAAACTAGGCGCAAGGATTCCTTCGGGACCCAAACGCCGCTTTCCCACCGGAAAAGCTCACCCGGAAGCACTTTCTCGTCAAACACGATGGCGGCGCCCAGCAAACCGGCGGCCCAGTAGAAAATGTTCCACTGACCGGTACTGGTCCATGGCCCGGTGGTTGGGGACCCCTGGTGTAGGGTCTCCCGCTTGGGTGGGGAGTTGGACTAGATGACCTACAAGGTCCCTTCCAACTCTGATTATCTGTTATCTGTTATCAATCAGCCTGGACTTAAGGGACCCATTTTTCTTGTCATCCTTCCATTACTTGGAATTTAAGATTGAGGTCTATTTCCTATATAGGTCCCTCTTCTTGTGATTTTATTTTATTTCTAATTCTTGAAGTTATTACATATGTGTTAGCCAGGGGTAGGATGCTACCGATTATTACATATGTGTTAGCCAGGGGTGGGATTCTATAGAACCAGTTCTAACCAGTTCTATAGAACCCCTTCTTAACTTTCTATCCAGTTCGGGAGAACTGATAGTTAGAAGAAATCTCCTTTTGTTTTTTTCCACCCTTATTACATTCTTGGCAGTATGCTTAGACTTACTGTCTCCGAAGGAGGTTTTTTTCCTTTCCTGATACTTTCTTAAAGGGGAAGGGTTGTTTTAAGCTTTTTACACTGCTGTTGGGAGGAAATGCTCCCCTGGAAATACTTCCAGCTGGCATGCAATGATCAGCACTTTGAAGAAATAATTGAATAATGAAGCAGACCTGTGGAAAGAAGTTTTTTAATGACAAGGAACCAAGATGAGTGACATTTAGCAAGGCTTCTTGGCTAGTTAGAAAGACTGACATTCAAACATGAGTTTACATACCCTTTCTGAGTTTTGGTCTAAAACTGGTTTTTAGTGAAGTTTAATTCTGTCCTTGGTGTCCTTAGTGATCTTGCGTTTGTTGATGGGATAATTTTCCCTATTCAGCTTTGTTGGAAGGAAAAAGATTAATCTCTGTTCCTGAAAAAAAAACTGGGTTGAAAAATCTGGCTAGTTCCTGTGTCTATTTGTTCTGGTAATTGATTTAATAAGCAACAGCTACTGTTGTGATTTAATTATTTGTATTGTGTTTGAATTTTTTCATGCCTCATGGTTTCTTTTTCTATCTGGGGAGGGAGTCTTTCTTCACTGCTTTAGTGGTATCTGGAACTGTCCTTTTGGGACAGTGTACTTCCAAGAGGCAGGATACAAGCTTGGCACTGATTTTTTACTGCATTTCTGGGGGCATGTGACCTTTCCTTAAATCTGGATGATTTCCTTAGGATATCTTGTGAGGTGAGTGAGACCAGCTGGTATCTTTAAGTGGTGCAAATGGATCTAAGGATTGCTTTTCCTGGGTGTGCTTTTTCTGGAGAGCTTAAATGACCTTTCTGCTAAAGAGTTTCACTTTATGAGCAAAAGATGGCTGCTTGATTGTTATCACTGCCTTTTAACTATTTTAATTCCTCAAGGTGCTCTGGCACCCTGCCTCATTTGTAACTCCGGTTTGCAGCTATTTTTAATCTAATGATTCGTATTTAGGGAAACTTTTTGCAAGCAAAAAAGCCTTTTGTGTTTTTGTACAGGTAATCCTTGACTTACAACAGTTCCTTTAGTGACCATTCAAACTTACAATGGCTCTGAAAAAAGTAACTTATGACCATTTTTCACACTTACGACCGTAGCATCATCCCCACTGTCATGAGAGGCCAGGCGAGGAAAAACGCCCCTTGACGTGAGTGATGTTGAGTTGGCCATGCCCGCCCAGTCACATGACCACCAAGCCACACCCACCAACTAAACCACATCCACAGAACTGGTTGTTAAAAAATTTAAATCCCACCCCTGGTGTTAGCTTTGTTGAAGAAGACACAAAATATTGGATTGTGATTTATTTCGATCCATTTTCTTCCTGTGAGATTCCAAAACCCCAAAATGAATATTATTAAATGCAGAATTGCTTTCTCATCATCTTTAATTTATCTACCCTTTGAAACATTGAGTAACTAATATTTCCACAAGTACAATTTATGAAAGATTAACCAACTAATATTGCAATTTATACAGCATGGTTTAAAGTGAGAATCATTTATCTTCCGAAGAGGTCCACAGAGAAAGATATAAACAAAACATTCTCCAACTAATGCAGAAAGATAACTTTCTGGCTTGTGACTTCAGAGAAAAATGAACACTACTTAGTTTAACAGTTCTTTTTTCCAACTTGGAAATTTTGCTGATTACTGGAAACTAGTTGATGCTTTGTTTTTCTAAAAAATAAATAAATTGCACATACTCGTTGAGTAGACACTTACCGGAAGAAAAACGTAAATGAGGCACTGGGGAAACCAAGCAAAAACATGAGTTTTCTGGTTTTTCTTTCTCTGGTACAAGATTGGCCCTGGATAGTGCTTGGATAAACTAATCAAAAAACACCATAGCAGGTGACTAGATTGAAAATAAGGGGGAAAATATCTAGCTCAACTAGAGTAAATCTTTATCTTTATTCCCAGCTTCATTTCAGTTGTAGCATCCCAACAGACCAGAGCTCCCTTTCCCAGATGAGTTTGCCTTGCTTCATCTTTATTCTAAGTACTTTACTCTAATTTTCATTCAGTTAGGCTTGCAGAGTGGCTTATAAAACCCATATGAACAAGAAGAAATTAAATAAGGAATAAACCAATATAGCCCAGTACATAACCATAAAATATTTTGCAACCGAATGGACAATGGGGATGACAACATGAAAAAGAGGACTGCTGCAGCTGCTGTAATCCTCTTCCAGACCACTGTTAAAAGGGTAGAAAATTTATCCTTTTGGGGAGGAGGAGTCAAATGGTGACATGCTAGGAGCTTATCCTATTTTCCATTCAACCATCTTAGTCTCATTTTGTGGGATTGAGAAATACAGGCAGAATATAATCCAGACACTACAACTCAATTTTTAAACAAATTAATTCGTTTAAACAAATTAAAACCTGATTCCAGATTACCTGGAATTGTGCGTGCAATTTTTTCTTTCCATTTACCTATGCATTATACAATATGTTTAACAAAGGACAGATGATACCCAACAAAATATATTTTGGAGAGTCCAATGAACCAGAAAAAGTCTTTTTTGTTGCATTATTCTACTTTTAAAGAAAACTAAATGTACTTGTGTTCCTGGGATGATTAAGTTTGGAATACAGAGTACTCCAATTCTCTATAAAACATTATTTGTAAGCAATCCAATATTATTTTTCTAATCTTTAAAATTTGTTGATAATATTGTTGACGTAGCCTATATAAAAACCTTTTCCAATGCTTACTGGAGCTTCACAGGCTGCTAAAACTTCCTAATGAAACAAAGAATATAATAATCTCCATTTAGTTGCCTTTGGTAATTTACACTCCCTTTTAAAAACACTTTGACAGTCTTAAAATATGTCATTAATAACCAAATTAATGATGATGATCCAATTTTGTAATTATGCTCTGCAAACTGAAGTTTTACCATCACTTTTAAAAGGACTTCTTCCAGATAGTCAATTTTTCAAGAGAATACCCAATATGTCTAATCACCTTAAGTACTTAACTGACCCAATATGTCTAATTACCTTAAGTAAATATCACCGAATTCCTTTTGTTGTTACTGAAATTAACAAGTACAGCCAATGATTCAAAAGACAATCTGAAAAACTGAAATCACCATTATTATATAAAAACTAAAACTTTAGGAGAGAAATTTTTGATATTTTACTGTTTCATACAAAATTTATCATTAACATGCCAACTTATTTACAAAACACAATTAAAATAGGCAAAACTCTCAAAATGTATATCAGTCTTGAAGCCATGTTTATTTTCATCCCATTTATCTTTCTCCACAGAATCTTAGGCATTTTGATCAATCATTTCATGTTCTCTTTTTTTCTGTACCACTTGAAACCTTTGCTTCTACTAAACAGCATATTTTCCCAGGAATAATTATAGAACCTATTTAGTAAAAAAATAAACAGTAAACAAATCCTACATTTACATAGTTCTTTGAATACTTTATTGTCAATGGGCAGGTTTTTAGAGTTATTCTAACATATTTTATATCTGGAATTGTTTACCAAATTGCTATACCACTTCTTCAACCCTTTATTACAGAAAAAGGGATAGGGATTTTTGTTATATGCGGTGCAATGGAAACAGTCTGCAACTTGCCACCATCTCCACAAGCATGCATTTTTAATTTCTATTTTTTTTTCTGTTTTCTATCTATTTCAGTTTCATTGCACCTACATTAGTCTAAGCAACTACAAATTTGAACAACCAAAACAAACGATAAAATTAAAAATGATTAAAACCAGTAAATGGTTGATCAGAATTCACTCATAAAGTCTTATACATCACTGACTGCAGGGACAGTGTGTCCATCTTTTTTTTTTTTCAAGCATTGGGAAATGTGTTCCTCACTGATGTGCCTTTATGTTAGGGGGGCAACAAATGTTAGGTACACTCTTCCTGCTTCCAAATACAAGACTGGATTAACTTCAGTGACCACTAAGCCATTAACACATTCTTGCATTGAAGCATTCTTCTCTCTTCAGAGGATTTCAGAAGGATATCTCCCATCAGAGAGACACATCAGGTTGGAGAAAAAGCGGCCAATGAGTCTCCAGCCCGCAGACCTGCTTTGTTTTAAAAACTAGCGCATCAGTTGATAAAATAAATTCCACAAAATTGCCAAGATGGAAAACAAGAAAAGAAACAAGGTCTGTAAAAGATCTCCAAACCAAGAGAAAAATAAAAAAATAAAAACTAAAATTCAGAATTACATCATCCAACTTTTACATTTTTCCTAAATAGGCAATTTACTCACCTAAAACATAGTAAAATGTAAATATAATTAAAAATTGGCATTCAATAAAACCAGGCTCCCTTTTGCTCTTATTCTGTACTCTTTTACTATTCTCATTTGGTTGAACTCTGTACTATTTTAGTTTGCCACAATGGGGCATCTGGATCCCATAAAACAATCTTCCCTTCCAAAGTATTCAAGTACACTCTCTTCAAAAGGACAGGCAGAAATGCAGTTAGTACAGGACAGTGATCTCACTGTTCTTCTGTGAAAATGAACAGCAATGAGCGTTTTAAAATTTGGTTTTGTTTCAAGCTATGCACTTAATCAGCCAAAAAATTTAAACACTTAACTCTCTTGGTTTGTTTGTTTGTTTTGATCAGCCACAAATCTGTAGGCAAAAAAGTACTAGCTATCCACCAGAGAAAGCTTTCTTATGAATAACTGAACTAAATAATTATCTAATGTTATCATCAGCGCATGCCAACACCTAGGATACCTCAAGGGTCACTGAAAGCAACATATTATCCTGGCTTGAAACCTCAAGTTTTCTATGTTGCTGTTAAGCTTGTCCTTCTTTCATTTGATGATGTACCTCAAAAAGACATTTTGGGAGGAATCCCAAGATCCATTAACTGATTACGTAGGTTTGCCGTTTAATATTACCAAAAAGATAGTAATAAATTTCAATCTCTTACAGGTGGGCTCACTTAGGCCTTTTTTTTTTAAATGGCATGTGATGATAGAATTAGATCACAGGATCTCAAAGGTTGGAAAAACACAAGTCCTGCAAATTAAGACATTATTGAAAGAAAGTATCTATAGCTGTTGCTCAGAGACATTTAGTTGCACTTTATGTCCTGTCATAAGTTATTAATTTGTCCCCTTGATTTCATAAAACCTGACCATATTAATTTTAACTCAGTCTGGGTGTTTAGTAATCCTTTACAGTAAATAAACCTTAGTTCTCTTTCTAGGGTAGGAACTATTAATGGAGTAGAAAAAGCAAAATGGACCTCTTTTTTCAATGTATGCAATTCTGAATTTTTGTAATCAGTTCCCAAAGAAGTATTTAATTGGACATAAACCTTCATACATTCATTTTTCATGAACAGACTACATTTAAAGAAAATGTTACACATGACCTGCAAAATATTTTCTATTCATTGAGTTAGCCTAACTTTCCTCTCTGGACCAGCCAGTTTTCACTTCACTTCAGGAACCCCCAAAGAGTTCATGTTTTACAGGATTACTAAATAACTAATCTGACAAACTAAAACTCTAATATTTAGTTTTACAGCAGTATAGAAAATCTGTTGGAAGTCCTTTATAGCATCATATCCTCACATAGTATATAATCTTCTACTGCATACTGTAGGATTTCTTGCCACTTTGCAAATTTGTTCCAAAAGATTACTGTATCTTTTTTTTATACATATATCATAGAACAATTGTTATAGAAAAGTCAATTTTCAGTTAAATATACATTGTTGTCAACCATGCTTTAGATGACAGAGATGCATTTTAAATCTTTTTTTAAATAATGGCAAGAATTCATTATGAATACTGTGTTATTTGAATACAGTGAGAGTTTATAAGACAAATCACTCCTTAAAGACCATAGCTTCTTTTCTTCCCATTGTCAAAACTCACAATAAGTTGAAGAATCAAATTTGCCACATCCATTGGAGCGAAAAAATATAATGCTGTTTCTTTTATCACATTTAAAAAGTAAAAACTAGTTTTGTCACTAATACTATTTTTTACTGTTGTCAATTTTTCATTATTTTAACAATTTAAAATTATTTCTATTATTTGCCTTGGGCCTGTTATATTTTTAAAAAAACTTTTCACTCATTTGAAATAAATACTTCTCATCTTTCTAACAACTAATTGTTTGATGTTCTGAATTTTTAAAAGAATAAGTATTGTGTGTTGTGTGTGTGTGTGTATGTTTATATGTATGTATGTATATGTATATGTATATGTATGTATATGTATGTGTGTGTGTGTGTGTGTATATATATATATATATATATATATATATATATATATATATATATATATATATATATATATATATATATTTATATATATATCTTAAGTTTTGGGTACTTACATGTATGGTATTCAGCTTTGTTCGGGTATTTTCCCATGTCCTTATAGTTGTGCTTTTAAAGTTGTAGCAACGTTTCAGCAGAATCTCATCTTCTCTATTGTGTTCGTCTGTGAGTCAGACTTTCACAGCCGTTTATATATATATATATATATATACTTGATACCCATGCTTCACTATGAATCTATGTGGTCGGGCTTAGTTTTGGGAGAGGAAAATAAGGGGGAAAAAATTCTGCCTCTGCCTACCAGCATCCAGCAGTATTCATCTGGCTAGCGTCTTGTCAGTGTGTGAGAGAGTTGAAGGCTGCTTGGAAACTGAAACAGTATTTGCTATGTGAGCAAGAAGGAGACAGCAAGGAGCCTGGGCGTGGCTTACCTCAACTGTTCTGTACTAAAGCTGCTTGGTGCTCTGAAACTGAAACTGAAACTCCTCTCCTCTGCTTGTGGGGGAGTAGAACTCCTTAGCATCAGAGCATGTTAATAATAATATACGAAATACTAATGCTCTGATGGTCATTTCAAAAAATCATTTCTTAGTGAGCACCTAGAAGCCAAGAGGAACATATGTGCCAAATTTCAAGTCTATAAGCTCTAGAGATTTCATGATTCTGGAGATTTTGTGATGCGCACACACACACATACTATTAGAGAGCTCTCTCTCTCTCTCTCTCTCTCTCTCTCTGTGTGTGTGTGTGTGTATTCAATGGTGCATGTATGTGTGTGTATACAATGTTCAAAAAGATTATTTTTGTTTCTATATTATTTTTTCATAAAGTAGAATCAAAACAATATATTTGTAACTGTACATAGAATGAAGCAAGCACATTGTGTTACACAGATGAATCATAGCCCAGTGACATATTTTCTCACAATCTTTAGAGGTATATTTATATTCATACAATCATCTTTATTATCTAATTAAGAACATTTTCTCCCATGCATACATATCTCTTTGCATCATACCATTGCATTGTGGACTAAAGGATAACTTCCTTTAGTATGCCTGGGATGGGAATATCAAAAGCACTACATTCAGCGTGACCGATAAGCAAAAGTGTCAAAGGTGAAGTGGGATGCATCAAAATATGGTTGCTTGATGTTGATTCTTTTGGTGAGTGTTAAATTCCAGTGAAGTCAGTTGGCTGTGCTAAGTGAACAACCAGTGGGCGAGTGATGCAATCAAGTAGAAAGCACAAAGGGTTATCCAGTCTACTTTTTTTATAGATGGCCAGTTACCTTTCACTCGGAGGATGGCACTGGAGGACACTGTACCGCTAGAATTTTTAGCCCGAACCACATACAGTCCAGCATCTGAATCATACACCTTCTCAATGAACAATGTATATTGTGTATCCTGGTGTAAGAGCTTTATGTGCTCATCTCCCGTCACTCTCTGGCCCTTCTTGTACCTGGAGTAGAGAGTCAGGTTTCAAGTCAGGTTAACATGAATGTTGGATGAAACAATGATAATCTGGGGTGTCAGGTAAACTCTTATGGAATATGAAAGCAGGTTAAGAGTAGAAACCATTTATAATTGTAATATGATGTGGTAGATTCCTACCACATCATATTTAAAAGAAAGAAGATTTGTGGTTAAAAAATAGAAGAAAGGTGTTAGTAGCATGATACAAAGAAAATAACCCTAAAAACTGAAATATTCTTCAGAAATAGATCTTCACATAGCCTTTATTTGACTACAGTATGACTAGGCCAGAGGTTGAAATACTATGTGTAAAAAAATATTTATACAGGAAGTGTTGTTTGTCTCCTGTAAATGTATCACATGCAATTAATTGGTATGATTGTTGACTTATTGTTGTAAGTGAGGAGAAAATGGATCTTAAATTCATACATTTTCAATAAAGGCAAAAACCCTGCTAGAAATTTTTATTTAAGTTTGTATCTATTAGTAAAACAGAGCAATGTCCACATGGTCTATTTCATGGCTGTGGGATGTTTTGAAGGAAAAGAACTTAGCCATAACAATAGCACTAAGATTTATATACCGCTCCACACTGCTTTACAGCTCTTTCTAAGTGGTTTACACAGGCAGCATATTGCCCCAACAATCTGAGTTTTCATTTTACCAACCTCAGAAGGATAGAAAGCTGTGTCAACCTTGAGCCGCTCAGAATTTAATTCCTTGAGTGAGCAGTGAGTTAGCCTGCAGTACTGCACCCTAACCACTGCGTCACAACGGCTTATTTGCTTAGGCTAGCAAATACTATAATAAATGCTGCTAGCTCACCTCCTCCAGGACATACTGTCTAAGAACTCTGATGCATACTTCAGGCAATCCCAAAGCATCTGAATGACTTTGGCACAAAAATCGCAAAACACAAAAGCTTTCAGTATTGAAGCTCTTGGCCAACACTGGGGGAAAAAAAGGTTGAAAGGGACTTCTCCTGGGCACTAACACAAAGGACTTCAGGGTCACCCAAACAGCATTCTTAAAGTGAACTGGTGACCTCTTCACTTTGGTTAAGCAAATCAGAAAACTTCTGTGCCCAAATTGTTTCACTATAGTGAATTTTAGTCCCTTAGCATAGTCCTGCTCTATATGTGTGTCTCTTTCCACTACTGATGATGGGACAAAAAAAACCCAGGCAAATTCTTTGATTTTGACCATCGTTTGGCATTTGCAAGACAAGGTGGTATCTTATGGAGTATAATAAGCAGATTTTTGAACTGTAGAGCCAGTTATATCCTAAAGGTCTATCTGCTAGTCTTGTTACTATTAGCAGCTATCATTTTAAACATTTTCCTAAAATGCATATAGAAAATGCCACTTTACTGTACGCTGGTAGCTGACCCTTGAGGCTAAAGTTCAAGGCACCACGGTTGAAAAGTACCAGATGAGTAGCCATAGAATGGAATAGGGATAGTAGCAAACAAATCCAGTTGGTCACCCAGCCAACTCCTCTTACCTTTAGAACATTTTACAATCAGGGAATTGGCAACCAAGCATGTAATCAAATACAAATGGTTGTTTTTTTTCCCCATTAAAATAATATTGCCATTTTCTACAGGTAAACATTGATTACTGCGAAATGCTTGCCATCAATACAGTAGAAAGAAATTTCCTTTTATTGCTAAAGTCAGGATATAATTTGATTGGTGCGTCTGTCTGTCTGTCTGTCTGTCTGCCTGCCTGTCTCTCCCCCATCTAACTATCTATCATATCACTCTCTCCCTCTCTCTTTCCCTACCTACAGAAGGCCATATAAGATTATCCTCCAAGCTCTAAACTTTCCTATCTGATGCTTTTCATTCCAAGTATCAAGAATTGGGGCAAGAAAGATGAAAACATGTCATCCACTACCTTCTGTCAGTCTATAGCTAGTCATTCCTTTGTGACATGACTCCTACTAGTTTTCTACATAACAGTTTATTTATTAATTCCCTTTAAATACAGGATTGCGTTCATTTTGCTGTTACTGTTAAAAAGAAAAGAAAAAACTTCCTTCAATGATCACCAATATTAGAACGTAACAATTTTTATTGAGATATTTTTTTAATTAAGGTTTGTTTTTATAAATTGTTTTTATAATACTCTGTGTACTTCAGTGATTTTTTAAGTGTAAACAGTTTATTTTATTAAGAAGTTGGACAGATGTAATAGCATTTTGTGTCAAATAAAGTATTTAATCTGGGAGCATTAATGATCCAAAAGGAAAGTGATAAGGTATTTTAAAAGGAAAGAATAAAAAAACAACTCTAAGAATTGGATTAGTGATTCAGGCAAGCTGTAGTGACAGGTTTTCTTTTTAAAGAAAATACCTTTTAATTATTAGCAAATTTTATCAAATGTGTTAGTTGCTTTCAGATTCGTTATGCATACTCATGAAGAAAATGTTTTTCTCTTTCAAATTCTGCTTTCTTTCTGATTTAGCACTATTGGATAGGATAGAATATTATGATTGAAAAAAATAAAAAAAATAAAAAAGGCAACTCTAGAAAGGTGAAGGGAAATAACCATTCATAAGGGATGAATTTAGAATCAATCTAGTTGTTATTGAGCTAGCTCCCTCTCTATTCACTTCCATTCTACCATGAATATACTAAGTTCTACATTTGGCTTAATACATAAATATCTGTCACTCTCTCTTCATTCTTGAATTTCTTGCCTAGACATATCCTATAATCTAGCTCAGGGGTCTTCAAACTTGACAGCTTTAAGACTTGTGGACTTCAACTCCTGGAATTCCTCCTCCAGTGATGTTAGCGCAAAAATTCTGGGAGTTGACATCCACAAGTCTTAAACTTGCCAAGTTTGAAGAGCCTTAATCTAGCCATTGCTTGATCTGATGTTGGATTGGAAATTAGAGAAGCTGTAGCCTAACAAGGGTGAGCAAGCCTACCAGAACCTTTCAAACTCTGGTCATATCTTTGTAGCTTACCCTTCAAAACAAAGATCAGAAACATTAAACTAGTGTCAAGAGTGGTGTAGAGGTCAACATACTGGTCTTAGAGTGAGAAGACACAGATTCTAATCCACCTTCAGTCAGGGCAATTCCCCGTGCAACTTTGGGCCAGTCGCTCTTTCTCATGCCAATCTGTTTTATAAGGTGGCTACTGTGGGGGAAAAATAGCTTCTAAACAAAATACAAGCCAAAAATCTGTTAAGAGCTGGTCCAGGATGCAATGGGAAATGGGGTAGATTTCTGCTGCTCTTGCCAGCATTATAAATCTGACAGATCATCAGTTTTTATTTTGTTAAATTATATCCCAACTGTTTACAATAGTAAGAAGAACTCCTTTGAAACTCTGCTCATGAGGAGTTTTTTGGGTTACCAGCTTTATAATCCGGGCACCATGGAAGAGGTGATGATTGGAGGTTCAACTCATTTTACAGCTTGACTCATTACTTTTCTAAGCTTAATTTGCAACGTGGACCTTTTTTTCTGCTTTAAACTCTTCCTGTTTAAAATCAAAGCTTGACTGGGATTCTTTTCATTCCCTAGGGCCCTTTATTATATAAATTCTTAACCTTTCTGGATTTAGATTTATAGCCAGAAATAGCAGTAAATACGAATGTGCTTTAATTACACACAAAAGATAAATGCAATTTAATTATTGTTTGCCAACTTTGGGATTTAGCATCAAATTTTCTGTGCGCTGGAGACCAGCTTTATTTAGTGTATATTTTTCTCCCATAAATACTCCCAGGAAAGTTTTTCATTATCCTTCAATATTATAAACCTTGTTTTATCCTCTTGTTAGTTGGCCAATTATACCCTGTTGGTTCTCCCACCTTTATATGGAAAGGATCTGCAGAAACAAAAGGACTTTTGGACTATCATTTTCAAAGCAAATAGATAAAATACTTGAAGCCAATTGTCTCTTAATTATGAATGCTACCAAAGTATAAATGTGAATCTTAAAGACATTCTCTGGCAAATTTCACAAGCTAGGGGCTGACATCTATGGGCTTACAGGTCCAGTTTGAATGTGGATTGGTGGCTAGAAATGAGGTAATCTAGTATTAGTATTTCTTCTCTACTCTGTTTCTGTAGCTACAATAAAGCTAAACTTCAAACACAGAGGAATTTCTAAGAATGCAATTCTTATAAAAGGAGTTGTAATGTTTAATAGCTGGAATGTTCTATTGCTAAGTAGAAATGTTTTAACTTCACGCATCTTCAAATTCTATTTAAAACATATAGACTGAAGGTGCATGAATTATTTTGAATCCAAAACCTGACAGTAAGCGCTAATATTGTGTAAACACCGTGGGAATGGAATTATGTGGAAATGTGATGTGAATACTATGAGACTATCTGATTTTCAGGTTTGTGTTTGCTGGATTAGCCTATTTATATTTAGGTTTTTTCATTGTAAGCTACCCACCAGGTCAATGTAGGTTCTGGGAATCCTGTTACTTCTACTTCCAAAGTCACCGGAGCACCTTCCATGACAGTTACATTAGACAGAAGCTTGGAGAAGTGAGGTGCCTGTCCAGAGAGGCTGACCTTGCTGTTCTTTTCAGATATACTTTTAATCTCTTCTCCAGTAGCCATCTGCCTCTGACAGTTTCTGGTGGAGTCTGATTGAAAGAGACCTGAAAATGCATTGGATGAAGCATGCAGCCTAGCCTCGTTTTTAGTAAAGTTATTTCCATCATGCAATTTGCTCTGGGCTTCTCTCATGCGACTGGGAACCTCATGGCATTGCAAATGGGTCTTGTGCACTTCACTCCTCATGCAATAGAAAGCCTTTGTCTTGAACGTAGAGGAAACAGGGGAAGTTGCAGGTGTTTCAGGAGAACTATGAGCAAATGGAGATTCTATCTTGCCCTTGGAATGGCTGCTTAGGGTAGAAGAAGAAAAACTTCCTAGCTGCTCTGATATGCATTCCTTTCTGTGGCCAGGCACATCAGCAGAAGCAATAGAGGTTAAGGGATTGGAATCATCTTCCATTGTTTTACTGCCAGAACTTATTGGCATTTGCACAGTGTAAGAGCTGACATGCACACTACGGGAGCTACTGCTATGTGGCTCTTCTAGTTCTGTTTCCGAATGCAGAAGGTTGGATTCTGGGGTCTCGGAAAGTGGAGGCAATGAGATATCATCAGGAGATATACACTCATATTCCTCCCCGGAGAGTGCATCTTCTGCCAGGAGCTCAGTGTGAAAGCTTTCCTCCTTGGCAGCAAAAGACAGCTCTGTGTCCTGTGAAATAGAATCCTCAACAGCTGGGCAGATAATTGATGTCTCAGCCAAGTTCTTCTCTTCCTTAAAAGCAAAAGAAGGAGCGTGAGGGAAGGAAAGGAAAGGAAAGGAAAGAAGGAGGGGAGGGGAAGGGAGGGAAAGGAAGGGAGGGGAAGAGAAAAAAAGGGAAGGAAAGGGAAGGAAAGAGGGAGGGGAGGGAAAGGGAGGGGAGGGGGAAGAGAAAGGGAGGAGAAGGGGAAATGCAAAAGATATTTTAAATAATGTTTATAAAACTTATTTTACCTACATATTTCTTTCATATATTAAATTTTAAAGATCTGTCAGAAGGCCTATTTAATCCAATTTAAAATAATCTTTGACAAGGAGAGTAATATCATTCTGAGCAAACATAGAAATTACTGGAGTTTTTTTCTATTTTTCAGAAATGTATTTTTATTGCAATCGTAGCAATGTTTTTTAAGTTTGCATCCCTGAAAAAAGTATTTATTGTGCTTTTTAATTTATTGAGCTAATTATGTAAATGTAGATTACTTTTACGGAATGCAATGAAGAGAGAAAAGTAATACTGAAGTAACATCTAATGTTTCTATTTGCACTATGATAACAAAAATGTTATACTGAGAAGGAAAATATTCTGTTTCTCCCATAACTTTGTGTCCCCCCAGTGATCTGCGTTTATAACAGATTCTGGAAAAGATAGTTATTGAGATGGCCACTAGCTTGAATGTTATTATCATGAAGGATAATTTTACAGCTAGCTATTTGCCTTAATATTAAATGGGATTTGTGGTATATTATGGAGCTCAGTTTCTACAGATATTCAGGATGGAAAAGATATTTTATCTTTCAATGCACCAGCTTGGCTAGTGTAGGACGTAGGATGCCAACCTAACTACATTTTTTTAAAATCAAGAGTAAAGAGTAAAGCTCTTTTACTCCTATGTTTGATATTTGTTGCTCCCAGCAAGTTATGCAAATCCAGCTGTTCATCAATAATTCAAAATTGTTGGTTTCCTTTCCTTTAAAACACATTAAACTTTTAGCTGAGGAATATTTTCCTGTTTAAACTATGATTTCCCCTAGTAGAAATCATTCAGAGATCCGTCTAGGGATCTTAATATACTTTATGCTCACCTCTGTTCTAAAAGCAGAGGCAAGAAAGAAAACTTTCTTAGAGTTTATAGACGAGAGGCAATGGCAATGCTTAAACATTAAGAATTTCTGCCCCACTCCAGAAACTTTAATAATTTTAGTAACTGAGTACATGAAAAAATGTGGTGCATTATTCAAATCCTAGGCTTTCACAAGATAATTTTTGAAAACCTGGTCGTGGATATAAAAAAAAATGGCATTATTTTCTAAATAAGTAGGATACCATTATATACTGCCAATTTAAGTTACACTTTATACTATTTATTATGGGGGAAAAACTTTTATATTTGCTATCCTTCCTTAAGCCATTCATAACTCAAAACCTTTTCTTGAATTTTCTTGAGGGCCTTATATTGGATGGGAGTACTGTTCTTTTGAAACTGTATTGAAGATAAGAATATTTTTGCTATGGAAGATTATAGTATGAGCTTTGATGGATGACACTTGATTTAATTGGATGTGTGGATTATAGTTTGTGAGATGAGCATACTTCCTTTTGTACCAATTGTTGTGGCTATATATATGTGTGTGTGTGTGTGCGTGTGTAAGTATATGTATATGTATATATATATATGTATGTATGTATATATATGTATATATATATGTATATATATGTATATGTATGTATACAGTATATATATATATATCCCTCTCTTCCTCTCTCTCTCCATCTCCTTCTTCCTCTCCCCCTCCTCTCCTCCCTCTCTCTTTCCCTCTCCTCCTGTTTTTTTTTTTACATTTTTCAGCAAGTGCAGAGTCCTTTTTTTCCACATCAACTGTTGATTTATTGTTTGCAACAGGAATTGACTGACTGGCTTGTCATCTGAGCCTGAAGTTGTGGGCTGAAAGAGAATGCTGACACGAAGTCATCCAGCCAACTTTCATGATAAGGAGGGACTAGACGTCATAATTGACAGTTTCTAGATTGGTGCTTTAACCACCAGACAAAATTGGTTCTCTAAATGTTATCTCTCTTTGTCTTTCCCTCTGATTATTCTTTGCTGATCTCAGAGCCTTTCCTCTGCCATTCTACCCAGGCATGGAATGCTTGCTCTCTACTATCAGATAGAATGTAGGTAACTACCTGTTAAATATTATTTAATCTTCTCATATACTTCTTCCCATAAGCTCTTCTTTCTGTTTTAATGTTAGAAAATTATTTAACTAATAGGAATAGGAATATTCTTTATTGGCCAAATTCACACAAGGAATTTGTCTCCAATGCATAAGCTCTCAATGTTGTTTGTACTACAAACAACAAAGTTTGTAGTCATAGATCATGAATCATCAGATACAATCCTTGATCTGATTAGATTCCCCCTCTTAGGAGCACTTATATAGTAACACAAATCAGACTGCTTCCAACAGACTTAACTAGGACTTGAAATTGCAAGTAACCCTGATATATTCTGTGTCAGTGGTACCCTATATCTGCAGAGGGGGACATGCAATTTTAAGGCAGAGAAGGCCACCTCACAAATGATAATGTCGTCCTCTCTTATGTTGTCAGGGAGTTATTTCATTTGTCCTGCCTCCCACCTCCTGGAATTCGCTCATACTGGCCAGACTCTGTTATTCTATGAATTCATATTCTATGAAAAGACCGAAAGCAAAATTTCAGCATTAATGCTGAAATCTGCAATCATGATGAGCTCTTTCATTTTTTGAAGATTGAGAGAGGGGCGTTTAAGTAGAGGTCTGAAAAGGCTGTCGAAAGAGATAGCTGCTGGCCAGCATGTAAACACTCCGAGACAAAAATGTTGGTTGTCTAGAAGTGACCGTTGTCTTCCACCTTTTCTTATATATTTCCCCTATCCCTGATCCTACTTTCCAACATTATATACACAAATATAATACTCCTCAGACATATCTATCCTTCCATGAATCAAGAAATGGTATATATAATAAGTATATTAATCTTTAATTAGTCTTTATGGTTCCACGAGACTCTGCTGGATTTCCTGAGAAAGATTAACCTGACTTTTCCTCCCTCTGGAAAGCAACACCATCTATCTTGCTTAATGTTACCTTTTCTGTGCTGAATGAAATAACAGTGCTTTCCATCTTAACTATAAATGGGCTTTCAGATAATGTTAAAAAGCCTTCTCAAAAGTACACAAGCTTATGACATAAATGGATTCACTTAACTGATAAGAAAGCAAATAATTCAGTGTGGGAAATGTTTCACTAATGATACATTTTCCAAGCAAGTGATTTTTCTTTTAAGAATTTTCATGCTTGAATTAATTCCCTAATATCACCCCTTAGCTTGATTTACACAACATTTACTTGGGAAAAAAAGTACAAACCTGTTTCTTCAGCTCATAGTTTTTTTCTTTTATATCCTCTTTATCTATCTTCTGTTTCTGACTGTCTTGTTCTGTTCTTAGCTCATCATCAAATTTATTAGAATTTTGTGATTTCTCCTTTAATGAATCTTCCTGTGAAACAAATCCAACAGTAGAAGCAAAGTATAAACAATTTTCCACAGTATCCTTTCCCTGCCACGCCCACCAAGCCATGCCCACATAATTGGTAGTAAATTTTTTTGACTCCCACCACTGGACTCTTCATATCAGAATTCAGTGTATGGATAGAATCCTGTGTCATGTGTTTAGAAATCCACTGACACCAACGGATCCTCAGCTATTGTCTTGGAAGTACCCCCTGGAAGCACCCTTCTGCATACCCTGAATATTTATGTCTTTAGTATTCACTAGCTGGCTCACTTTCTCACTACCCTTAAATCTCTGTCCTGTGTCTTCACAGCATATTTTAATGGCATAAAAAGTTAATAGATTCCGCTGTAAAATTATATTTTTCATATAGGAAGAAAATATTACCCCAAGTTTGTCTTCAAGTTCTATCAAGGAGCTGCACAATTCACTGACAGAATCAAGAACTTCTTTGTGTTTTGCTGTTATTTTTTCAATATACTTCTTTCCTTCTTCATTACCTGTAGTTTACAGAAAGGAATGATAGGACATCTGTATTATCCACAACAATGTGAATAAAAAGCTGATAATTTGACTGGATCCCAGAAAATTTGCAACACTTTTCCAGGTCCTGGAACCCTTTTTGCATGATTACTTAGAAATAAGTCCCAGCAATAGGTTCAGTGAAGCTTTCTTCCAGATAATTAAGATACAATGAAACAGGAAGTACTTTTTAAATAAACGTATTTATTACATTTATATCCTGCCTTTTGTATGGAACTCAAGGCAGGGTATAGATTATTCCCACTTCCAACTTTTCCAACAATCCTACAAGGCAGGTTTGTCTGAGAGAGGAGATTAGCCCAAAGTTACCATGAACTTCTATGTACATGAACTAGATTCTGGAGGCTTCTAGTCCAATAGTTTGATATAGCACTTTGGCCTAATGTTAAAAATTTTTAAAAATGACATTTACAGTATATGTTGAAGAATAATTAGTTTTGCATTTATCATTCCAATTTTCAGTCTCAGTGATTAATATATATAAAGTTGCAGCAACGTTTCAGCAGAATCTCATCTGCCATCATCAGGCTTCTGTATTGTGTTCGTCTGTGAGTCAGACTTTTACAGTTGTTTCAGTTTTAAATTTGGGGCTAGCCTACTGCTGTGCCAGAATGGTTTTTTCTTCATCCTGATTGGTTGGGAGTCTTGGTCTGTGATTATTGGTCTTGGAGTTTGTTGTGTTCTGCTTGATTGGTGTTTCTAATATCTTATGTCTGTTTTGTGGCTTTTGTGTGTGTCTTGATTGGCTGGCAACATTGTGTTCCTGTATTGGTGGCTTTTAGTGCACCTTGGCTCCGAGTAAATGGACGGCTATCATTTGTTAGGAAGCTAAGTTTCATCTGGATGCCTGGTTGGGGTATGTTTGAGCTGGAGGTATCAGGGGGAGTCTGTTTGTGCCCAGGTGTTTGACTGGCTAGTGGTGTGGAGATTTTTTTTGTTTGTGAGTGCAGGCTTCCAAATAATTGACAGTCTGGTGGCATCATCTCTTCTATTCATGCTTTCAGGTCTTTTTTCAATCTCTATGGCTTCTCTGATAATTCTGTGGCTGGGGTTTTCTATAGTGGCTAGGGTTTTGGTGCCATTGAAGTTGATGCTATGACCTGTGGCTTTCATGTGTTGGACTAGTGGGGAAGTGTGTTCCAGCTTTTTTACTGCAGGACAGCTGTTCCATAGGTCTGTTCATCTTCTAGGTCTCCATTATGTCGCAGTGTGTTTTTGTGGATCAAGCCAGTGATTTTGCTTTTGTGGAAGCCGTTGGCTGTCAGTACTTTAGTCAGGGTGCATAGTTCAGTCTTTATGTGTGTCTTGTCTGCCAGGCATTTGGTTCTAGCAATTAGTGTTTTGGCCACGGAGTTTATCTGTGCTGTGTGGTGGTGGGCATTGAGGTAGCGGTTGGTGTGTGTTTTCTTCTGGTAATCTATATCTCTATGTCTATCTATATCTATATACTATATATATCTATATACTATGTGTGTGTGTGTGTGTGTGTGTGTGTGTGTGTAATTAATAGATATACATATAAATTGATCTTTTTTCTCAGTGCTAGTGATCGTATGAAGGTATCAGAAAGCCAGGACACAAGTATGACATAGATGGGGAAAAAGTCATAAATGTAATATTTGGCAAACTTTCTTTAGTAGAAATTATTAGGACTTCTATGCCACTACTAGTTTTACTTTTGTTGACTTCATATGCTGAAAAGAGGGCAGAAAATTATAAGCCTACCTATAGTCTGTAATAATCCTGCAGTAAAAAAATCTTTAATCTTTTTCCACACAAAAAAGAGGGATGGACATATGCTCATTGACCAGCTAAATTGTCAATATCCTGCATATTCCCTTGTCTTGGGCTACTGCACTCTGGAACTGTTTTCAGAAGTATCTGTTTCAAAAACCAGATCACAGATTTTGAAATCCATGGCAAGCATTTTTATGGCTCTCCACTTTAGTATTAATCTTTACAGAATCCTCCAAAGATTGCCTGCATTTTTTAAAATAAACTAATATTCATCTATAGTATCTTGGAATAATAGTAACAAAGTGTATGCAACATATTTTTAAGTTGTAAGTTTTTACCATATAAGTCTTTAGCAAGATTAGTAAGCCGCTGGATTCTTTCCTCTTGCTGAGGGATCACAGGATCAATAAACTTCTTGAATTGCTTGTAGAGTATTTCTACTGCTTCCCTTGTCTTGCACTCTGTTGAGTATCTTCCAACCCTAAGTACTGTTGCACTTGCCTCTTCACACCAAAATTGACACTATGTAAGAGAAAGGGAATTAAAATTCCAATACATCAAATAATGGTGTTTTTTCCCAGGAAAATCATTCTGTAAAACATTGAAAAACTATCGATATAAGAATCAACAACTTGATGGCACATAATCCAATCAATCTATCAGTCAGTCAGTCAGTCAATCAGTCAAAACACTGCGTAATCAAGTACATTAAATCTTCATTCCCTTATTGCTGTAGGACAACTTTCACCTATCTCAGACCCTACCCAATCTGTTGGACTACTACTTGAAGACTGTTACAAAGAACATTTGTCTAAATCCTGAAAATCTTATATTTAATTTCATAAGTGCATCCCTCCACCCTGCCTTTCAGATATATTGAAGGAGAAAAGAAGTGGCTGCTTTAATAACTGTCAACATTCTAAGTTGCACGATATCCATAAAATATGTACAAAATTGTCAACGTTTGTATCAACCATTCACTATAAATGAGAATAATTTCAGGTGCTCATCAGGAAGTGGTCAGTCATGCTATTCTGCACTGGGAATGGTACCAATTTATTACTAAAATCTGAGTCAGATAGAATTGCTTCAGATGTCATTTCAGAAGTATGGTTATGGAGTGTAAAAAATAATTATTTCCTTTAAAAAAAGATACTATGCCTAAGAATAATCATACACCAATCTATCTCTTATAATAGCAATCTGAATAAGCAGTTATAGCCCAGTCTAAGAAGAAAAGTTTTCAGAAGCAAATAGACCAATTACCTCCAGAGGAAGTGCATTTCATATAGCTGAAGCTACAAGAAAGGCCCATGATCTCTTGATAACCTTGCGGGAAAGTCAGGCTCATTTGGGGTAAAACTGTTCTTAAGGTAACAAATTTCCACACCATGTCACAAACATAGTAAAAACAGATATATTATGGCTGAGCATAAACTTCAGATTGGGATTCTCTTATGCAAGGCTAGCACTTTAATCAAATGTTTTGGTAGGTTTCTTTCACTTGTAAATATAGAGGGGATAGATAGATAGATAGATAGATAGATAGATAGATAGATAGATGGATAGAGTATATATACTGTGTGTGTATGTGTATTGTATGTGTATTGTATATATATTCCATTAGAGTGTATCATTATTATATACACACAGTGTAAAGCCACAGCTGCCAGTTCTTTAGCTGGTGTTGGTCTTCAAGCTCATTGAGTTCATATCATCTCAATGTCATAATGTGTTGGCAGTATATTTGTGAATCCAAGAAAAATTGTAATTGATGGATGAAAATATTGTCAATACACAGATTTTCTAAATGTTGTTCAAAAGATTTTTTGATCTGGCACCCAGTGTACTGATAATCATTGAGAAGACTATGGCCAGTTTATGCCATAATCTTTCAACTTCATTTTTCAGATCTTGGTTCTTTGTGATTTTCTCCAATTCTTTGTCTAATGTAAGAATTTAACACAACATAATATAATATTATTATTATATAACATAAAATATAACATAATAATACAATAAAGATGATGATCATCATTACTATTTCAATTACTATTATTCTAGATCTGCATGTTACTCCTTAATTTTATACATAATATTTTTTTTGTTTGTTTTTGAGATGGGTGGCTATATACATTGCTTAAATGAATAAATAAATAATAACATAGTTATAACAATTGATTTCCTTTAGTTGCTTTTACTGCTACTACTTCTATTCTTAATCTAAGGTACAGTATTGCATTACAACCCAATACAGCAAAGGAGATCTGCTGGCCTCTGTTAATTACATCTGGATCAGGAAGAGATTCGACCATGAGAAAAGGATGACGGTCATACTTTCCATATCCAGATCATGTAACAACTGTTCCAAAGTGATAGCAAAGTCTAACATATATCCACCTATATCCGTCAGGTCCAAGATTTCTTGAGACAAGCTCATAGTTGCCATAGGAGTCCTGAACCCCTGGCCCAATTCAACCCAACAGCACTCCTATGCCTCAATCTAATATATAGGCATTCTAATCCCACTACTTGATGGCATTGATTCTGCTCACTGATTAACTCTCATGGTAAAAGTGTTACCCAGCCCTTGAGGCTGAAATCTACCTGGGTAGATTTCCAATATGGAAACACTGTTCAACCAGGTTTTAGTACCAGATGTACCTTTTGTCCACAGTCCTATTGTAACTGTATTGCAGAGCTAACTGGCATTTCTCAGCAATACCTGAATGCCAGATACTCTGATAATCCAACTATCAGTTCACCAGGATGGGGTTACCAAGTTGCACAACCAACTACTGCATATATGGTATATTGGCAGCTTCATTACCCATATTATTCAGTAAGAAATACATTCTAATATTTTTCCTCATTTGCATTCTAATAGCATTTTCTGTGTCCAAATATACATTTTAAGTAAAGGAAAATGGAATGGGAATTTGTGGGTTTCATATTTCTTTGCCTAGAATTACTTTACTATTCTAAATTTGTTCATAGTAATTTGTACATAGTAAACAGGCTAGTCTGCACATTTAAGTAAAGTACAAAGAAACTAGTCTTTAGACAGTGAATGACTACATTCATTTAAACATCTTTTTTGCAAATTAAATCCATGAGCTGATAGATGACAGACCTGTGGAATCTACATTTGTTTCCTAAATCTCAGAGCTGGTATCTTATCCTAGCTAGTCTGGTTCAATGTGTGAAGGGTGAAGGATGCGTGTTTGTGTTTATTTTCATGGACATGGTCATGATGTGCACTGAAGATGGTGTTTCATTTTGTTGTACAAGGTGCAATGACAATAAAGTAAAGTAAACTAAACTACAAAGGACATTTGATTTTTTTTATACCTCTTCCATCATCTCTTGCAAATGTTCCATCAGTTCCAAATTTTTCTTGTAATCTTCCATAATCTTCCCAAATTCAGTCAGCTGTTTCTCTAATCCATTGACTTCTGCAGAAATAAATTCGGCTCTGTCACTTGGTTGATTTGATAGAGAATCTAAAACTTTCTTCTTCAGATTCTCTAACTTGTTTCTCAGTACCTGTTCCAAAGAACATAAGAAGAATTTAAGAACCATTTTATTAAATGTTTATGCTTAAGATCCATGTTTATGCTGTGTAATATTAGCAATATTAGCAAAATTACTGGAGACCAAAGGGAATAAAAGAAACTACACCATTTCAGTGTGTATTTGTAACAGTCCATGGAATCCCATTATTTATAATCCCGAGTGAAGACAAAGCCAGGGCATTGCTGCAAGGCATCGTCAATCATCTTGGCAGATGAGACCTTACACATGTTTGGTAGATTTTTTACAGGCATTTTAATGTTTGTTTATGTGAAAATATGTTTATGGCAATAGCAATTACAATAATGATGATGTATTATGAAAAAGAAAAGCAGACTGAGAAAGTAGAGTTGGTTTCTAGCTTTAAAAATGCACAACCTATCCTAAGTGAAATATTAAAAGAAAATGATGTGACCTTTGGTGTTCTATTACATCAGCTGCAAATGGAAGAAACGTTTGACAGATTATTCCAGACATCTGTGGGCATTCAGAATAAACCTCATGCATGCATTCTGTGCCTTGCTATAAATATGACCTGATATTTTTCAGAAAAAACTTCCATTTGCTGAATTTGAATTCTTAGAGTCTTCAGATTTCGTGCTTTTTCTGTTTTCTTGCTATAGTTGAATTTCATGTTGTTGAATTTCTTTCTGAGATCTTTAAAGGATTCTCTGAGCTGAAAAAGAAATAACTTCATTTTAAAACCTGTTTTTGACAGTAATAAATATATACAGACATATAGTACCTTTACAGAGATAAATGCTGCATAAGTCAATGGTTGAGTCTGAATTCTAAACCATTTACTGCATGGATTTCTGGTATTTTGTAATGTGTGGGTATATTATGTAAATCCTAAATCATTAAACATGATGCAGCATTTGAAAGTTAACTTCTGTGATAAAACTAGTGAAATAAATCACATGGAAATAAATAATGCAAATTGACACCTTTATGAAAACTGCCCTTTGGGATTGTGTGATTGTTTTTGGTCATATTACTGCTTGATAAAGGGTAGAGTGTGTAAGATACATAAACAGAAATTTAAAAATGAAAATTGTACAGTATGTATATGTGACTTTTCTGTACAAATGCTGGCCGTACGAATGCAATGAATCTTCCCTTGTGAAGTTGTTCCATTTGCCAGAATGTCCTACTATGAAAGCAGCCTACCATTCTCCTTGGGTGCCATCAGAACAATAGTTTGTATATACATATTTTCTAATTGGTCAGCCTTACCATCACTCCAGTTGCTGACATAACAATTTAAATGAAGCATTGCTTTAGCTGGCTATTCTGAAACTTTGCCTGAGTAGTAATAGATATTTTAGTTTTCTGTGAAGCTGCCCACATGGGACTGAAAGCCAAGAGATAAATACAGAGGTGTTTTAGCCAATTGGAGCTCATCTATTTCCAGCCAGAAGTGCCTCTTGCCATGACTATTTTGCTCCAAAACATAAATGCCATCCCTTTTTCTCTCCAAAGAGAAAACTGTGACTTTCTCACCTATCCACCACAGTCTCTGTCATACCCTCAACATGATAATTCTCTGTTAGGATCTCTTCACAGAGTCCTGCCATCCTCTGCTACACGGAGGAGGCACTGGAGAAATTAAGCTTTGTTGGTAAGACAAATGCAGCTCACATCTGCTGTTCACCATGACTCATTGCTTGGAAACACAAATTCTCTGTTTGCACAAAACCTCATGTCTGCCATAAGAACAAGGAAGGACTAAGCACAATAAGCATCCAGTGATTACCAGAGATGGGATCACTCCATAAGATTTACACCCCTTCTGCAAACAGCCTATGGAGTGTATCTTCTCTACATCCCTCTCTTTCCATCAAAAGAAGAGTTTTAAAATATAAACATGTCCCCTCTCCCGGCTTTTTTTTTAAGCCAGGCAATTTCACCTCTAGTTTCTGAAACATAACAAGACAGTGGTTAGTTCTCATTTAGTATCCTGTGAGATTAAGCTGCAGGCCCTCAAATGTAATACCAATATGAGTTTCATAGGGGTATTTAGAATGAAATTAATTGCCTCTTAAACATTGGCAGTTACAGCAAAATTATGCTGCTCTATATCATCTCAAAAACAATGTGTTATACAGTTGTAGGGGTTCTCAACCTTTTCTTCACCATGGACCCCCTTTAAATACCTTTTGTGGCCACAGAACCCCAAGACTTAACTCAAGATTTAGACATTTCCTCAAGCCTTTGTGGACCTCGTGTAATAACATCGTGGCCCTCCAGGGGAATGCAGATCACAGGTTGAGAACCACAAATTTAAAGGAAGAAACTAAATCCTTGGTTTCCAGTTTTCTACCAGATATGTTAAAATGGAAAGTCACTTTTTTTAAAGGACATCTTTAAATTATTATCATTGTTATGATATTGATTTGCATCTATGAGAGCTTTCCTAAACTGACGTTTATTTTTGCTGCTGGAAGAGTTGAGAAAGAGCCTGGCCCAGTCATGATCTGGGAGGTAAGCATTTATGCTACTGAAATAGAAAACAGTGGTGACATCACAAGATTTTGTGAAAAGGCTACTCAAATTAGTAAACAAAAATCAGAAAACAAAAGTGGATATGAATGGTGTGCACCAGATAAAAGTGTAGAGGAAGAAATAACATGTTAAACAAAAACAAAACAAAATAAAAACCCGACAACATTGCAGCTGTGTCCCGAAGCAAGAGCCAAGAAGACAGGACTAAAGCATGCTTGTCAATCAATCCCCATTTTAGGCCAGAGGGAATTGTGGGAACTAGACAACAATACAATAACAGCTGTCAGAGAATCTGATTCTCCCAATTCATCTCCCCATTACAGAGAAGCAAACTTGTATATGCATGTGCTCTGCAGTCTTTCTATATTGTTGCTTAATATTGTCTGCCTGAGAGGAAAAAAACGGGCTTGGATGTTACATTTCTAAATGTTGGTATGGCACTCACTGGATGTACAGTTCTTTTGTTATATTCCCCATATATGGGAGTCTTCATGTTCTAATAACTATTCTGCAACATTGGAATTACAAATTTATATCCAACTTGCAACTGTAAGTCTGTTCGGTCAATATTCAAATTATTTATTTTCTACGTGGGCAAATATTATTGAGCTGTTTGCTGTAGCATTATATTTTTATGTAATTAATTTCTTCTTTCTTTTTCTTTTATATACTGTATATCTATGATCTTATAAATGTAAAGCATATGAAATGGTAGGAATGGTACTTAAATTGTACCATATTTGCTATTTCTGTCTTTGTTCTGTTGTAAATATTGCAGTAACTGTTATGAGTATAATACTCATAGTAAAAGAAAAATAGAATTCCAGATTTATTATCTGTTTAATGGGTATATGAACGATTTAACTTTTGGAAGACAGCAGCAATTGGGTTTATCCATTAACTTTAGGGAATTTAAGTAATAATTGTAGATGAAATTGATTGGCTGGAAAAACATTCTTAATAAATGCTCAATGTATGTTCTTTCTACTTTGTTCCAGAATAAAGATTCTTTACAAGGAGTACATATTTCAGACTTGTTTGAGCATTGCCATTCATTTTCAACTTTAAAATGTCTTTTACTTTGAAGTAAGGTTCTCGATTTATGTGAAAATATATAATAACCCACATCCATTTATCATCAGCTGAAGTACTGTAGTTGCAAATTTCTCTTATAGGACCCCAGAGTCAGGCGGAAATTTATTTTCCATTTGGCAAATATTTTTTTTCTATTTAAAATGTGAAATCATGATTCTTTGCTTGAGGACAGGAAATCCTTACATAGAACCACAAATCAGCAAAGAAAAAAAATCATTTTAACAGGTCGTCCGTGTACTTGTTAAACATTTTAAACTTCTTTTTTTCTGTTTCAGTAGAAAGTACATAAAATAGAAATTCATTGTTTCAGAAAAGGATGTCAACAGAATTCAGTTGTTCTTACTTTTCTCCTTGTAAACGAAAAACAGTGACAAATTTCAACCTACAGCATTAAACTTCTTACATTATGCCTTAATACTGATTAGCTTGCAATAATTAGGAATAATGCTGCTACTTATTGATAGACAAAATTCATTTACATTAGGAGCAGTATAGATCAAACTACTAAATCATACGTTATGGTTGGAAGATAGGTAGGTAGGTAGATACATAGATGATAGATAAATATCATTCTACATTTCAAAGATGAAAGAAGTGCAGAAACGTATTAGGAGAAGGAGAAATCCAAGACTCATGATGGAGAAAATCTATGTTGTCACTAGGACTCAAAAACATAATCACCAATCAATCAGATTCAAGGTAAAAAAAATCTTCACATGTAGCTAATACTGCAGTCTTGCTTTAAGGATGAGCACTTGAAATAGACACCAACTGAATTCAGTAAGACATTTCTGAGAAAGCCACTAATATTAAGTATAATAACACTACAGTGTTTATGAAACTATAGCAGCTTCATCAGTATATTTGATTGACTGAGGAAAAACATATGAAAGTGTGACAGTAAAGATTGCATAAGGCAGCAGGCAACTGGGTGTTTGAGTTGACTACAAAATACTCCACATATTATTAAAAAGTTTTTTTAATTAGCCTTGATCTTAGAAAGCCATTGTCTCTTACCATGGGTAAGGAACAATGCAAAGAATAATGTATAACAATTATTGCAATTTGTCATGCGAGAAAAAGAAAATAACAATGAACAGTCTATGAGGACTCGGTTTTAATAAACCGTTTTTCACATTTCACAAGAAAACGGAAGATACTACTTCTCTTTTTTTCCAAGATGAAGGCTTTCAAGGAATCCCTTTAATGTAGGCTTTTTTCACATGTGTGTAAGTTGACTGTTGGAAGACATGCCCTGAAACATCACAAATGCAGTATGTAATTTAAAAACACTTATGCCCAATATATTTGCACACCGTGCTGTAGCACTTCTGGAATGGAAGGAAGGAAGGGGGGGGGGTAGAGAAAAGGGTTGGTTCAAAGTGTTATTTTAAAATGCTGTCATGGCGAGTTCTGAACAAGACTACATTGCAGTGATTGTGATGTAGAATTGATGCAAGTTGGAGACCAGACAGAAATGTAAACTTTGATTTATGATTGCATGCTATCATATATCCAGAATGGCATTAAAATGTCCTACAAGCCTGAAATTGGTTTTGAAATATGGGCCTAATCTCTGCTGAAGTAAGCATGGAGTTGTAAAATGACAGGGGTATTTTGCTTAGATTCTTGTACTTAAAAACTCTATAAATAATTTATTTTCCTGTTTAAGTTGTTTATATAGTTTATATAATTCAATATAGCAGTTTATATAATTAAATTAGAGACAAAGTATTTTAGTACAGGGAACTTGCCTAGTATAATTCAATATAATATTATAACATTCAGATTACATTTATATTATACAATTATATTATTTCTGACATATGGTTGTCCAGCTTCTGATTAAAAATCTCTAGTGAAGAAGACCATTTTTTTCCTGAGGCAGGTTGTTCTGCTTTCTTAGTTTTTATTACACCCTGGCTAAACATTAATAAATTTATCTTCCAATAAAAAGGAATATATAGAGCTCAGGGTTAAACTGTGGAGTTCTTGGTGCTCTCTGAGTTTGATTGTTTTATTTGCTGACATTTAATTATCCAACTAGGAAACATTGTCAATGCAAGTAAGTATGGGGTTTGCTCCATGTTGATATACAGTAGCTTGTTCTGCCCATTTTGGTAGACGTATAATTTTTTCCTTGGTAGGATAATGATTTGTATTATCATTACACCAACATTGGAAT
This sequence comes from Pseudonaja textilis, assembly GCF_049901715.1. Taxonomy (NCBI): domain Eukaryota; kingdom Metazoa; phylum Chordata; class Lepidosauria; order Squamata; family Elapidae; genus Pseudonaja; species Pseudonaja textilis. The sequence goes on along the minus strand of NC_141990.1, from coordinate 183,678,535 downwards.
ATGTTATTATCTTCCTTTTAAAAAACATAGAATAAGTCTAATTCATTTCAATCCAGTTTCATTTGTTTTAAAATGGAAAAAATCCATTCAATACTCACTACTCATTGTCGACTCAATTTTAAAAATGGATTTCAGGGTTGTTTTGAATATGTGAACCATATATAAAAGTTAGGTTGGTTGATGTTTTTGGACAACAAATTAGTTTTAAAATCTAGTATAATCAGTACGCTCCAACCTTTAAATGTTGGCCACCTACAAATATGAATCTCTGGTCACTCACAAGGAAGTAATAAATTAGTACCACACAGACCGTTACACCAAGGAGTAAGTTGACTTTGGAGGGCACTGTCAACCATTGCTTTCATTGGGCAAAAATGAAGGGAGAAATTGGTTTGTTTTATCGGAGTACTACTTTGAAGATAATGTGTTTCATATTGTCCCCATTTAAACGTATTTCTCATTTGAAAACAGATGAAACTGAACAGAGATAATCAGCAGATTTGCTCTGTGCTTTCTAAAATAATCTGTGTCTTCAAAATAATCCAATCAAATTAAATACTATTACATAATTATCAAATAAATGTTGATGAACTGCCTTCAGCAAACTATCCAAATATCATTTTAAATGATATTAAGCTAAGTTAAATGGACTTCTATTAATTTTACACTTAGCATAGAGCTCTCTAGCCTTTAAAAGCATTACATTACTATCGTGCCAACATAATGTCACTGCTTTTCATGATGTCCTTGCTATTTATACAATAGGAAAGCACTATCTAAATCTCATCAAATGTCAGTTTATTTTTAATTGCACACTTCACCAGAGCTAAACTGCAATCCACAAATAAAATTCTTTCTATAGAAATTACATGGCAAGTTTATTGGCTTTTTCTGTACTGTACGGGATTGAATATCAAAGCTATGAAAAGTAAGCGTGATTACCAAAAAAATGCTTTCAGACTGTATAGTGAGGGTTCTGCAGTGAAGTTACTAGTTGGAGACTGTTTTGGAGTCTGGGGGGACTTGGGCTAAGGTGACATTTGCTAATCAAAACAATACATTCCAAATGAGCCCAGCTCATTTGGAGCACACCAGAGCAATCATGTTCATCAAGGAAAGTGGCATTTTCAGGAAAGTGAACGGTAAGGATGCTTGCTTGTTGTCCTACTGAGTACAAATCACTAGGCTAAATACACAAAGGCTAATCAACAAGACATAACTGCTAGAGTATCAACTAGGATGCCAGCTGAGGACACAATTAAGACAGTTGGAAAATACATAAATGCATCTGCATAGACTTAAGATTGAATTTCTTTTCTCTTAAAAGTAAAGAGCTTTGCACCATTCATACGGTGATTTACCTGCACATGTTTCAAGCACTGTATATAGAATAAACAATCAGAAACAAATTCCTTACATCAATGGGACTTTATACGGGTATTTCTTGCATAATAGCTCACCATGAAACACGAGAAATCATTTTTAAAATCAAGAGAACATTTTGAAATATTTTATGATACTCAGTTGCACTTTTCTACTAGGAGAGTGCCCAAACCAGTTTTATGGATTTGAGCCACCATATATTAAGAACGTAAGAATCTTTCAATAATTCTTAAGATTAAGAATTCAACCATATTAAGAAATGACAACCCATTTAAATATGCTGGGGAGCTTTCTATGCATTAAACTATTTGTCAGGAAGTAATAGCTATATTTATGTTGCACAAAGGAGCTGAGGGATGTCAGATGAGTTTCAATCAGGCATCGTTTTAATCCTATTGTCACTGACTCAAATAAGAACAAGACACCAGAATGTATTATTTCAAAATTATGGGTGGGGTGTGGATTGTGATTTTGAGTGCTTCTGAACATAACTACTGTGAAAAACATAAATTTCAGAATAAATAAAATATTTATTTTAGAATACCCCTTACTGGTGGAGTACAAGATTGCACTAGCAATTGTCAATTCGCACAATAAGAATTTTAATCCTTAAAACTTTAAAAAAAAAGAATTTTAATTCCATCCCTTCATCTGACATGCATTCCAGAACTCACATGGACTTCAGGGCACAGGAAGGGAAACACTGCTCCTGCTTCTGATGAATTCAATGTTTGAAAGGTAGCATTTAGATTGCACTGTTGTGCTTTATTAGATGCAGAGGACATTTTACATATGGGTGAAGAAAAACAACTGTAGCAATTCAATCTGCAGCCTACCGCTAATCTACTTTACATACTGATTGACTCAAGTGAAGTATTGCTCTGCAATTCTGCTTTGCAGTCTCCAGTAATTCAAATGCTTGGAAAGGCTTTAATTACAGAGGCACCACTATCTCTGCAACAGTTTGTGAATTAGAATTTCCTTAAAAAGCTTAAACAAAATGGAATGCAATGACATTAGTGAAGAGTAAAACAAGAAGACAAAGGACACAACAGTTGCAGTCATTTAATGATTTCTTTTCACTACACCTCATGTATCTCGTCCCTTGTCATGCAGAAATGGAGGACCTGTGACAGCTCTTCTTCATACTTTTCAGCTTTGGAGTCCCAGTTAATGCTGTCAGACTCCATGGTATCCAGTTGTTGCTGTAAGTTCTTTACAGAAACATTAAAGGAATTCTGAAACGAAATATATAAATTATGCTGAAACAACAAGCAATTGTCTATAAACAGGGACAGTAATAATGAAAAATATCATCTGGTAAATTGTTGTTTTCCAAGAGCATGGTACTCTCATTCTAACTCTTAATATTTCAAAGATATATTAAAATATAAATTTGAATTCTATACCTGTCAACATATATGCAAGATATAAAGCTTGGTTAAAACCATGGAAAAAGCTACTTATTTCACAGAATGTGCTGTTCCTTGGAATGTAGATGAACAGAGGTTCTGTTGCTGTATACTCTGAGCCGGATTAGTGTTAAGGCGCATTCAGATAAATCACTCTGAAACTCTTTTCAATCAAGTTGATTTATTTTATCTATTCATCTTTTACAATGTAAGAAGCTACTTTTGGGGGACAATCTCCCCAAAATTGTAAGAAAAGAATAACACGATCAACGCAGAAGCAGTAATAATCAAAAGGAAAACATAAAATGAGCCAATAACAGATCAATAAAATATAACAGAAACAGTCACCAATCAAGCTCAAAAAGCAAATAAATCCCATTAATTAAATAAAGTCGGAAAGAATGATCTGCTTCGTGTCAGAATATCCCTGGTTGACAACAATGGCAAACACTATGTTCCTGTTGTGAAAGCATCCATCTCCATTCTCAGAATGAAGATATTTGATCAAAAGTTTTAAGGAGTGGACAAGAATAGATGGGTTAAAGTAGGAAGTCCATGAGATATTTTGATACAATGTTTCTGCATCAGCGCTGCCCATAGTACTGCAGAGTTTCCCTTACTTTAATTTATTTCAACACTTTTAAGTAGTATAAAGGAATGTTACTACTTTATTTCTATGAAGTTGAACTATCAATCCTTCCATGGAACTATAGAGGAATAATGGAACAACATCAAAGAATAGTAACAACTTTTTCCTATTGCTCTCATTATTGTAGCCTCAGAACTTTATTGTTCTTAGAAAGAGAAAAAACAAAAAAAGGAAAGGTTTTATATTGATGTCAAAGGAGATAATGTGAAAAGGGAGAATGAAGGCATGCATATTGGCAAATGTTTGGGAAAGCAAAGTCATAGTGACTAGTGAGAAAGGAACAGCCTTAACAGGAAAAGGCACTCACTGGTTCATATTAGAGCCAGGCTGCAAAATTTGCCTTTTCTGCAAGACATACGGGGAACAATCAATCAGGTCTAGCAATGACTGTGGTCCAGGCTGGTTATCAGACCACTCTCAGTCTGGATTGTATACTGACAACCCACTGCAATGCAGACTGGAATTTCTGGAGTTGGCTTGGAGTATCAGGAGAGACAAGCCCCTTAAGTGGTAGTGTGGAATTGCCCTAAAAGAGATTGCAATTGGATGGACTAAGCTAAAACTGGTCAACGATATTTCACATTACAAAAGAAAGTTTTACCTTTAACCTTACTCAAAATTATGTCATTATGCTGGGGGGTGGGTGGGTGGGTGGAATATCCAGAACAAATAAAAGGCTTAGGTATCACCTCAACTTGTGAACCCCTTTATCAATACTGTCTTCTTTTTTTGCTAAGTTCCAGTTAACAGTGTTCACAAAAGCCAGTCATTGTTTGTGTCAAAGAAAGTTACATACAATTAACTGATACATAAAGAAGACAATAATACTAATAGTCACTCAATATACTTCCATAATGTGTGTGTGTTTGGGGGGGGGGGAGTGTGATGGCAAAAGGTTCAGTTATACTTCTGGCACTGTTGTAAATTCAAAGTCCACTATCAATATAAGAAAGAAAATAGCTTGTCCTGGATAATTGCTCCCTTTTCCCCATTTTGGATTTGCTCTGATTTTATTTACAACATGTATTACTATTGAAAGTATATCCCTTCTAAGTGAAAGTGCTGATTTTTCCCATTCTAGACTTGCTCTAATATTTACTTACAGGATGTTTTACGGTTGAGAGTATATCCATTCCAAGTGAAAGTGCCAATTTATACAGGTGCCTGATATGTACATGCTTCTCCTGAGCATTAGTCAGGTGGATCTTAGCATGGGAAGTGTCACTTGGCATATCTTTCATTTGTCGGATCTCCAGTCCTCCTGATTTTATGAGACCTTCAAGCTGGGAAAATTATAGATACGTTTCATTAACATCTAGCCTTGCTTCTACATTCTACATTGAACCTTCATTCAGGTTCAGTTCAAGACAACTTTGACTCTAAATACAGAATTTGCTCACCCAAATTCATAAGCATAGTTCTTGCCCAATCAATGATTGCTTCTTTAAAATTTATAAATGGACAGTGAAATCACATGGTTCATGAAAATAAAGATAATCACACTTACCTCCTCTCTGACTTTGTGGAATTTGACTGTCTTGTTGAAAACTTCATCATATTTTGCCATCATTTCCTTTATCTCCTCATGGAGATGAATGAGCTCACTTATTTTCTCAGATTTTTCCATGTCAGGAGCTCCTTTCAAAGTCAGCTGCTCTGATAATTTTAATGTGTATTCCACCTCAGCATTGAGTTGCTAATGAATTAGGTACAATAAAAATCAGATCTCAGAGGAAAGCACATTTACATTTAAGCCAAGCAAATCTCTGTTGAATTTGTTTGAACTGTTACTTTTCCCTTGTTCTGAAAAAGTGAATGCCCTAATTTCAGTCTGAATGTCTTCCTAAATTTTGCTACACATCCTGCCAAATATGGTTTTAAATATATGATTTTTCATTCAGCATGGCATGTTTGAATCACCCTAGGATTTATAAAGAAGTAAAAGGCATTTTTATCAGTATCTACAGAAACAAACAGAACACACAATTTTTCAACATTCTCAGCCTATTTTCTTACCTGAAACCGTGGCTTAATTTCATTAAACTTATTTTGTAATTCCAGAAGTACTGAAAGATTGCTTCCAAGATCAAGTGCCAGAGTACATCTGAGTCCCTCTTGAAGAACAATTAAGTGTTGTGTTGTCTATAATGCACCACAAAACAATTTATAAATGCAAATTATAGAATTTAGTTTTTCCGAAGTACGAAAAGATCAGTTTTAATTTTTTTTTAAAAAAAAGGAATGTGAAGCTTGTATGTTGTATAGTAAAAATGCTATAAAACATGTTAGAATAGTGCCTACCATTATATCTTTTATATTCATGCTATTTTTGAGGACTAGAGTGGACCAGAAGATATGAAAACTACATTGAATTATTGCCAATAAATGTTTAAAAATAAAGTTTCAGCTAAATGCTACTAACCGAATCCAAAACGGAACTGAAATTAGCATCAAAAACTAAAGGAGAAAAAGATGCTTGTAGGTGCTGTTTTAATCTTTCTCAGTTCCCAAATCTACATTTCATCTGACAATACTATATATCCTGACATTTTAAAAACCCTTTTACTGAACTATCTTACAAAAAATATTAGGCTGGAATAAGATTTGTTAACTTAAGAGAGTTCATTTAAATCTGCCAAGCTATCTTAAATACATCAACAAATAAAATGTAAGGGATTAAACGCTGTTCCAAAATTCCAGAGGAATTTAGAAGTTACAGGGGAAATGATTATTAGATACCATCAACAAGGCCTCATATTTTTTGATATAAAGCTATTTGCAAGGGTGTCTGAACTATGCTATCAAAATGCATTCTGACCAGGGGTGGGATTCAAATTTTTTAACAACTGGTTCTGTAGGTGTGGCTAGATGGGTGTGGCCATGTTACTGGGTGGGCGTGGCTTCTTCTTTTTTTTTTTTGCATCAAAAAACGGAACAACCTCCACACACCCGTTTTTGCTTCCTGGGCCTCAGGGAAGCCTCCTGGGCGAAGCAGTAAGACAGCAAGGGGGATCCCAGCACAGCTGATCATCAGAATCATCATGAGGGAAAAAAAAAAGAAATACCTTCAGTGACTGGGCGGGGAGAACACAGATGTCGGGCATGCACGCAATGTCGCTCATGCGTGGTAAGGACTGACTGGGTGGGGAGGGGTGGGGTGGGTGGAGAGGGGCAGGGGCACGATTTGCCGGTTCTTCGAACTGCACAGAATAATAACAACCAGTTCTATAGAACTGGTCCGAACTGGTAGAATCCCACCCCTGATTCTGACACACATAACAAAGAGCAGAGCTTTGATTATGTGGTTGACTCTTTGATCTTTTGTGATCATCTCTGGTGTTTGGGACATTCTTTGTATTTTGATTATCACACTACATGTTTTATTTGCATGTACACTCCAGGAAGGATTTTGTAATGGGATTTCATGTTTCCCTAAAATTGCTAGAGGAAATTCTTTCTTTGAAAAACTCACTATTGTTAGGAAAAATGTTTAGACAGTTCAGCTCTTATGTTTTCAAATCTCTTAAATATAGTGCAGAAGAATCAGACGTGGCATTCTGATCTGCCCAAAACAAAATTAAAGCAAGTGGCAATTCCATTTTACCCAAGAAAGTAGGAATAAATGTTATATAGATTTCACTTACATTTTTAAATTGCTCATTAAATTTTCCACATTGTTGCTTGATTGATTGCACTTGATTCATATTAAGTGTCCATCTTGCCCAAAGCTCGGTTAATTCTTCTTTTTCTTTATTCAGAATGTCAAGAGTGCATTCTGTTACTTGAACAACATTTTCCACATTCATTATTAGATTGTTATTCACCTGTTCCAGACAGAATGTATAATTTTTTTTTCTGACAGGGACAGAAAGCAAACTATTTTGGCATCTTTATGACGGCATCAAGAAGGAGCAGAGATTCCTTTCAGCTCCACCTCATGCAATTCTATATGTTTTCCTAGAAGTCAGACTAAATGTATGCGTAAATGTAAATGTATGCATCTGACTCCCTTTTTTCCCTTTACTGAAAAGGAAATGCCTGATTTTAAAAACCACCATGAAAAAATAATGGGGCTTTAATACTTCCTCTCAGGTCCTTTGGTTCTTAAAATCCACACATTATTTGGGAATAAAGAGAAAAGTCCAACCTTTCATTGGTGTCTGTACAAATGTTAAACAGGATGCTTGAGAGAAGATTTGTCTCCTTGAATTATGTATATCATGATCCCACTCAGATGGGTTTACGATGTGGTATTTCAATATATACCCTAAATGACTTGCTTAGCTTTACCTTAGAAGGTATATCTAATTATACTCACTATTGTTTATCCCAAACATACAGGTTTAGTTCAGAAAGAATGTGGGAAAATAAACACAGTCAATATCTATAAATCATCAGAAATTGTCTCACCATTTTTACTAAATTTAAAAAGTCATGACCCATATTTTGAGTGGAAATAATCTTCTTCAAAACTATATGCCACTGGGCATCAGCTGATTGTAGCAAGGCCTCATTTTTAGCTTCAATGTCTTCTGCAGGCTCACTTCTATAGAATTCTTTCAGCTTCTGGGCATCATTTCCAACCTAAAGGAATAGAAATTAATCAACCTGTCTATTCCCTTCTGAACATTTATGATGGACATTCTTTAGGTTATTGAGCTGCACCTACAGAATCCTTGAAATTGTTCCCTGTGATAAATAAGGCTTCAAAACAGCTAAGGTAAGAACTCAGTAATTTTAAAAAATTGTTAAATATATTGCAATTAAAATTAGAAAACCTGAAAGAATACCTTTCTAAAATTATTCTGTTTCTCTAAGAGGTGTTAGATGGTCTTTTATTCTTGTTAAATATGAGGCACTTCACCATTTGCTCTGGAAATTGCATTACTGAAGCAGGGAATGAAAACCTTTAATCTTCTGCAGTAGTTTTATCACTTTCAGCATCCTAAACTATTATCCCTACTGTCTGGTTGTAATGAGCACTGAAATCCAGCAACATCAAAAGAGTCACAAATTCCATTCCTGTTTTGTAAGAAGGTGTTAGTAAAGGCACACTTTCAGTGACTTTTGCTAGATGAGTACTGCGCTGGATGATGTTTAAAAATAACTACGAGATAATTATTTGGGACAATAGTTTGACGCTTTTAGTATTGCCCCCTTTGAGAAGCGAGTTAGGAGGAAGTTATATGCTCCATCAGTGGTCCCCAACCTTTCTGTCTCAGCAGACCAGCAGAAATGACAGCGGTGGCAGTGGGAGAGAGATAGGACGGTTTTGCATACACACGCACACCACTTTCACAAATGAAGCTTCACGTGCACACTCACCCACCACTTCCACAGCCCGGTTCCAAATGGGCTGCGGCCTGGCTGTGGAGTTGGGGACTCCTGTGCAAGATCACTTGAGCAATTTAAGCTTTTTTAAAATTACCCTTTATCTTTAATTCAATTTTTAATCTAACTCTATCTAATGAAGAGGAACTAAAATATGCTACAACATTCTTCCAACGTATACCTTTTATCTATGAATGGACTCCCACAAGCTTTATAGGAGACCATTTTCTCCCATCCCAGTGAGCACTGCAACAGCCACCACAAAAAATAATGATCAATTCATTGCATCAGCCAGAAGACTGCTAGTCATTTCTTTATGTCAAAATAACATGGAAGTATCTGCAATTTTCTCAGTCAGTTTTTGCTATCAAGTTTGACACACATCAATACCAAGCAGGGATTGGTGCAACATTGTTCTGAACATTATTCCCTTATATCAAGTGGCCTAGGAGGTGGAGCTCTTGCCTCACAATCAGGAGGCTTGTGAGTTTGATCCTAGGTAGAGGCTAATAATTGGAATAGATTCTCCTGCTTGAGCAGGGGGTTGGACTAGATGACCTCCAAGGTCCTTTCCAACTCTGTTATTCTATGAGTATGTCTAAATATGTCACCAAATGTAGGTATCATTTTGATCATAATTTTTTTCCCACAAAATATATTTAAGTACCTCATCTGATGACTTTAAGAAGGCTACATATGGCTTCAGGATTTTGAGTTTTAAGGAAAGATTTCTGTTCAGTGTTGCCAGTTCTTCATTTAAAAGCTTAGTTTTGTTTGAAAAAACTGCTATTTCAGTGGTTTCTAGTTCTTCCATTTCCTTACAAATTCTTACAGCCAATTCTAGTTCATTAGCCATCTCCTACAATGTATAACAGAAAAATAAGTACATTAACATTTTGAAAATTAAATAATTTCCTCATCTATTGGTTATCAAACACATATGAGTATTATATTACACAATGTTTATCAGTATATCTTATTATGGTTTACACACTAAAGCTAAACTTATTCTTTCCTCCCCTCAAAAAAAAGAGTTCTCAGACTTTTTATACCACCACCCCCATTTCCAAAAGAATGTAAAATTTCCCTTTCTCATGAATAAAATGATTCAATTGTGGCAAGAATTATGTAAAAATAATGTTTATCTTTCATAATTAAATGTTAATTTATGGATCATGGGAGTTCAGAAAATTTGCAACTGCCTGCCACACAGAAAAAGTGAGAGCAAAGCCAGTTGCACCAGAAAAAGTGAGCAGCAAAGTTGGACATGATTTTTGATCATGCTCTAACTTTGCCCGTACAAGATTGATCTATTTTAAAAAAAGAAGAAAAAGAAATTGTGACTTTCTGATAAGCTATTTATTGAGCCCTGGCCAACAGTTTGAAAAGCCCACAAAGCCCTTTTAGGATCCTACAAAAAGTTTGGAAGATCTTTTAGAACAATTGGGGGTGCAGGACCAAGAGTGCTAATTAGTACAGGAAGGCTCTGTGAAGGATTGATGCCATGTGAAATGTCAACAGTCAGCAGGAGTGTCCATGGGGATGAAGGCAGGAGTAAAAAAAAAGTCAAGATGATGGCCATGACCATATAACTGAAGTCATACTTCTCTTCCATTTGTTACATGTGTAACATGCATACAAATGTGGAGAATTTCAATTGTGTGGTTGCAGCCTTGGCTCCCCGACCCCTTCTCTAAACATCCTTGATGCTTGCTGATTTTATGCAAAGAAAATATTTCCATACTGAATATATTATTTTTGGTGTAATATGTTTAAAATCAACCCAAATAAAAGCATAGTGGTAGTACTGAACTAACAGTTTTTGAAAAATTGTAAGAAAACCCCATAGGATGAACATGTGATTTAACCATTTAAAATGATATTAAAACAAATGCATCAGATCTGACCTTGGTTTGATTCGCCAGCTCTAAATATTTTTTCAGGATTTCTTCTGATTCAGGAGCAGATGATCCAGGATTTACTGCAGCTGAGAGTACTGGACCAATGTTTTGAATCTTTGTTGATGCCTTTATATTTAAACAGATATTAACAGCAGCTGAAAACTGTGTAGAAGTATTTCAACAGTAGGGAATTGTAAAGTGAGACAGCTTTCAAGAACACAATTCCCTTAATATTTTTAAAATAATATAGCCTTATGAGTGTGCTATCTTTTTCCTTAAGTTTCTCTAATTAGTATTCTGATGTGTAATATTTGCTATGTTATTTGTCAGGAGGAAGCAATTTGTACAGTTATGAAGGTGAGTAATATTCCACAATGGCTCATCTTCTTGGAAAGCTGTCTTTCTTTTTATATATATAAAATTCATTTAAAATTCTCTAATATTATGATTTTAGACATAATATACACACATACACACACACACACACATTGTGACAAAATTGTATTCAGTTGCATTTGTGGCATATTGGCAATTGGCAGGGAATTCTGAATGTGCTGTGGTAAGACTGAAGCTGGTTATCTAATTTGTGAATATGGGTCAGTTTGGTCACAACTATATTGTATTTTGTATTATTTTTATATTTCACATTTCTGAACTACCCATTCCCTTCAAAGAAGGAGGTGTATGGAAGACTGTGCTATATAGTGTAAGAAGAACTAACAAATCGAAAAGGAAGTAAAGTGGATATGATGTACATCTGTAGAGATAAGGAAATGAATAAGGACGTAACATTAAAATGAAAATGTTCTGATCTTGTGGAGTGGTATTGACGAATGCATGCAGAAAAGGAATGTAACACATGAATGAAATAGATTCAAGTGAAGGTCAGAAAGTATTAACTTGTGTCATCTAGATTGTTGTGAATGCATATGAATGTATGAACATTAGTAGTAGTTAGATAGTATGCACTAGTAAATGGTGATAATTGAAAAATCCAATATGAGTTTGTTGAGAGAAATACTATAATATTCTGAATTAATGCAGTCAACAACAAAAAAATTCTACTAGATGACTTGAATTGATGGGTAGGAATAAGACAAGAGAGCAAAAAAAAAAGTGAGTGGAACATTTAGAAACCCAAGGATAAAATGGGAATGGTACAGTTTGACAGGTATGTGCCTATCAGTATCCATTTCAAATACATAGTCTAAGATATGTAGATAAATCTGCTTGCCAAAATACATGGCAAAGGAATTTAAATCTGAAAACATGATTGAACATTTATGATGAAAGATAATGTGATCTGAATACAAAAGTAAGTGATCAGCATGAACAAAGTACAAGAAGGGCAGGTCATGTAGAATGAAAGAAGATAAAATTGCAAAACAAACAATTTGAAGGTCAAAGGGAAATGGAAAAAAAATCTAGAAGATCATGACTGGATGGAATTATTGAGTTACTGAAAATGAGAGTGAATGGCAGTGTAAAGAACAAAAGGTAAGGAGGAAACACTGTGTGGATGTTGCCTAGGGACAGGTGTGTAAGCAAGGGTAGAAAATATGGAAAGATATAGATAACTGCATTAGTATAGTGAAATTTGACCTTTGTCTCTTTTTCTTAAACCAGGCCTTCAGTTGTTATTTTTTACTTAATATTTCTTAATCCTTTTCTATTGCTTATTTCAAAAACCTGTGCTAACAAACGCTACAGTTGATCTGAGCATCAAATTTTATTTTGTGAGATTAATTAGGGAATACTACAAGGCAGAGGTGGGCAATTAATTTTCCCAAGGGGACACATGAGAAACTGGGATTGTTGTGGAGGACCGAACCAATGTTACCTGATTTGATGTCCTCAAACTCTTCATCTCAACTCCTCAGGTTGCTCCAGGCGAGGGGCAAGCAGTGCACAGGCACAGACAAATGGTTTCTCTGCTTGTCCTCTTATGGCTGCCAGCCAACCAAAGGAGCACATTGTTATGTGCAGAACTGTACCTGATTCAGTGGTGAAATGCTACAGGTTCAACCCGGCTGGCCAAACTGTTGAACCGGTAGTAAAAAAAAAAAAAAGCTCCAACAATCAGCTGAGAGGATAAAGAAGAGAAAAGCACATGAATAGCTCCCCCACCCACCCCTGCATTTTTCACTTCTTTATCCTCTCAGCTGATTAACGCAGTAGAGCCTCAGCTGGTGTTTGGAAAGCTACGTGCGCGCTAGGTGCGTGATCACCAAACAGGGAAACTGGTAGAATCCCACCACTGACCTGACTCAACTTCTTCTCCTGCATTCTGCAGCATGTTTATTTACATTTGATTTCTAATTTCTGATTGATCTCACATGGGCCACACAGGGACAGCCAAAGGTTAAGGTTAGCTTCAGACTGAGTGGTCTTAGTGCTATCAATTAAGTAAAAATCCTGCCTACTATATGCTCTGAGAGCAGTATTTAAGACATTCTATTTGAGATCATTGATCAAGAAAAGCAGAATACAATGTCTTTGTTCTCTGTTGGTGATGGCTTGCAACCAATGGCAGAACTCATTCTGATATGGTTAACTTAATACTGTTTTAATGGGCCTGCTAATATCAGGTTTTTTGGTGCTTAAAGTACTGTATAATCAACCATTTTTTATTCCTCCGACAAAAGCAATATTTTGCCAGTCATGAACAGAGATGATGAAGAGTAGCTTTCTTCTCATCCTATCTGTCAGATCTGGGAGGACGGTTCAAGAACGGAGGCAAGACTCAGATAGCAACAACAGCTCTTTATTTGTGACTTCAGATCTGAGCAACTAACCCCAGCCGCAGCAGCCCCTTATATAGGGCTGGCTGCGGCTAGGCAGCCAATGAAGGCGATTTGAGTTTGCCGCTCTTGGCAGGGCCAATTGCGGCAGCCCGTTTACTGGCCAATCGCATCAGTCTATGGCGACCAATCACGATCGGTTATCAGCGGGCCAATCAGATTTGCAGGCTACGAGCCTGCTAGTCCGGAACACTATCAGGTATGGGGGAGAGTTGGAAGTATTGAGGGAGGGAGGGAGGGAGGGAAAAGCCTTCCTGCTTTAACCCTATCCAATTCCATTCCCTTTTGAAGTACAGCTGCTCCTTTTGAGATTTGTCTACACTGAAAAGAAGAATTGGCGTTGGAGGGGGTGAGGAAGAGTGAATTTGACTTGTCCAACCTCAGAAGATGAAATCATGGAAATTTATTTTTTTACTGGTAATTCAAGGCAGTGAACATATCCAACCCACTTTCTTATATTGCTGGAAACCTTTCCATTGCGTGTATGCTAGTGATAGAAAAAGAATTAAAATTATGTATGTGTAGGTTTATTGAGAACTTGAAGTAGGTTTATACACATCTTTTAATATATCATTTTAGTATTCTGAATATATTATTGCTATGCATATATCAGGAAGATATACCTTCTTTAGGTAATGTTCTAAGGAAGTGGCTAGGTGTTCCTTGTTTGAGGTAAATTCTCCATGATCAGGAAACTGTCTGATCAGCTGATCTACTTTTTTCTCAATGTAGTCCATTCTTTCCTGAATCCCAATCATCCAAGAACTGAAAGTGTAATAAAACCATGGTTAATGCTGGCTGGTAAATGAAAGTATAATGTTATCTATAGTGTGTGTTCTAATGCTTTATATTGTAATTATTTATGGTTGCTCTATTTTCAAAAAGCCTGATGATAATAAAAGGAATGCATAGCAAGAGAGCTTAAGATATACCATTTGGTTCCAGTTCCTATTTCCCATCCTTACCCCAGGTAGACCTCAAGTTATATCTGTAATGGAATCCAGAATTCATCAGATCTGATTTTTCAGCATTTTTTTATTTGCAGAAACATGAACTAAATATGGTGGTCATGAAGTGAATCCATTTTAGCCAAAAAGCTTTTTTTCACTGGAAACCTGAAGTAAATGGCAGAAACTGGCAAAAACCATCAAAAAGTGGGGTCACATAACCCCTGGGTGTTACAAATGGCTGTACAGTTGAGCTGGTTGCCAAGTGCCCAAAATGTGATCATGTAATCAGGCAGGTACGGTCATGTAACTTTAAAATTAGGTTGATTTGAGGGGTCCACTTAACTTTGAACAGTTGCTAAGTGATCAATTATAAGTCGAATTGTACATAAGTACATAATTAGCATTGCCTAACACTCTAAGAACATTAAGTATATTTAATATAGTATGCCATTTAAACGGTTTTATCAAAAATAGATCCTAAGTTAAAATGCATTTTTTTAAAAAATCCGTAACTCCTTCTATTTCAGATCCAAATTTTAGCTGTAAAGTGTTTTTACAGACAATTCACAGTGAATATTCCCCCTGTGGGTTTTAAGACTAGCACTTATTCTAAAAATGTTGTTTCAAACAAAAATTAGCACACAGTCATGTGGCAAAGAACCAACAAACATGCTAAATATTTGAGCTCCAGGGTGCTGATTTATAATAACGCAAAGATGCAAGATTGTTCTCTTCAAAACGCTTATCACATACAATTACAATAAGAAAATTGCACTTAAGGAACAAATTGTTACCTTCAGTTAATTTATAACAGAAATTTTCTCTGGCAAAGCATTGTGAAATTAAATAGCAATACAAACTCCATTAAAATATTAATAGTGAACATGAAAATCATTTGAGTGCCTAAAAAGGAATTGCATTCTCAGTTGGAACTTTATTAGATCTGAAAGCCCCTGTTCAGAATAAAAGTATGGTTGTGAAAGCTGAACTGGAAAAAAAAATCACTTACTGCCCCCCACCCCAAATGAGGATTGGTGGAAATAGTCTGGACTGGTAATGGGCAGAATTTTCTTCCTTTAATACAGAACAGGATAACTATAAGTACCTTAACTAATATAATTGAAAACCAGCTGTTCCTTTATTTCCATTGTACTGATGTACAACTTAATATAATTTTCATTTAAAACAATCCTATTTTCTATCAGGACAATTTCCATTTACTATAATGATACTGGGAGAAGAACAAGATCAAAGTTTTCCTTTTTTGCCATATAGATGTTACTGCTTATATAACTTTATTGATTGATTGATTTATAGCAGCATCCATGTTATGTGACAATTTCCAGTCATTTATGCTGGCTCCAATACTGCTTGTCATAACAATGTCTATGACATGGAAATGAAGGCTTGGAGTCATAACAAGGCTTGGAGTCTTCACCATTACTTGTCCTGGCTTTAGAACATCTAGAAAAGAAATCAGTTAGATGGGCTTTGAGAGATGCCTAACAATATTCTGTAGAGTCACTTGGGATCCAAACCTATCATAAGTGGATTTGGAAGAGGGCAATTACAATTAAGAAAAAAATAAAGAGTCTAGAGGCAATTCTAGCCACTCTGAAACTCAACCAACAAAGTGAGAAATCCCAACCTAAACAAAAAGACTACACCCAAATTGAACACAATGGGGAGGAAAGAGCTTCTTAAAAATGATCCCATATATGAACCTATAGAAGAAAACTAATACACCCAAATTGAACACAATAGGAAACAAACAGTTTCCATAAAAATGACCCTATGTATGAACTTAGAAACCCAGATTTGAATGTCTCTATTTTAAGACTGCATTTCAATACCATTTAACCACTGGAAGAATCCTAATTTTTCAATAGGGATTCTCACATCTATACATTTTATAAAGTATGTGGAGCTCTCCAGTTACAAATTATACTTACCTGTGAGCATCTTGTTTGCTAAGTAAGGCTTGCCCCTTCTGAAGAGCATCATCTGATCCATTTTTAATTTCTTTTTGTAGTTCCTCGTGTTTTATTGCCAAAATGGGCAAGCTGAAAACTTTAGATTCAAAAAGCTTAAGGGAAGCCTCTACATTTTCAAGTATATCATATGCCTATCAAATAAAAAACAGTTTGAAAAAGTTATAAGAAGCATGGTGACTGCCAGCTACGATTAAGACAATTGTTTGAAAAACTTTCAATAAACCATTTTTCATCTCTATGACATTGTAGAAAGAGTATATAATGCATCATTCTTTGGTTGCATTCTTATTTGGTTGACATAGTGGAATAGAATAGAATAGAATAGAATAGAATAGAATAGAATAGAATAGAATAGAATAGAATAGAATAGAATAGAATAGAACAGAACATTGGCTAAGTGTGATTGGACACACAAGGAATTTGTTTCTGTTGCATAAGCAACAGAATATACAACAATATAATCATATATACAAAATATATAATCATCAGATACCAATAAGAGAAGGTAATAGAAAAGATGAAAAGAATAATAGTAATATAGCCATACTAAATGGTTAAATATCCTTAGGCATAAAGCATACTGTAGGAATTACGTGTTCAGCAGAGTGATGGCACACGGGGAAAAAACTCTCTCTATGTTTTAGCATGCAATGCCCTGTAGCGGCAACCTTAGGGGAGGAGTTGAAACAGTTTACATCTAGGATATGAGGGGTCTGTAGATATTTTCTCAGCCCTCTTTCTGACACATTCAGTATACCGGTCCTCAGTTGAAGGGCAGGCTGGTTGCAACTGTTTTTTCTGCAGTCCTAACTATCCATTGAAGTCTGTATCTGTTTTGCTTGGTTGCTGTACCAAACCAAACAAATATGATATTAATGTGAATTTTGACAAAAATAAATTCTACAAGATTTTTTAATTCCCCCTTTTTCTGAAGTCTCCATGCCACTTTTTCTTTATTAGTCCAGATTATTCTCCCTACCAATAACAGCAGATCTGGGGAAAACAATCTTATCTCGCTTTAAACTAGTGGAAAATTTATATCAGATCACAAGTCCCCTGTTCACAGATGCATTTTATTGGTTCTAATCAGAGGTGGTATTCAGCAGGTTCTGGCCAGTTGTAGAGAACCAGTAACGGAAATGTTGAGTAGTTTGGAGAACCGGCAAATACCACTTCTGACTGGAGACTTTACAGTATCCTTCCCCTGCCATGCCCACCAAACCACGTCCACAGAACCAGTAGTTTAAAAAAGTGAATCCCAGCACTGGTTCTAATCCATTCTGTTTTTCTTATATTATAAAATCAATTCTTGTCATGTAAGAGCTCTACGTGTGTGATATTTTAATTGCTGCAATGTGTGCCAGTGATCTTTGTAATTTAATTTCAGCTTTGATATAATTGGATTTGCTTTTTCAAACTGGACATTTCTTGCCATAAACGTGAAAAGTGAAGTTTAGATAGCAGCAGGAAAAGACTCTTTGAGAAAATATCAACTATCTATCAATTTTATACTATAGATTTTTATAACATCTCTAAGGATCTGGTTTTAAGTCAGAAAAATACAGTCCCAGGTGATATTTTATCCAGTTCATGGGCAAACTCTATATTTTTCTCAAACATCTCCCTAGATCTTTTCCCCACAGAGTGGCCAGTCAGTTATCTCAGAAAAGTGTATGATGGTATCATTTTTTTAGCCTTTTCAAGTAAATTCTAAAGAGAGTTGTCATAATAAGTGCCTATTCGACGCCTTATGCTGTTGTGGGAAGCCCCCCGCCCAAGAATGAAATATTTTGTGGAATATTAAGAGAGGCAGAATATTATATTTTCCCCAAGGAATAATGGAGAAAAAAATTAACAAAAGCTGAAAGCAGCCCTGTCATAGGAAAACAGCCTCAAGCAGAAAAAAAACCTGGTCTTTTGTAATGGAGATTTTGTATCCGTTCAGAAAGACTGGGCCAACCTATTCATAAACAAAACTCTTTCTGCCACAAGTTCCCATAGAAGCTGGAGCTGATGGAATAAAGAATTTACATTCCCCCATCCAAATTCTAAGGACAGGACAGGGCCTTTAGGACATAATAGGATTTACCCAACACTATTAGAATAGCAAAAGACACAAGGCTCACTACATCGCACAACCCCCTGGAACATCTCGATCACTAAACCCCAGAACTCTATAAAAACCCATTCACTGACTCATCCATTTTGTCAGCCATGCCAGAAACATGGGTTGTCACTGACATTTCTGGAAATGAAATAAACAGAGACCTTTTTTTCCTTGTAGCCAGCCTCCATTTTATTTCTAGTGCCTTTCTCCCAGCTTGGAACTGGACGGGATTTTTCTTCCTACATTATATTGATTCCAAAATTCATGACTACTTGAATGAAAACAATCCATACTGTTAGGAATGTAAGTCACCTAACAGTTGGGTTGGAAAATATATAAACCAGGATAGACATTTTAATACTGTCTCTTTAAGAAATGCTAAAATTTTAATTTTGTGTGGTTGCTCAAATGGCCGTAAGATGGAGCCAGAAACCTGGGTTGTTCTGTTCTGTTGTTGCTGAGAGTGTTGCCATTCCTGCATTTCCCTATTGACTGTTACTGATCATCGTTATTCTTGGATTTGATGTGAGTCTATTACTGAACTGTTTTTGATACTGGACTTTGATTTGGATTATCCCTGAACTGAAAACTGACTGCTTTAACCGTGAATGACTTGGACTGTTTGTTGAATTTTGCCTAACCGTTTTACTGGAAGTAAAAACCTACATTTTACTATACAGTGTATCTGTGTGCTGGTTGTTTGTTATTCTTCACCACTCTCACTACATCTCCCTGTGTGTGCTCATTTTCCTAACGGGGAATTACCTCAACACATACTATTGGATTCTCTCCAATACTTTTCCTACTCAAAACTAAAACACCCACCACACATTGCCAGGTGAACAATAGGTTGAAAGATGTTAAGAACTCTTTATTATTACCAGTTTGATTATGTTGTTCCATATTATGCTGATGAGAGATATACTGAAATTTTTGAAAATGCTATTATCTTGAAGTAGAAACAGTAGACTTATCATATGAACAAAAGGTTCCCTGCTGAGATCTAAATTTTCTAGATCAATTATGTAAAATAATAGACTTATAACTAATTTTAAGGTCTTTTTAGCAATTGTAAATTTTTCTATCACTATTTCAGAGTACTGGAGAATAATCCCCCAATTAACATGGTCAATGCTAAGGGATGCTCCGAATTAAATTCAGAATATCTGGAAATTCTAGCACTAGCCTTCTCAATACTCTCAGAAGTAATATTTTTAGTCTTACTCAAAATAACCTCTTCTTTGAGTGAAGTGGGAGAGAGAACTATATTGAATAAATTTTCATTCCTACTGTTAATTGAATGCATTGGTTGTTAACATAAAAGAACAAAAACTGATTTGGATAATTTGAATTAGTTATCTCAAAGCCTTGTAAAAAAAACAACAACCTGAAGATTAATTAATTTTCCAAAATCCCAGCAAGGATTATTCATTATCTGTATCTGCTAATGTAATTCTAAACAAAACAAAACATGAACTCTTTCTTATAATTAAGCTATTCAAATTCTAGCCACACAATGAGATTGCTTTGATAATCGATGTTTTTAAACATGTGGCAAAAGAATAAACAGAGTGTATGTATTTCTCTCTTTGTGTGTGTATATAAAGATACTCTCTCTCTTCTGTGTATGTATGTATGTATGTATGTATGTATGTATGCATGTATGTGTGTGTTTGTATAAGTATATGTGGGTGGATGGATGGATGGATGGATAGATAGATAGATAGATAGATAGATAGATAGATAGATAGATAGATCGTGTCTTTACAATGTTTGAATGTTTCCATGTAATTCATCTGTTCTCTTGCCTTAACTGTAGCTATAGAAGTCCCACAAGATGCTGCAGCAAATAGGAAGAGGAAGGACTTAAGAGAGAAGTATGGAATGAGACCAAATGTGGAAGAGTTATGTCTAAAATTCAGGGGTGAAATTCCCACCTAGACCCACCTCGGGAAAGGTGATAGGGACTATTTGAATCAATAAAAAATCACCTCTGGTTGCTATTACTATTATACCAAGTATACCAAGCCACTACTACAGTCATGGCCACAGAGCCTGTAGGGAAAAATTTTGAATTTCACCCCTGCTAAGATTGTTATATAATAGAGTTTGTGATGTTTGTAAGCCGAAGTTCTTCAACCTTTCTGGCTTTGTGGACTGGCAGCAGGGGGGGGAGAAGGGATGGTTCTGTGTGAGCAACAGGCAAATGAACGATTCAAGGCCCAATAGTGGGCCGCAGTCCAGGGATTGGATACCCCTGCTGCAAGCTATTTTAACGTTCATCTGTGGAGATATTCATTTAAATGGTTAACAATTCACCATCTAGTTATACACATACTTCAATCACACAAAACTGTCTGAAGTACATGAAGGTTAAGATAGATAAATTACATAGATACAATAAATAAAAACATCATTTTACCACCATACAACCAACTGTAAACTTACAATTATGTTGTTCAAAACATTTTTTGAAAAATAAATGTGGCTCATTATTTTTGCCTTTTCATTATTTGTTTATGGATCAAACTCTTTGGTGGAGAAGTAAGTTTATTGAGCTGTTGGTTTATTTATGCTAGAATCTGAGGCACTCTCATTAAAAGAACTCCATGTTGCTTTGCTCAAAATATTTTGATATACAGTATTACACAGTTCCAAGGAATTGCTTCAAATCAACCATTTAAACTTGTTTCTGAATTTCCTATACATACAGTAGTCCTCTTAGATTGTTATACCTGAATCTAAAGTGCCAAAATACTTAGTTCATGAGATAACCCAAGATCAGTTCAGTCTTTGTAAACAGCAATGGCTCATGCCCCATATTTCCTAATTGTACCACAACTAACTGTAATGATCTACTACATATTGACTTTACAGAAGATAACGTAGAAAAGGCACTACATAACCTAAAACCATCCCTATCTATTGGCCCCGATGGATTATGTGCATATTTCTTTAAAAAGCTCTCCTCTGCCATAGCGGAACCCCTAAGCATTATATATGAGATATCATTCAGAACCAGCTCCTTACTGAACCTATGGTCCTTAGCTATGGTCATCCCTATCTTCAAAAAAGGTGACCCCAGCCTAGTTGAAAACTACAGACCAATCTCACTGTGTTGTGTCACATGCAAAGTCATGGAATCAATCATTAACCAATTCATCACCCTCCACTTAGTGTCAAACAACCTACTCTCCAAAAAACAATTTGGTTTCAGGAAAAAATTGTCCTGCAATCTTCAACTTCTACACTGCAAAAACATATGGACTACTCTACTTGACCAGGGTAAAGCTATAGACACAATTTACATAGACTTCTGCAAAGCCTTTGATTCAGTGGTACATGACAAACTACTGTTAAAACTAAACTTTTACAGCATTTCCGGATCCCTCCATAAGTGGATTGCTGTTTTCCTGTCAAACAGGCAACAAATAGTAAAAATAGGGAGCGCTATATCAAACCTTGCTCCAGTTAACAGCAGTGTCCCCCAAGGCAGTGTTCTAGGACCCACACTTTTTATATTCTATATCAATGACCTTTGTGATCACCTTAAAAGCAACTGCGTCCTCTTCGCAGATGACATAAACTATTCAACACCACCGACAATGCTACTGTCCTTCAAAGTGACCTTGATTATGTGTCTGAATGGTCAAACAACTGGCAACTCCAAATCTCAACCAACAAATGCTCTGTCCTACACATTGGTAAAAAAAAGTCAGTGCAGATATGACCTCATTGATGATCCTCACTCTGTCAAAGACCTTGGAGTGCTCATATCAAATGACCTAAGCACCAGAGCTCACTGTAACAGCATTGCCAAAAAGGCATTAAGAATTGTAAATCTAATCTTACGAAGCTTCTCCTCCGGAAATAATGAATTGCTAACCAGAGAATACAAAACTTTTGCTAGACCAATAATTGAATACAGCTCATCAGTCTGGAATCTGTACTGTATATCAGACATTAATACAATTGAGCGAGTCCAGAAGTATTTCATGAGAAGAGTACTACATTCCTCTGCTCGCAGCGGAATACCCTACATCACCTAAATATCACTCAGGCTTGAGATTTGGGGCTTGGACAATCTTGAACTACGCCACCTACAGTTGGACTTAAGAATAGCACACAAAATTATCTGCTACAATGTCCTACCAATCAATGACTACTTCAGCTTCAATCGCAACAATACAAGAGCACACAACAGATACAAACTCAATATAAACTGCTTCAACTCGATTGCAGAAAGTACTTCAGCAACGGAGTGGTCAATGCCCGGAATGCACAACCTGACTCTGTTGTTACATCCTCTAACCCCCCCCCCCACTCCTTTAACCTCAAACTATCCACTATTGACCTTACCCCATTCCTAAGAGGTCTGTAAGGGGCGTGCATAAGTGCACAATCATGTCTACTGTCCCTGTCCTATTGTCCCCATTTATTCGTACCTATTTCCTGTATTCTTACTCATGTTTATACTTATACCTATTATCTTGTAAGCGATTGACAAATCAAATAAATAAATAAAATAAAATAAAATAAAATGTGCTAGAAAACAGATTCTGCATGGCAGATCTTAACAGCCAAATATTGATTCAGGCAGGGAGTGCTTCATCAAGAATTGTACTGCTTAAATGCAAACTCAACCTTCAAATGATAATCAGCCACTATTCCCTACCATCTCCTCCTTGGATAAACCAAGCACAGATATTGTTGACTCCATAGAACAAACAACGTCATTGATTATGAGATGCGATGATGCAATGGTTAGAGTGCAGTACTGCAGGCTACTTTTGCTGCCTGCTGGCTGCCTGCAGTAGTTCAAATCTCAGCAGGCTCAAGGTTGACTCAGCCTTCTATCCTTCCGAGGTGGATAAAATTAGGACCCAAATTGTTGGGGGTAATATGCTGACTGTGTAAACCTCTTAGAGAGGGATGTAAAGCAGTATATAAGTGTTTGTGTTATTGTTATTCTTACCCTGAGGCAGCTTTGTTTGACACTTATTTCAGTTGTTGCCATTCTCTATGCACCACCTTATATTTTTGCTCATTTTGTATCTCGTTATGAAGCAGTTACGGATCATGAACAACATTTGTGGGTCACCTAGCTTTAATATTTTTCCTATGTGACATTAAGCATATCTGTGCTTCCAAAGAGCAAGAGAAATTTCAGTTCACAAAGTGTGAAGGGAGGGGAACCGGAAAAAGGAATTTGCTAAGGTTTTAACTGTACATCATCCTACCTCACAAGGGCTTCAAAGCAGACACCTGCTAAATTGCTTCTTTCTCGGCACATTTGTACCAAACCATCTTGGTCTGTGAAAGTGGATGATTCAGCTGTTGCAGGACCATCAAAAATAGTGGGTCCAAAAGAAACATTAAGCTGATGCCACATGTTTAGTTAAATGACGGTTTGAAAGTAGGGACTTGGTACTCACTGATAACAATTTGGGTGGTGATAAAACTTCAGCCAATATATAAAAGCATGTGTGACCTTATCTTCTGGAGCATTTCTGAGTCTTTATTTGAATTATGGTAGCGTTATAATTAAAATGTCAAGCATCTTAAAAAGGTTCCATCTCAGCTGAACCGCAGTGATGTGGCAATCCCTTCTACTTCAGACTGCACAACTGCTGCATCTCACAGTACAGAGACTCTTTCACCATAGAACGCTGGGGCAGAGACAGCAGCTTAGTGGAAAAGCTGGAAGCTCTGAAGTTACCTTCATGCAGAGAATGATAGCTAGATATGGCAGATTTATTAGAATACCTTCTAGAATTCATGAAGTAGTTTGGGGTTCTCTCTCTCTCTCTCTCTCTCCTTCCCTCCCTCCCTCCCTCCATGTGTGTGTGTGAGAGAGAGAGGGGGGGGAGGGAGGGAGAGGGAGGGAGAGAGAGAATTGGCTTATCATTGTTTCTATGTACAAAAGGAACAACATAATGACTTGTGGTAAACAGAAATTGGAAGGACTTAGGAGAAAAGCCTGAAAGAGTATGTGAGTGCTGTGACTAAAACTGTTGTGTAATAAATAGTTTTAAATTACAACTTAGTCTGGAATCTGTATTAAGAATCCCTAAGGAAGAACATAGCACCTCCCCTGGCTATGCTATTCACTTCAGCTTTCTTCTTTTCAATTTAGAGTAACGTAGTTAAACTTTGGACTTCAAAAAGCTATTTAACTACAACTTTCAACATACATGACTTACTGGCCATGTTGGGTGGGCTGGAGATAGGTTCAACAGCATCAGGACTTCCACTTCTGATTTAGGGAATAGCTTATGTCATAAAACTAATACGGGCATTAAGATCTTCAAAAAGAATCCAGTTCCCATTGTCTTCTTTATTTACAGTAAACCAGCAGATGGAACCTAGTGGAACTAAAATTCCCAGACGAATCCCAATTATTACAAATTCTATTGGTAAGTGGAAGATGGAACCTTTCCATCTGTTTGGTCCTTTGGGCTTCTGGAAAGGGCATATTAAACATGAGCTGCTTTTGTGGCTTGACATCTTAATTATCAGTTAGCTCCATAATCCATCTACATATTGCAATCCCTTTCCTTCAACCACTCCTTCTAATGTTGGAGCACCAAAATGTGGACTATAGCACCAACTATCTGGCATCAGAAGTTCCTACAAGAGAAATTGTCCTTGAATCTTTTCCATCTCTTTTTGTCCTTACCATCTGGAAAGTACAGCTGCCATAACCAAAAGAGACTACCATAAATACCTCCTGTATATCCCTAATACATTGACATTTTAAAGGGATTAATTATAAACTTTTTGAGCACCAATCATAGCTGAGTAGCACAGAATAAACAAAATACTAATTTGGGCTCTGCACCACATATTTTTTGAAAAGATCTAATGATTTTGGAACGTTTTATAATTCTAATGAGGCTCTCAGAACATGTTTTTTATATTAAAAAAAACCATTTTAAGGAATGGCTAACTACCTATTCTAATGCTAAACTAAGAGTTTTGAGTGATATGATTTTTTTTTTTGATCCCCAGAACTGGACCAGCCAAGTTTTCTTCATTTCGGCAGAATTATTTTAGGCAGAAAAGAAGATATTTTATTGCTAGCAGGAGTCCAGAATCCTTACTATAAAACATATAAATTGGGGCTCTATCAGTAGCTCACCATTGCGCCTACTCTCCATGTTCTGTTTCCATGAAGGCACTTCCATGCATGCTTACATAAAATCATGCATGGTATGCTTTCCGTTTCACACATCATCTAACCACGTTCATGTAGAAATAATGGGGAGATTGGAATGATTTATCGTTAATTGTTTTCATCTGACTTATCACTATTTTTGTGAGGTTCATAACATTTTACAAAGCTCCTGGGGGCACCATTCATGACTTCTTCCATGTGGTTTGGAAGAAGGCAACTTCAATTACCAACCAACCAGAAGTCCTATGCCTCTCTTGGGGTTTTGCTAACATGATTTACAGCGAAGCAACACCATTCCTTGCTTTGTCTCTCTCTCTCTCTGCATATCTCTATCATTCAAAGTTAGACCATACTTGTGTAATTCCACCCCATTCGCCTTTACTAAACTGATTAATAACTATTGAACAGTGATGCATCTCCAATTACATATTAAGTTATTTCACTTCTACTGCACTGGCATCTAGAAAGCTTTGGGATAGTCTGGTTTCTCCTAGATGGTATCATCCCATCTCCTTGGTTAAACCCATCTTCCCAGAAAAAAAATGCACACAAACAGAAATAAAAAATGGAAATTGGAATTGGGCGCTACTAAATGTTATTTCTTGCAGACTCTGAGAAAGCAGGAAAAAGCATTCAGCAGGAGAAAGCACTGACTGATTCAAAATATTTTTGGTATTTCAAAATAGAGTTATTATATGATCACTATCAATGAACATTATGATTATTATGACTATTGCTCAAATTAACTGTAACCAAACAAAACAGTGTTCATATAGACCAGTGGTTCCCAAAGTGGGTGGTACCGCCCCCAGGGGGCGGTGGGATGCCTTAGGTGGGGCGGTAAGAGGCAAGGGGGCCGGCAGGGGGTGCTAAGACGTGGCAGGGGGAGTCCGAGGTGCCGGCCTGGCAGGCTCACTGACTGCTGTCCACGCAGCCCATTGACTGTTTCATCGCTCCGTAGCCGGTGCCTCGAATGCAGAACCCGTGCGTGGTGAGCCTTGCCAAGCCTGGGGGGGAAGAGGTGGGAGGTGGTAGAAAGAGGGCGCCTTAGCTTGCAGGCTGCCCTCTCTGGTGGAAGTGGCAGAGGCATGCCAGAAGTCCTGAAAGCAAAACCCTCCCAACGCGTGCAGTGGAAGGGGTGGGTGGTCCGGCATTAGGGCCCCCTTCCCCGGAGAACAAGGGAGCACGCAGTGCCCGTCCGGCCTCTGTCTCTCCAGCCAGCCAGGCTTGCGCACAGAAAGAGGGTGGGTGCAGCTGCAGCTCTCCAAGGCGCGTTGCTCGGTTAGGTTCGACTCTACGTGGCCGTCCCAGACCTAGAACCTAGCCTCCCTCTGCAGCCCGGTTCTTCCGACTGAGCCCTGCATTTTCTTGCTTGCTTACTTAGTTTCCAAGCGATCGTTCCCTCTGCCTCCGCTGGTCTGGCCTGCTTCCGCACACTTTCCTCCTCCTGAGTGGAGCATAAAGATGGACAGAACACTTCACTGAAGTTGGGAGTCTCTGAGCATGTGCAGAGTACCTCCCCTTGCTTGGTCCAATGGAAGTGGACCTTGGGTTGAAGCAAAGAGGGTGAGGTCGGCTGCATCACTGCCCCAAGGAGGTTGGCATTGCAAAATTGGATGCCAAAGGGGGCTGGAGAAGGGGCAGAAGGGCAGCTGCAGGGGGCTGGAGAAGGGGCAGAGGGGCAGCTGCATTAAGGAGCAGGAAGATCTTAGCCATGGTTTATTCATTGACTAAGCCAGAATCAAACAGCTTGCTAAACTCTAAACCAGAATGGCTGGGTTGATATATTCAGCCCATGTTTCTCAGCCTTGGCAACTTGTGTGGACTTCAATTCCCACTCTGGCTTTGCTCTACTAACTTTCTCAAAGTGCCACTGCTGTCGCATTCTGTCTGTCTGTACATACATACATACATACATACATACATACATACATACATACATACATACATCCAAAAGGTCTGCCTGTCTGTCTGCCTGCCTTTCTGTCTACTTACCTACCTACCTATCTACCAATATCTATCTATCTATCTATCTATCTATCTATCTATCTATCTATCTATCTATCTATCTATCTATCTATCTATCTATCCATCCATTCATCCAAAATGTCTGTCTGTCTGCCTGCCTTCCTGCCTGCCTACCTACTTACCTATCTACCAATATAGATCTACCTACCTACTTATCTACCAATCTACTTACCTACCTACCTATCCATACATTCATCCAAAAGGTCTGCCTGCCTATCTACTTATCTACCAATCTACCTACCTACCTACCTTTCTCTCTGTGTCTGTCTGTCTCTCTCTCTCTCTCTCTATCCATCCATCCATGTTCGAAGCACCAGCCCTGCAGACCCATTGGGAAAGTAGAGCAAAGCCAGTCTGAGAGGGAGGAAGGCGGAGGGAGGGAGAGAGAGAGAGAGAGAGAGAGAGAGAAACCTGATGCATCAGATTGAAATGAGGCCTAGTTTAGACTGAGGCCCTTTTCCACATTGAAACATTTTTGCCAGCACATTGAAACATTTTTGGTTTCTATTAAAGGTTTTGTGGACAAAACATGGTCAAGACAATCAGGAAGCTCTTACATTTTGTTGAGGCTTTAAACAGGATCCATTGGACCTGATCTCCATTCTAAAAATTACTTTTCCCCAATGTATTACAGTGCCAATTCTGAAGAAGGCAAAACCAAAATGTACTGGTAAATTACAAGGAGAACACACACACACACACACACACACACACTCCCTTCTAACCCTGCTGGAGCAGGTGATTGGACTAGAATAGATATCTCATTATCTTTCTCCTCCCTCCCTCCTTCTTTATTTCTTTTTCTTTCTGTTCCTTCCATCCCCCCCTTTTTCTTTGTCCCTTTTTCTTTCTTTCTTTCCCTTTTCTCTTTCTTTTCTTCCTTCTTTCTCTGTCTCTGTCTCTCTCTCTTCTTTCTCTCTCTTTCCCTCTCTCAGGCTCACCCCATTGACTTGGCTTGCTTGGGCAGGTCCCTCCAGTGCAGTGGGCTCAATGGAGTAGACCTGTGGGGCCGGCACCTAGAATGTGGCAGTGTCGGCATGTTTGAAAAGTAGAGCAAAGCCAGAGGTCAGTAATTTTTGCTGCAAAGAATCACAAAAGCTTCTGGGTTGTGCACAAGAAGGGACACACGTCAATGCAATTCAGCAACATAAAATAAAGAGATACAAATAAAACAAATCAACAAGAATCGGCAAAGCATCTCTGATTACATTTATTCACTGCTAGAATCTAATCAGAGATGCTTTGCCGATTCTAGTGCAATGACCTGCTCCAGCAGGGTTAGAAGGGAGTGTGTATGTATGTGTGTCTATAGCTGTCAAAACTCCAAAAACAGGTCAAGTATCTCTGGGGAGGCCAGTCATAAATTAGAACACTTGCTAAGCAATAGGCCATTAGTGAGGATCATGTGTATTTGGTTTGCCAGTCACCTGGCCATGCCCACCCAGTCACATAACCACCAGATCACACCTACCCGGTCATGTGACCGGCAAGCCATGCCCAGCCAGCAAGCCAGGCCAGCCAGTCACATGACCATCAAGCTACGCCCTCTCAGTCACGTGACCAGCAAGCCATGTCCACCCAGTCATGTGACCAGCAAGCCACACCCTCAAATTAGTCCACTCCCACAGAAATTTGAATCCCACCCCTGGGTGGGGGGCACCGAGGATGAGTTTGTAGCATCAAGGGGAGGGGGTGGACTGAAAAAGTTTGGGAACCACTGATATAGACGTTGAAACTGTTGATCTTTCTTTATATAGTAAAAACAAAAAATCTATTTTTTTAAAAAAAGATATGCTTTTTAAAAAAAGATATGCTTCAAACTGTTTTTAAGGAATTGGATATATAAACCATAGCAATGTGGAAGTGCTCTATAAGCTCATTAATAAAATTGAGGAGGACACCAAAATAAGTTTTGCTGCCAGAAAGTGAGGTTGGTTTGCAGATACTGCCCTTCCCAGTTCATCTGTTTATCAATAGAGCTACAAATCTAAGGGAGAACAGACCTTCTTGTTCATCTTTACAGTAGGTTTCTGTTAGGAATTTTAATTTTTGACTAACCTTCCTTGCTGCATTGAAGAAGTCATTGGCTTCTTGCAACAACGCTTCCCGTTCCTTGAAACAGCTATTTACTTCTTGTTCCAGTAAGTTCATTTTTTTATTTGAAAGCTTCAGATGCTCTTTTTCTGCATACTCCTCTGAAAACAGAATTTTGAGAGCCTCTGATTTTAATCCTTGTATAGCAGAATTCCATTCCTGGGAAGAGAAGTGTGAGTCAGTTAATTATCTGCCAATGATGATTTAGATTCAAGTTACTTGATTCATAACAACAAAGTAATCATAGATAAGAATAATATCCACACTAAGATAAAAATCCCATGCATCAAAAGATAACATAACATAAATAGCCCCAAGAAAATACAGAAATCAACTTGAAAAGAATAAAACTGAAATATTTGATGTGATAATAATCTAACAATAAATATTCCTTCTATATGTAATGGTTGCCAGGGAAATGGACAGTTAGCTATCTCAGGACAATGAATTTCAAAACTGAGAAGTCTTTATTGAATCTGAAAAATCTCTCTGCCAATGCTAAATTATATATTAACAATGTACTTTATATTGCTTTCTTTGCACTATTTGTAAAAGCAAATCAGCTTCCCCCCAGTAATGCATGCATAATGGCGTGCATAAGTGAACCAATCATGCCTACCGTCTCTGTCCTACTGTTTTGTACTTTTCTTATAAGTATCTATCTCATGTATTCAAAACTATATTTATTCTTATACCTGTATCTTGTAAGCGATTGACAAATCAAATAAATACTAAAATACTAAAAATACTTCCGCATAGAAATGATTATTTCTGATTTCTCCTCATGTCCCGCTGTGATGCTTCAGTGTGGCAGATGTGTGTGTGATCCTGGGAAGGATGAGGAACAAAGATGAAACAAGTATATTGAAATATTTTCTAGCAGAGATGTCAACATTAAAGATTCCTCAGAAGATGTGCCATATAAATGGAAGAAGTACAAGACAGCACTGAACTCATCAAGTTGGAAGTCTGCAGGAACCGATGGAACACTCACAGCAGTGTGATAAAAGCAAAGTTGGTCAATAGATTGGAAGAGATCAATCTGCCTTCCAATTCCCAAAAAGGGAGATTAAACAGAGTGTTGGCAAACAGAATGTGTCAACTACGGTGTAATATCTTTAACTTCACATGCTAACAAAAAAATAGAGAAGACTCTCAGGTGAGCAATAGACAAGAGACAAGGACTACCTGTAGAAAGGCAGGTTGATTCAAGTACACCATTGATAGACGTACTGTTGAAAGATTTGAAGGACCAAGGAAGATTTGAAGGACCAAGGAAGGGGCATATAGAAAATTTACATATTTGATTGTTAAGAGTCAATACCTACTTGATGACACATAATCAATCAACAATAAATTACATTTAATCTGCACGCTTAAAAAATGAGAATGCTATTTTTTTCTCTGAGAAAGCTTATATCAAAAGTCATCTAATTTTAGAATGCTACAATTCTTTAATTGATCTGTACTTAAGGTCAATAGGAACATTTAATGTTATATTTGGTGTTTGGAAGCTACCACATTCAGTGATGGGGACACTATAATTACATATCTGAATTCCTGAATTAGCAGTTGTGCTATTGGCTTATAGCAGAGGTAAGCAATCAGCATTCCTGAAACACTTACATACTGTCTTCAGGTCCTTGCCAAGAAGACTACTGAATTGTAAATTTTAAGGTGACAAAAGTGGGAAATATACTTAATTTATATACACTGATCTGATTTATATTCAATTTTTTTTTCTCTCAACCCCATTTGGTTTTTTGGTTGTTTTTTTTGCTTGGTGCTGGGATATATTTTGAGTGTGACTCTTGGTACGCCAGTCAAAGATTAAGGTTGATTCCAAATCAGGTATGCATCCCTTGCTTTTGTTAATATTTTGCTTGGGATCAGGCAAACATTTGCACATGATGTGATGTAGTATTCCCCATAGTTTGGCCCTGTCTTATAGAATAAGTAAACTATATAATGCTGTAAATAAGTAAACAAAAATAATGTTGCAAGTTACAGAAATTATTCCCCACAAGAATGGAACATTTGTTAGAGATTTAATGCCCTATGCCATTATAATAATTGTACATCATCATCATCATCATCATCATCATCATCATCATCATCGCTATTGATCATCACACAGTCAGCCAGATGTTCAGACTGGGTTTGGCATTTTTGTGTACCTATCAAGTCCTTAATATGGGCCTGGGATAGGCAAATCTGGACATTTGACGATGTTACAGATATCATTGCAGGATGGAAGCTGTTCCAAGTAAAGCTGCCTTCTGCAATTGACCGATGGCAAATTTATCAATGGTGTTCAAGTGGTGTTGTTTTGGGATTGTACCCAAGACGTCTATTACTATTGGAACTACCCTTGCTTGCCTTTGCCACTGTCATTCTATTTGTATTTGTATGTCTTTGTATTTTGTTGTTTTGTTATGTAATGCTTCTTTTCTATCATCTCTTTTGCTGATTATACAGTATAATAGTAAGGCTGAAATAAAAAGAAATTAATAGAAGTCCAACTCAGATAAAGGTCCTGATTTACAAGTAATTTGGGATTCAAGTAAAGCTTTTATTAGAAGTCATTTTATCCAACACAATACTGAACTTAAAAAGAAGACTCAGGAGAAAAATGCATGCTATTTTGGATGAGCTAAAAAGAAAAGGTGAAGAATTAAAGAAATTGCCAGAAAAGATAAGCATTTCACATCAGATTAAACTTTTATAGCAACAGTTATCTATGTGAACAATAATAGAACTGGAAATAAAGATGAACTACGCTAAACAAAAGAATTTTAAATTTGCCAACAAACCAGGAAAATGGCTAGCATATCAATTAAGAAAAGAGAAAGAAAAGGAAATGATTCTGAAACTTTAAGATGGAGGTACTATATAAATGGACAATGTGGCTATACAAAAGTTTTTATGTATTACTCTAACTTGTATAAAGGACATGGTATTTTGTTGAAAAAAATAGACAGTGTTTTTTTAAAAAAAACATAATTTACCAAGGCTCACAGAGAATGAAAGATAGATTGTGAATGGACTTATAACAGCAAGGGAAACTTCTGAAGCTATATAAAGCAATCAGGAAAAGTACCAGGGCTCATTTAAGTACAAGGCTCTTTATTTATTTAGATTTCTATTTAAGTGTGCTTTTGTGTACATGTGTGTATGTACACATACATACACACACAATCATATGTATGTATGTATGTATGTATGTATGTATGTATGTATATGTATGTATATATATCTTGTAGTTAGTGAATATGCAAACCAGCTAAAAATGGTTGAAATATATACATTAATTCAGAAATTTTTAAATCAGGAAAGTTTCTTTGGGGGTTGATTCATAAAAAGCTGGAAAACACTCATGGAACTTTGCTTGTTCCTTGGCTTGACAGGAGCAAACATTCCCTGAGTAAAATTTTAAGATCTACTAAGTTCTTAGCAAATAACCCTTTTTTTCTTTTCTGATATTTACTTGCTAGCTTGTTTTGTATGGATGAAAATGTATTGTGCTGATATTTCTGACAACTGATGTGTAAACATTAAAGCAGAATATCCTTAAATGATGCAAATGAGTGCATTCTTAGTTCTATTACTTGTGGTCTATTCTTCAGTTCTTGTTCAATTTGAAATATGACTGATAGCAATTATTAGTTGCCACCCAGGATCCTTGAATATGTATTACTCACCGTAATGTAATAGACACTCCTAATGGTGAATTAAGTTATAGAAAACCCCATTTAAAAACAAAATGCAGAGTCTAGATTTTGCAGGACTATTCATGTGCTAATTAAATTTTTACTTGTGGAAAATGCTGCCTTAGAAAAGCTGAAATCACTAACTGAAAAGAATTTTAAATGGAAATAACATTTATAAAATGGTCTCCATAGTTCCTCAGTGCCATCTAGCAGATAAATTGCAATTAAAATTTAATTTTCTTTAATAATCATACCAACTCTCTGCTTTTTATTAATCTTCAGAATGGTTAAGAGTTTAATCTTTGGATCAGAATAATAACACTGGACAAAGATTGAAAGTATAAGGGGAAAAATATAATCCTCAACATTTACCAAGGGCAGAATATCTGTTTCACAAAAATCTCATTCTTTACAATCTCTTGGGATAGCATTCCATTCACTTACAAACCACATTTATTATTTAATGGTATGTGTCTTTTAATAAACAATAAAACAGGGTCACTGTAGGAATTTTAAAATAAAAGCTGGTTTGCTCCTATTAATTACATGAAGTCCTTCTTTCCATTATAGAAATTTTGGAGTCACCCCTAATTCCTTACCCCCCGTCTGAAAAATTAATTAATGAGTATTCAGGTGTGCACTGCACCATAATCAGGACTAATAAGGCCTTTTTCACTGATTCGAATCCCACATGGCCAATATTATATTTTATATATTTATTTTTAAAGTGTAACAAATGCCTTTCTGGGAAAATGTGTCTAAGATACTAATGAAAACAACACATACATTAACTCTACCAAATTATGGGAAGGTTATTATATCCAAATTGTGGGTGTATCTATCATAATTTTCTACCTATCCTAAAGCTAAAGAACATACTAAACTATGAAGACAACCATTTAAAAGCATTACTGCTAGTGCTTGCTCATTCTTATTCAGGTATTAGGTAGCCATTTCAGGTAGTTCTCAATTTACAACCCAATTGGGATCAGAATTTCCATGGTTAAGCAAGGCAGTTGTTAAGTGAGTCGTGCCCAATTTTATTTTATTTTTTTTGCCATGATAGTTAAATGAATTACTGCAATTGTTCAATGAATCACATGATTGTTAAGCAAATCCAACTTTCCCTATTGACTTTACTTGTAAAAAGCCAGTTGGGAAGGCCACAAATGGTGATCACATGATTCTGGAACTATGCAACTGTTGAAAATACATACCAGTTATCCAATGCCCAAATTTTGATCACAGGACTGTGAAGATGTTCATGGTCATAATTGCAAGGACCAATTTTAAATCACTTTTTCAGTCCCCTTGTAACTAAATGAATTGTTTTCAGTTGAATGTTAAACCTCTTTAAACCTGTCCCCCTAGATCTGTGATGGCGAACCTATGGCATGCGTGCTGAAAGAGGTTGCTCAGAAGAGCCTTACTGCGCATGTGTGCGTGCTGCCCTCACGCCAGCTGATTGTTGGGTATCTGGTGTGCATGTGCAGGGGGAAGGGGTGCACACGAGACATGCTCACACAGGCAGAGACGCATGGTGCATGGGGTTATGCATGCATGCGCAAAGATGTGCGGTGCATGGGGTTGCATGTACATGCACAGGGGGCGTGGGGGGGCCTGCCTGCATTGCCTTCTGGGTGCTGGCTCACAAGCACAATTTTCGGCATGGGAGCCCAAAAAAGTTAGCCACCACTGCCCTAGATCAGGGTTGTCAAACTCATATTGTCATATTCTTGTCACGTGATGTATTGTGAGTTTTTCCCCTTTTGCTAATCTGGGGGTGGCCGTGGCCAGTATGTGACATATCCAGCCTGTGATCCGTGAGTTTAATACCCATGCTGTAGATACTAATGTATACTATGTACACCTCAATTACTTTCTTCAATGAAAAGTTAATGTCACTTTGAAGGAAGCCTATCCATCCCTGTGGCCATACATATTGCCTCCTTAGGAGTCAGACTAATTATAAGTTGGCCAGCCCATACATCAGCTCCCGAAAATATTGCTTGTTTTAGAGGGCCTTTCATGGAGTCAGTACTCCATTCTTAAATACAGGGATCATGTACTGTAATATGTGACTCATCCTTCAGATAAATTCTTTCTTAGTCCCATGGACAAAGATACTTTTCCCTGCCCATCTGCTGAGATATAGAGAAAAAGTTCTGAACTGTAAGGTGAGTTGTGGAATATATCTTACTTATAACAAAGAATTCATAGTCATTTGGTTTGGTTTAAAGTGGCCATAAATGCTATGTTTTGAAAGCTAAGTGATATTTGCAGCAAGAAAATGTAGTTACATGTTTTCACCAAAACCAAATAAAAGTCTCCTATTGCTGTCTTTTCAATTTCTTTGAATAACTACAAAAACATTTAGCCTTACATATAACCTTTTGTGATTCTCCACAGAACAGTTCACACTTTTTCACATTATGTCTTCAGAGAAAGTAACCTTTTAAATTGCTGCTTTTGGTGTTCCATTCTCAACCCTTGATAGATCCAAGATTGAACTTGCAGTTTTTTAAAAAAGTTAAGAAAAAGGTGAGGCGAGTAGTAGAGAAGAAATGATGCTTTACTAAAAAATAAAAACATTTGGACCATTTGTTCGCAAGAAGTTGTTGGGCTTTCAAAATCATATGCTTGTTTAAAAAACAAAAACAAACGTTCCTCTGAAAATCTAGTTGCAAAAAGAAGTTGTTAAGTGGGAATTAAATTGGAATGATTAACATTCTCCTTTTAATGGAAAGCAACTTGCTAGCTCTTCTATAGAAGATTTTACTAAAATTCTAGACAGATCGTTTTTTTAGCTGAGTTAAATTTAATAACATGCATTCTGCAATGAAATATGCATGTCATTCTGTTAATGATAGAGCAAACAGAGAAATATCTGTGCAATTCATTTTGTAAAAGAATTTAAAACAAAAGAATCAACTATCAACAATAACCCCAAAAATTACAGCTCAAAGGCTGTTTCATAAAACTGTTGCAACTACGTTAGAAAAAGAGCTCCAGTGAGCACAAGCTGGAATATTAGCATAAATCTTTTTAAAAAATAAATAAAAGGATGGTTGCTCAAAAAGAAGGTAGCTCATGAAGTTGCCTGCAGATAGCATCAGGGCTTTTGTTTCCATAACCAACTTCAGCACCAGCTGGAAGACAAGTTAGAATAGATGGTACAGACAATCCTCTGTATCATCTATTTCCAATTTGCAGGTTTCGCCCTAAGCAAACAGCAAATGCAGGAGAACCAGGTTGGGAATGTAATGGGCAACAGATTCAAGCTGTGCACTTTTTCACATCAGAGCCGTGATCTGGATGACCTCCAGCTATTTGTGAAAGACAAGTTCTGTGTCCAGGCACAGTATATGTATTTTGGCCATTAAGGGATGAATTATTGTTCCCTTCAATTTTGCATCAATTGTCCTATGTAAAAATGCATACATTAACATTTTATGAGCCCTTATGCATCGGTTACAGCAAGGGTGTCAAACTTGCATCATCACAGGGTCATCATGTGATGTATCATGACTTTTTCCCCTTTGCTAAACCGGGCGTGGGCGTGGCCAGTGCATGACGCATATGGCCCGTAGGCTGCGAGTTTGACAGCCCTGGGTTATAGCATTAAACTACTGTCGTTTCTATTTAGCCCTGGGATTTACTGGATGATTTACACTATTTGCTAATCATTATAGATAAAATGGTGGGAAGGGAAGGAGAATGCTTATGTTCCTTTGAATGCAATTGGAGTATGTGCATATATGTGTATTGTGAGTGAGGTGGCCCTTCAGTCTTTGGATTGCCTGAAATCCCTGATTTATTTTTTTTATAAACTGATTTCACTGGTTTCTATATATTTTTATATATAAAATGCTAATTTTATTGTTGACATTTACTTCACCTTCAAGCATGCTACAGATTTTGCTAGAAAGAACAAAGCAAGTTCAGACCGAGCTGAGAAGGATGCTTCCTTGTCAGTAATAAGAAAAGTTTCATTTTGAAATAGGAAAACAACAATAATAAAAAAAGATAATGGTAATCAGATTATGTAACCTTAGATAAATATTTT
Organism: Pseudonaja textilis; assembly: GCF_049901715.1. NCBI lineage: Eukaryota > Metazoa > Chordata > Lepidosauria > Squamata > Elapidae > Pseudonaja > Pseudonaja textilis. The sequence continues at coordinate 183,640,932 of NC_141990.1, read as the reverse complement.
AAAATCAATGTCTCAAGTTAAACTACAATCTTCTAAAAAAAATAAAAACAAAAACATCAATAGAATACTCCATAAGGGATTGGAAAACTAGAATGTGACCACTTCAGATAAAGAGTTCTTACTTTAACCTTATATTCCATTTCCTTGTGTTCCTGAAGCAATGCTTCATTTTCCTTTAAAGACGACCCCAAGTTTTGCTTATTAATGTAATCTTTTATGTTCTTCTTGTACCAAGAGGTTATCTGAAATCAGAAACAATCTTTTAAATGAATAATGTACTTAAAGAGCTTGATGGAAGCTGAGTCAATAGGGATAGAAGCTACACTGCTGACACAGGCTATTCTCTTGTGGACTGACAGATGGAAGTTTTAATCACTGTGTTAAGCCAAAATATAGTTTCTTAGATTATGTTGTATTAAGTCAAACAACTGTGGTTTGTTCTGTAATCCATAGTTATCTCAGATGAAAAGACTATTAAAATATTGTATTTAACACAATAAAGCAATAAACAGAAAAACTTGCATTAGAATGTTAATCTATTCTTGATATTGCTTATTCAGCCTTTGTCATTTCCGGATTTGTTGGGCTACAATTCTCACTATCATTGCAACACAGGCATTTGTAAGCAGATGACAGTAGTAGGAAATAAGTCCTATTTAATTTCATTGGGCTTAATTCTGAACAGACATATATAAGTATACATTTTTGTTTTTATTTTGCTTTACTGCATTGTTTCATTTCCAGAACTGTGTTTTGCAATACTTCTAAGTGGTTTTTTTTAAATTGATCTATTCATTTTAGTTTCAGCCAGAGTCCCTTTTAGGCTTAGTTTTGTCAATGCATGTAGGAAGGAACAGAATCACATTTCATGATCACCAACATTGCCAATGAAGATTAAGGCAACGTAAATTCTAGACATTTTAATGTTTGGTGCAAAAATATGCTGCCCCATGATTCCACTTCCAGAAATTGACTGTAGTCAATTGTAGTGAAGGTCACGAGGAGTGACTTAGTATCTCATGCACATTGCACAACTCAGTTCAAGGACAAATTGGCACATTAACCACACCAGTCTTTTCTCTACAAAGTGACACCCTTCCCCAGCAGTTGTCACCTCATGCCATTATAATATAAAGACTGTTGAGTTAGGACTGAGTCAAGATGGCAGCCAAAGTGGTGTGATTGAAGCAAAAAGGTGTGATTGCACATAAAAACAGGCAGGACTTCAATCAGACCACTGTGTCTACCATCTTGATTTCTTTGACTACATCCTGCAGGTGGCTCTGATGAGGACTGAGGAGAACAGGTCGAAATGCCTCAGCCATGAAATTTCCCAGATGCGTTCAGGTCAGCCAGTTTTGTCACCCTGACTTATTGTACAGAGTGATTGGGAGGAAAACCTGAAGGAACAGGAATAATCACAAGACTATTAACTTTAGATCCAGGAAGGTAACCACGATAGAATTGGGCTAAGTAAACAAGGCCTATCATTTCTGGGATGCAAAGCTGGATGACCATTAGATGGCGATATAAAAACAACTCTTTGTTCCCAAGTTTGCAACCCAGCCAAAATATGCCTCAGGGAAGTAAATGATGGCATCACATAATGACTACAAATAATTATGAAAATAGATCCTCTGTCCATATAGCTGTATTCACTGGTGCTCTAATGAACGTGTAGAAGCCAATCCTGCATAATCCTTCAGTAATAACACAATAGTCCTTCAGTAATAACACATAATCCTTCAGTAATAACACAATATTCCCCTAATAGGGAAATAAAATGAATAAAGTACAGTACATGCTACAGTGCAGGTCTCTTACTTTAACTACATATTGAATAATTGTCTAAGCATAGACCACAATCCAGCATTTAATTATTCCTCCTGAACCAAGAAAACACCCGAAAATGTCTCTAAGTCACTAGAAATCTTATCTTCCCTTCAAAGACCTTTATCCAGGGGTGTCAAACTCAAGGCCCCGGGGGCCAGATCCAGCCCACAGGGTGCTTTGATTTGGTCCACAGGGCCACCCTGGAAATAGCAAAGGACTGGCCTGCAGTGCCTCTGCCAGCAAAAACACGGCCTTCCCAAGCTCCGTTTTCACTGGCAGAGGGTTGCAGGAGGCCATCACAGCTTAAAACAGAGCTTGTGAGAGCCATGTGAGGCATTCCCGAGCTCCGTTTTTGCTGGCAGAGGGCTGCAGGAGGCCATCACACCTAAAAACGAAGCTCAGGAGTCCGTTTTCACTGGCAGAGCACTTGGGCCACCACAGGCACTCCTGACATGAGTGACATTGAGCTGGCCATGCCCACTCCAGCTCCCCAAGGTCAAACACAACCCTGATGTGGCTTAATTTCATTAAGTTCAGCGAGATTTCATTGCATCTAATTACACGGAGAGCCAGTTTGGTGCAATGGTTGAGGCATCATGTCAGAAAGCAGGAGACATTGAGTTCTAGTCCTGCTTTAAACACAAAGCCAGCTGGGTGACCTTGAGCTGGCCACTTTCTAGGAAGGAGGAAATGGAAAACTACCTCAAAAAAACCTTGGTAAGAAAACTGCAGGATCTTTTCTAGGCAGTTTGAGAATCAGACCAAATTGAACAGAAGGGAAAAAAATTACATTAGACAGACACCATCTTCTGGTCTTATTAATAACTCAGTTAGAAAGAATTTTGCTAAGAATATTCTGAACCTAAACAAGAGTGTTTCCAATAAACTGTTCAACTACAAACTCAGCAAATTACCAAACTGTTCAAAGTAGCACGGGATTAAAAAAAAAAGATAATTAAAGAAATTAAATTTTAATCTGATGTCACATCACAAAATGATTTTTTTTCCAAAAAGTTTTTTATTTTTTACACATCTCTTTATGTGAGCAACCTGATCCCAGATTATAACATTTTTACATAATCATAACAAAATGATTTTTTGAGTGCTTCAAATTTATTCATTTTGATTATCGCTCCACATTTAAGTCCTGATTTTATTTTTAAATAAAAAATATGAAGAAGTGGATATATAGTAAACGTTTTCCCCCAACAAACTTAGGAGGAAGTTTTGGCATTTCCCCTTTCACTTTAGAATACAGTGACCGTGTTTTCTTGGAAAGAAATAAAGTACAAATCTAAACAAAGGGCAAATCTGAAAGAGGTCCATAAGGATTTTAAAAAAATTCTTTATAACTTTGTTTTGCAAAGGAAAATTGGCAAGAAAATAAAATTTAAAAATTCTAAAAAACAGCTTTTTGAAATAAAGAAGTCTCCATTATAAAGGATATGGGGCCACTATACTTTACAGCAAACTAGTTTTTTTAATTTACATATTTAATTGATCTGTTGCACCATCTCATGACCCTAGGCAGTTTACAATAATAAAATCGCAATTAACTGAAAAGACCTGGGGAATAATTCATTTTTAGGGAGCTTCTTAAAAGGTATTACAATTTGAGCCAATCTCACGTGGGTGGAGAGGCTCTTCATGAGGATGAGAGCCAAAATGGAGGAACTATGTCTCCAAGCCTGCCTTCCCCTTCAACTTTCAGATAATGGGACATCACCAACAATTTGTCCTGATAAAAAGTCCTCAGACTGGTGAATTTGGTTAGAGGAGTCTGTCTAGAATTTATATACTGTAAGGCCAGGCCATATAGGATTTCACAAGTTAAAATCAGCATTTTGAATTGTATTCAGGAATCCTTTGGCAGTTAAAATCAGGATCCAAAATCATAATCCATGGTTTAGGATTTCAATTGAAGGGAAGCCTGATTTGTTGCTAAATAACAGTAGGAATTATTGCAGTCTTCCTCTTGCACACAAACCAAGGAAAATGGAGAAAAGTGGCATATGAAACTGAATCAAGCCTGCTCCACAAATCCTGTTTTGGAGGAAGACCATAATCTTGACAATATATTTATTGCAGATTTTGTTTTAGTTTAGTTTAAGAAATCTGTGTGAGAAATGGGCCCCAGGTTTAGGTGAGGGATGCTAACCTTTTGAAATAAATTGTTACATCTGACATTTTTTAGCAAGTGATGAGCAATCCCAGTAAACAGTTCTTCTAAGGATGTTTGCTCATTCACAGAGTGGCTACCACAGAGAGTACAGTCAAACACAAAATATCAATTATCACAAGATACAAGTATAAGATTGCTCTCTGTCACAATCTCTAGGCAACCAGTTCAGTATCAAGCCATAGCCTACTATCAAGAGACTTAATCTCTCACTTTCCATCAGCTCTGCAATTGTCCCTTGATCCTATAACTAACAGTAGCAAAAGAAACTTGTTGAAGAAGAGGAAAAAGAAGAAGAGGTTCTTTTCCCCGGGTATGTTTTAAAAGATTGATAATATGCTGCAACACTGCTTGAATGAAAGTTGATTCTGAGAAACTGGCAACAAAGAAAAACATATGAAACGACTCTAATATTTTATGCAAAGGAACAAAAAGTGTAGACAAGTATCAACAGAGAACAATGGCTAATATGGAATTCATAAATCAATATATTTTTAGCTTTTAACTTAAGTCTGTATGAAAGAATTGGTGGTGTTCATCTACATTTCATGACCACTTTTATCTTTTTTTAGTTTTCAAAAGTACAGTGATATTTACGAAGAATCCAAGACCATTCTTAGATATAAGGATGATTCCAAAGGCAACATATCAGTTTCTTTTGTAACTTTGCTTAATATTGAAGTAATATTTTAATACCTTTTTTAAAAAGAGGGGGAAAGCTCATGGGCCTCAGAAGAGTTTCTCTAAATGTCTATGGAGATTCTCAGTCATCCAGGTGATGGTTGTCCCAAAGTGCTTTTTCAAAGCAGCAACTAGACTTTCTGATTTTCTTTGAAGATGTTTCGCTTCTCATTCAAGAAGAGCTGAAGAAGTTTCTTGGATGAGAAGCAAAACATCTTCAAAGAAAAACCAGAAAGTCCATTCGCTGCTTGAAAAAGCACCTTTGGGACAAGAGGTTCTCTAGATGCACATTGGTGCTCATGGTTGCTACACTGAAGTCCCAGTGAAAAAGTATGCAGAAAAGGGAGGTAAACCTGCACATTTGAACCAACCATCAACTGGTTCTTCATCTACCCTTACTTACTTGTTCCAGAACAAAAGTTAAAAACAGTAAAATAAAAGCTAATAAAAATTAGTTTTATTTACAAGGGCTTACACTGCAACAAATTATTGCTAGTTTAAGAAGGAAAAGCTATATTGAGGCTGGTATAGTTTATTTAGATCCATTGCATTAATGGGGTGAGAATAAGATAAAGGAATCATCATGAGGACATATCGCAAAAAGAAATTGCCGAGGCACATTCATGCTGTGTGGTTGGATGCAAGGGGGAAAGGCACCAAGTTTTGTTAAGTCTGAATTTTTACTAGAAATTTGGCTGATATAAACCTTTCTCTATTAAAGGCTTATTTTCTGTTAGAATTTGGATCAGTGCAGGGATTAGAACTAATAAACACAAGCACGATGTTCCCCTTCTGAATATCAATTTTCATACGTAATGGCTGTAGCAGAAATAGCATGAGAAAATATTAAAATGTATAACTATATTAAATGTAATCAGAAATCCATCTAAACTGCAGTGCAATCCTAATTTCTCTTTTCCTATTCATAATATCTGAAAATCGTTATGCTTTTCTACCAGTAGAAAAGAGCTCCAGTACATGGAAGCTCCTACTGCATCAGAACAAGGCCAAACCTGCTATCGTCATCTTCATTTAGAAATGCAAGATATGAATAAACAAGCACAAATTCCTTGAATAACTAGATGGATTTGTACACTTCATAGGAGTATGTTTGGAAGACATTAAGAAAATTACATTAATAATGGATATGCTTCCTACGATAATTATGGGAAAACTAACTCTGTCTGCCTTATGGTTTCCATTAATGCGGGGGCACTATTGAATATATCTGACTGAGAAGAGCATTCAGCAATTAGGAAACTGCTCAGAATACTGCACAGCAATAAGTTAAGAAAATTGTATCGTTTTTGAACATACAGGCCTAAAAATCATACATGCCCGTGAGCTATTGAAATAGAATAAACCAAGGTTATTATTACTGCTGGTAAAATGTGATTCTAAAAATGAGAGAAACATTTGACTATAGATTGAGTAGCCCTATGCAGGGTGACACCTGTTTGTGCCAGAGCTGAATCTGTGCATCTGTTCAGGTTACCTGCAATTCCCAGTCCCAAAGATTTTGTTACAGTACATAGTGCTTTCTAAGGGCCAAGGTCTGAAAAGGAGGGCAGAAACTCTTAAAACACTTATAACACATATAAACTTCTTTATGACTGGAAATGCTGGATTATATTATTAATATCACACCGATGCATGGGGGTCTTTATTTTTATTTATTTATTTATTTTCTCAAACAATTATTAGATAACAGGTATAAGTATAAACATGGTTATAAATGCATGAAATGGATATGAATAAGAAAAAAAAGAAACAATAGGACAGGGATGGTAGGCACATTTTGGTGCGCTTAGGAAAGGGGTGAGGTCAATAGTAGACAGTCTAAGGTTAAAGTTTTTGGGGTTTGGGGAAGAAACCACAAAGTCAGGTAGAGTATTCCAGACATTGACTACTCTGTTGCTGAAGTCATATTTGCTGCAATCAAGTTTGGTGCGGTTTATCTTTAGTTTGTATCTATTTTGTGCCCTTGTATTGTTTTGGTTGAAGCTGAAGTATTCATTGACAGGTAGGACATTGCAAATTGTCTTGCCAAATAGCTTGTCATAAACAAGGATTAGGAGTCAATTAACTCAAGAAACATCATTGAAAAAGCAGCTAGAGGAGGACTGTTAAAAAAATCATTTGCAAAGAACAAGTACGGATCTATCCAAATTACAAAGATGGATTCACACAATAAGATAGATTTACCCACTTCATTGATCGCTCTCTCTTCTTTTGAGATGGGCAAAAAATAATTGGGAAGGAGGCAAAAATCTCACTCCTGAACAACATTGTGTTAGATGCTACAAAAACAAAAGTATTAAAAAGCAAGCGTTTTCACTGTATCTATTTTCCCAAGCTTTTTAGATAAATTCATTTTGCAATGTCGCTTTTTAAAAATGGGAGTCAGTCTTGGGAAATGAAAGCCATACATTCTAAGGCTGACTTTTCTTAGGAGACATAACAAAGCAATCAAGTTTGTGTCTCACTGAGTCTTAAAGACGGTAATTTGTGATGCTGTCATGACTTAAGATAGAGGTGGCTGCAACATCATGGTTTGTAATTTACCTCCTTTATATTAATTCAAAATGAGGATTTGTTCTCAGCTATCAGTTTATAGCCAAAGGCACTGAAGATGATGCTTCTGAAGGCACATAAGATTTGTCATTCTGGATACAGATCAATCTAGTCATGATACTGGTAAATTTAGTCCTCGCAGAGGCAATTATGAGCATCTGATGAATGCTTCAAAAGTTTGCTAGCAAGCCTAAGTATATTCATAAGACTTTACTTGGGGGGTTTTATATCAAAATTCAAAAAGCAATTTGTAATTTATGATATAGGCATAGTGCATTACAAAACAGGTAATATGGTACTCTCCAGGGAGCTTTTGGGAAAGTCCTGAGAGGCATCTACAGTAAACTAATGCTGTCATTTGCATATTTAATTTATATGCCCAGCCTGTTTCAAAGGACATAAAACACTTTCGGTATCTCTTATGTTAAGATGATTTCTGCATAATATTATATGGCTTTTCAGTTTAAATTAACATCCCTTTTTCTACTATGAACTGCTCTCTCTCGGGAGGTTGGTCATGCTTTTCCACTGAGTAAAAAAAAAAGTGTCACAGAAAGTGTAACACCTTAACGTGTTTATCTTGTTCAAACCATACAGAATTTAAAAAGCTATGTCATCCCAAGGAAAAAAAAAAGAGGTGTTAGTTGCTCATCTCTCTGTAGCAGAAGGATTCAGAAAAGTCCTGCTGCTTCAAACAGAAAATCCATCTGATCCAGCCTCCTGTTTCCCAAAGAAGCCAACCCGCAAAAAACTTACAAATGGGAATGAAAGCCATAGCCCAGTTTCTGGTTCTCAACAACTGAAATACAGCTTTCCAACCTGGAGGTAATACCCATGTTTTCCCAAAAATAAGATCTGGTCTTATTTTCTTTTGGATCCCAAAATAAGCACTAGGGCTTATTTTGGGGAGGTGTCTTATTTTCCCCCCATGTACGGGAGGCCCACTTTTTCTTCTTGCTCGTGGCAGGGCAGGAGGTCAAGCGGCATACCAGAGCCCCTGCTGCAAGGCAGGGGGGGATGGAGCTGCCCCACCCACCCTGCACCAGCTTACCTCAGGGCCCCCATAGCTAGACCACCCACACCCTGACACCTGCCTTGCCTCGTGACCGTGGCACCAGCACACTGCTCAGCCAAGCAGAAGAAGTAGACTGGCAACCACGTAGGCTCCTGCTGTTCATAGGTATTGATGCTGCTGCCGCGAGGCAGGTATCAGGGTGTGGATGGCCTGGAGGCAGGGGCCCTAAGGTAAGCCAGTGCAGGGCGTGTGGGACAGCTCCACCACCACCCTGCCTTGTGGTCATGGCACTGCAGGCAACCAGATACAATGGCCGGGTGGCCGGCTGTGGAGGCTCTTAAGTAGGGCTTATTTTGGGTGTATAGCTTATTAGGCACACATGTAAAAACCATGCTAGGGCTTATTTTCATGATAGGTCTTATTTTCAGAGAAACAAGGTACTTGTCCCTCTTATTAATTGCCTAATTTTTTTGAAGTTTATGTACATACAATGACCACGAAGTCTGAAGTTGCACAATACACAATACAATCCTTGCTTACTGACCATTCATTCAGCTATGGACGATGCTGGCCAAAGACTCACAACTGGTCCTCAAAGTTGTGGCCGCTGCAGCATCCCCATGGTCAGCTGACCACGATTTGTGTTCTTGACAACTGGCATGCATTTGCAACGTTCATAAGGTCCTGCGATCATTTGCAACATCCATAGTTGTCATTCAGTAAGCAAAGTCATAGGGAAGCCAGTGTGGAGTTGCTAGTCGCAGTCACATGACATTGTACTTAATTTACTTAATGACTGCAGCTGAAACTAACAAAATGCTGTCATAGGATATAATTTGTCACTTTATGATTACATGGTACACTTTACAGTTCCAACTGAAATCCTTAAGTGAGGTCTACCTGTATGTTAAAATGATGCTAATTGATGACTTGGCAGGCAGTACAATCACAGGCACTATCAACAATAGCCTCCATTAATTTGCCTATGTGGTTTTTTAAAAAAAAATATTTAAGCTAATAATGAAAACTGGAAAAAAAAGACTGTGGATTGGATATTGTCTATGTCAGACATACTGAAGTCCCATTCTATATCAACTTAAAAAGTGAAAATAATCTTTGTACTGGAATTCTTGTTATTATTTTGTTGTAATTTCAATTCTCAGTTGCATTAAATAAGGATTAAACAAGGACTGTACAATTTGTATTTTATTAATATGAACTCACTAATTAAATTTGTGTGCCTACTTTGTCAGTGTTCCTTACAGTCTGCTGCAATGTGATAAATTTCCCCTTTCCCTTCTAAGCCAATTTTGCAAATGATTTGTTAGCCAGGAATATTGAGAATTGTAGTCCAACAAATCTAGCAGATAATAATGTGGGGAAACAGTTCATTCAAGATTAATATAACACAAAACAACTTTCCAGACCAGACCTGGTTCTCCTGGTAATGCCACTGACAGATTTGCAAAACTTGTTCCAATCCTTCACCCTGCAGCTTCAAGTATTTCTCCAGCTGTCTCCGCCTGTCTTGCAGAACTTCAAGGAGAATGTCAATTTTCAAACAACTATTGTGGGCTCCCTGAATGAATTCTGGATTTATATTCGGCCCATCAGATTTGAATTCCTGTATAAATTCAGTTAGGTCATGGCTTTTGTTTAAGAGTCTCAATGATTTTTCCAGAAGCTCTGCAAAGACAGAATTAAAAATAACATTAAATTGTGGGTGAACACAGCATCATTTACACTGGAGAAAATATACATATATTGATGTAAGTTTGTTGTGTCATAAGAGAAAAATAGTAAAATTCTGTACTTCAGTTTCATGCTTAAGTGAATATGATTTTCCTGTGCCACATTTAATTCCCTTGGGCTCTTAGCAGTCATACTTACAGCATGAAAATGCCAAGAGGCGAAACTCTTTGGAGTAATGGAATGCAAAGAGACTTGCATACTATATCCAGCAGAGGGCACTGCTATCATTCACATTAATTTTAACAGAAACAATTCAGATATTGGCATATAATGTTCAGGACTGACAGACTGACAGTTCCTAAAGCCCAAAATAAAAAAATGTGCCATTTGCATATTATATCAATTGTACTTAAACATGTAATTGCACATTATCCCTGTGATTCTTGCTCTTTTTTTAAAAAAAAAACCCACAGTACAGCAGGGAGTTCTAAGCACCATTTCTGAAATCACATTCTTATAAAAGCTGGTGTAAGGACAGAATTCAAACTCTGAATGCCAATATTTTATCTCCCTGTGGCAACACAATTGGATCAAGAAGTTCACATGTTTGGTACCACACAAACATTCTTGCCAAGTACCGTTCCTTGGGATATTGACATAGTGATTTTAACAGCAGCTAGTGAAAAATCTCAATGGTAAATAGGAAATGCAAGGTACTTTCCAAAAGATTAAAACTACTTCATCAGGTAAACATCATGAGAAAAATCACAGGCCAATTTCTTCTAAAAGACACCTGTAATTTCTGAGGACAGCTGCCTAGGATCTGAAATATAATTTAAACCAAATGTCAAAGAATATTGCATACATTATTGAACAAAGATGTTATGTCACTCAGGGTGACTTTTGCAAAAATGTAGATAACAGCAGTTCTTAAATCACTTATATTGCATAAAGCTGGTCCTCCACCTGCATTTCAGCAAATATGTTGCAATGCATGACAAAGAAAACTAAATGTAACAAGGCAGAGCTATACACTGTCTCAAGATCAGATCCCAGGATCCCAGAAATAAATAAGCACATGATTTACCAATAAAGACGAATTTTTGTAGCTCAGGATTGAAATGAGGGATCCTTGGTGCTTGCTTGTTTTCTTGTTTTCTTGCAGATGTTTCATTACCCTAACTAGATAATATCATCTGTGCAAGCCCATGATTTATTTCAGTTTTCCCCTTGCTAAGTGGCCTTTGCAATACTTACAACTCTGCATGCTTAGTGAATTGAATTGCACCAAGGAGTCTGGGTGTAAAGGGCTCACCTAGCAAACTGGAGTTTGTAGAGAGGAAAAGGCTCATGATTTTATCCTATTCTCATGTTAGGCTGTAAAGGGTGTGTGTGCACGTGTGTACATGTGCAACTGTGCAAGTGTCTTCAAGTCAGTCTTAACTGCTGGCTACTACAAAGAGAGTCCCCGCAGTTTTCTTGACAAGATTTCAGAAGTGACTCTACCTTGCCTGCTAATCTCCTGGTCTCTAGCCTCCTGCCTTTAATCAAACCGGTTCTCGGTCAGTTGCTAATTCCCAAATAAACCAGAGTCATGCCAGACATGTGGAATGGATGGTTCACACCTATCACACTAAACCAGCAGTGTTCCACATCTCAAGAGCTGGAAGCAGTGATGGGATTCAGCCAGTTTGCACCAATTCAGGTGAACCAGTTGTTAAATTAATTCCCCCCCCCGCCCGCTATCAAAGTGGATTCGCGGAGTTGCAGTGCACTGCAATGGAGAAACAGGCAATGGAGCGGCAGGGAAGGAGAAGACAGCTTTCTCTTTCTTCTCCCTGCTCCTCCTCCTTTCCTCGTGATGGCCGCTCCATTGCCTGTTTCTCCATTGCAGCGCAGCACCCAGGATCCACTTTGATAGCAGCGGGAGGGTAATTTAACAACCAGTTTGCCCAAGGTCAGGTTGACCATTGTGGGAGGCTCGTCCCACATGTGTGGCAGAACTGGAGGACTGTCATGCCCCTGTAGGAGTCTGAATCCAAGGAGGAAGATGAACTACTGACAGGGAGCAGGAGTGTGGCTCTGTTGGCTGTGGAGGAAATTGGGGAAGGACAAAGTCCGGCTGGGCAGAGCAGGGGAGAGGTAGGATAAGGGAGAGAGAGTTCAGAGGAAGACCCAGGCACACTCCCTCTTCATCCTAGATCATGCAGGAAGGAACAGAGAAGACAGCAACGTGGGTTGCATGGCTTACAGGGGAGGAAAGGGCCTTGATTCCCTTCATTAGCCACACCTGGGAATGAGAGTTTAAAAGAGATGCAAACTGAGTTCAGTGTCTGCTGGGAACAAACTAAGTTGATCTTGTATTGACTTTGGTTATCTGCATTCCTGGCATCCTCGCAACTGGGTTGAATTACTGCCGTTCCTTCATGTCTGGAATTCCTTCTCTTGCTCTGCCGGACTAATTATCTCATCCTACCTTGATTGGACTTATACCGTATTTCCCCATGTATAAGCACCCCCTTTGTATAAGCCACCCCCCAATTTTTGGACTGTGAAGTTTTGAAAAAAATATTTTATTAGAGAAACAAGTTATGAAGAAAGAAAATTTACAAAGAAACAAAATTCGACGTCTAGATCTACAACTTCGGTCATGACGCCGAAGCGGTGCGCGGCGACGCTAGCAATCACGCATCGGAACGAGAGTAGGAGCGAAGCATTCAGGCCGATGCCTAGCGTATGCATTTCTATCGCGTACTCGCACTCGTAATCGTATCATCACGTACAATTTTTACAAAAAAGTATAGCATACTGCTGGAAAACCAGTTTATTCCTACTTTATTATTTTATGCATTTTTCACGTATAAAAAGTGTACCTGCTTTGTATATGCCACCCCCCTACTTTTTGGGCTTGAAAATTTTGGAAAAAAGGGGTGGCTTATACATGGGGAAATACGGTAGTTACAGTTTTTGTTGACCACGTTTTGGACTTCATTCTCTGCAGCCAAAGGCTGTTTCTGGGAGAGGTTTTCTCCAGCCCAGAAGGTAACCAAGACATTGGGGGCAAAGTTGGAGCTAATAAAGGGACTCCTACTGATTATCTGTCTGTGTTGCCTTTGTGTCATGCCCCGGGTCATCACAAGGTTGGGGATGGGTCACACCTCGATGCCAACCTGATTCTGGGCAAACTGGTTGTTAAATGATTTGAATCCCACCACTGGCTGGAAGTCACAATTCAGTCTCATAGCCTTTTAAATGATGGAAACTAATCAAGGAGAAAAGCAACCTAGAATTAAGGAGAAATTCCCTAACAGTGGGATCAATAAACCAGTGGAAGGTAGAGGGGCTCCATCCCTGTAGGCTTTTAAGAGGAGACTGGACCGCCACTTGTCTGGAATGGTATGAGGTCTCCTGCTTGCAGGAGGGTTGGACTAGAAGACCTCCAAGGTCCCTCTGTTATTCTGTTTTTCTGAAATGCTTAGTATCTCTGAACATTGGGGGAAATTCTTCTTTTCTTAAATGTTTCAAGGGGACAAATTCTTATCTTGGCTTGAGATAATTGGAAAGGAAGAATGGAAACATATTTTTTTTTGGCCTTTTTGCTTGTTTCTAGAAAAGTGGGAATAAGAGATGGAGTTTTAACAAAATAAAGATTTTAAAATATTTAATGGAATCTGTTGGTTTTTTAAAAAAAAACATTTACAAAAATTGTTTGCAAAGAAATAATATACAATATTTTTTTTCAAAAAAAATAATTCACGCATACATAGGACAAGGGGCATTAAGAAAAATGTGGTATAATGAAGGTGATCCCCAAAGAATTGGAGAAATGCTGACTTAGAGTGTCTTAATTCTTTTGTAAAATTATAGGAAATTCAAAGTTTGCTTTTATTTACAGGTCATCTAGTTGTTGAAGCTCAGATCTTTCAGTACTCAAACTGTTCTAATCCCTATTGTTAAGCCCATCTCCAATTGCCTGAGTTCATACAACAAGTTCAGCAGTGGTAGGATTCAAATGTTTTTACTACCGGTTCTGTGGGCATGGCTTGGTGGGTGTGGCAGGGGAAGGATACTATAAAATCTCCAGTCAGAGGTGGTATTTGCTGGTTCTCTGAACTACTCAAATTTTCTGCTACCGGCTCTCCAGAACTGGTCAGAACTTGCTGAATACCACCTCTGACGCTCAGTCTCTAACTATCCAACTGCATTTCAGCCACACTGTACAATCTCGGCTGTAGTTTTAGAAGACAGAATATAAACCGATTATATTTAGGAAAAAGTGGGGAAAGAATGAGATCTGCTAAGAGCAAATTGGTAGACAAATGAAGGGAAGGGAAGCTGAGGGATCAGGTTGTTGCAAAACCAAATTGTTACCCATCGTCTTTGCTGCCTTTTACAAAAGTTGCTGGGAGGATGGGACCGATGAATTCAGTGCAACCAAAATAGTCAGGCTTAATTTGCACATCTAATTTAAAGCCTGCACGATGGGGTTAAGAATGAAATTACTATCAAACCAAGCACTCATAAATAAATTAAACAGAGCAAAAAAGGTTACTTCAAGAGGGTGTTACTAATACATGGGCTTCATTAAAAAACCAAGGTGTTCTTTTCATTTTACCTGTTGATAAAATTGGAACTGACTGCCACACTGGGTAAAATATAAAAAGACACTTTTAATTACACATATATGACTACCTGCTTTTTGATTTCTTATCTCTTTGAAAAGACAAAAACAATGAAAAAATTTTATGAGCCGCCCGTTCTTGACCCTTTGGGTAAAAAAAAAGAATCCATACTCTACAAGATTATTTTTCTTGTAGCAAACAATGTCCTTATATCATTTTTAGGGATGAGCCTCAGTTTTTGCAATGGCAGTCAATCACTTGCAAATCTTCCAAGCTTAAATTGCAACGATCTTTTTACACTAAGGGTCTTCGAACTTGGCAAGTTTAAGACTTGTGGACTTTAACTCCCAGAATTCCTGAGCTAAGATGACTGGAGGAGGAATTCTGGGAGTTGAAGTCCACAAGTCTTAAAGCTGTCAAGTTTGAAGACCCCTGCTTTACACCAATGAAATTGTTGGGAGCAATATGCTGACTCTGTAAACCACTTAGAGAGGGCTGGAAAACACTGTGAAGCGGTATTTAAGTCTAAGGGCTATTGTTACTGCTAATGAAGATTGAATTGAGACTACCAAACCCATCAAAATACAAAATACACCCATCAAAATAACTTTTGATCAACATTACCTATGATACAAGCCACTTAAGTCAGAATCTGTTTAGTTTCAACCCCCCCCAAAAAAAAGGATAGAATTTTAAGAAAGCTGTTTTGTTATCAGGCAAGCAACAGCAATTTAAATCTATTTTTTAATGTAATAATCTTTGGGATTTGAGCACCTCACCGGAGAAGTTCAGCTTCCCTTGGTGCACAGAAGTGAATTGTTCTAGTGGACAGCAGGAATGGAGCTTGGGTCTTCCGGATTTTTGCACCCCACTGAACGAGAGATGGGAAGGTGGAAGCAGCTTTCAACCTTCCCTGCCAGAGAAGGAATCCAGCAGAGAAGTTTGCAAATGGCGATTACATGATTGCGGGGGCTACCACTCATAAGTGTGAGCAGGTAACCAAGCTCCCATATTGGAATCAGGTGATCATGGGAGAGGGGGACAAATAGTGTGACATTTTACGAGGGCCTGAGACAGAGGTGGTATTCAGCAGGTTCTGACCAGTTCTGGAGAACCGGTAGTGGAAATTTTGAGTAGTGCGGAGAACCAGTGGTAACCTTCCCCTGGATTGGGGTGGGAATGGAGATTTTACAGTATCCTTCCCCTGCCACACCCACCAAGCCACACCCACCAAGCCATGCCCACATGAACCGGTAATAAATTTTTTTTTTGAATCCCACCACTGGCCTGAGTTAGTTCTTGCTTTAAAGCACCCTTTTGAAAGCCGAATTAACTTTCAAACAATCAGTCGTTAAACAACCTGTAATTTATATGGTTTCCCCCCCTCCTATTTTATTCTTGCAGTAACTTAATGGGTATTTAAGCAGAAATACTGCTGAAACTTGTCCAGGGAGCAACAACATGGGGGGGGGGGGAAGGTTTGAAACTGGGCCGCCTCATGCTACTTAAGTCTTCTATCAACAAAGCCCAAATATAGTCAATACTCCCAGTGTATTTAGCAGCAATCTTATACAGCTAGTCATCAACTTACAACAGTTTATTTAGTGACCATTGAAAGTTGCAATGGAACAGAAAAAAGTGACTTATGACCATGTTTCACGGTTACGACCTTTGCAGCATCCCCATGGTTACGTGATCAAAATTCAGATGCTTGGCGACTGGTTCATATCTATGACCGTTGCTGTGTCCCGAGGTCATGGGACCTTCCCAAAGGACGTCCCAAGGTCATTTTGCGACCTTCTGACAAGCAAAGTCAATGGGGAAGCCAGATTCACTTCACAACTGGGATAAGGAAGGTCATAAAACTGGGCAAGATTGACTTAACAAATGTCTCAGTTAACAACATAAATTTTGGGCTCCACTGGGGTCGTAAGTCGAGGACTACCTGTATACAGGTCATTTAGAGATCATCAACAAGGGAAGCTTTTAGGATCGTTTGTGTAAAGGCTTCTTTTAGGTCCTAAAGCTCCAAAATCATGCCATAGCCATCCTTATTTGGACTGCGTCTAGCATATAGTGTAAATTCAGCCATTTGTTTCGAACTGTGATTTATAGCTTGACACCTAGTTCATCAGGCTTTATTCAAACAGAACAAGGGAGTAGTGTGATGCGCAGTGTCACTTGATGCCCGTGTCAATGGAGCAAAGGGCTGCGTAGAAAAGAAAACATTTTGGAACTCCCTAGGCTTTGAATCTCAACTGTGCTCAAGATTACACTTTAGCGGTCTGTGTTCCTACTGAAAGCAAACAAAAATTGGTCAAATGTATTTTGTAAGCTGTCTCTGTATTATATTAACTTGATTTCTGGTTACATTTATACAATAAAACTAGCTGTTTTAAAAGTCCTTTGAATATTGGTTCATTTCATTCCTCTCTGCTATTTCAATAATAGTAACAGCCAAGAGCTTTTACAAAACACATCCTTTCTCACAACATGCAGGCCATAATAAAAGTCATTATATCAGGCACAAACGCCTTGACGCAACATAAATGAATTTGTGACGGCTGCCACTCCGAGATGCCAGTGGATTGCCTGCAGCTCCCTAGCAGCCATCTCATGCAACTTCCCAGCACAGATGGACAACAACACTCAGAAGGCAAAACTGTACATTGCGGAATTGCTGAGTACCGGAAACTGATCGTGCTTATCAACATCACAATAACATTAGTAAAAAGAAGAAGAACACTTTGGAATATCACTGACAGGCCTGCCTCCATTCAAAACCCAAGAAAGAAAGAAAAAACCCAACTCCACTGAAGTAGAGAAGAGGTACCTTTACTGGGTTTGAAATGATAGCGGAGAAAGGAAAGCAAGATCTGAGCCAAAAGGCACGAAAGTTACATATTGAAAGTTTCCCCAAATCCCTCCCCGCCAGGGGCCCAGTCTGAACGTCCAATCCACCTCCCTCATAGTGTCATGTGGAGCAGTGGTGGGATTCATTTTACTATTGGTTCTGTGGACATGGCTTGGTGGGTGTGGCTTGGTGGACGTGGCAGGGGAAGGGTACTGCAAAATCTCCTTTCCCATCCCACTCCAGGGGAAGGATGCTGTAAAATCTGCATTTCCTCCTCAGTCCTGAGGGAAAGTTACCACCAGTTCTCCGAACTACTCAAAATTTCCACTACCGGTTCTCCAGAACTGGTCAGAACCTACTGAATACCACCTCTGATGTGGAGCACGTCTATCTGGAGTTCTAGGGTGGTCAGTCTTGACTGGGTGTAAACAACTCCATTCAGCAGCACAGTAATTCTTGGGAGCAAACCTCCCTTTTGGTTCACACGGGCCTTCATCACACCAGCTCACTTCCCAAACCCCAATACCATGCTCCCCCCCCCTCCCCATTACTATGGCAGCCAATAGCAAGCATGTATCAAAGGGAAAACCCATGCTGGAGATCCGAGTGACAATCACAGACATCATTCCCTTGGGTGGCAAATCCAAGAACTGGATCCCACAGTTCCCTGAGCAAGACCCTCAATCCTTCTAAGCAGATATAGGAAATAATAAGCTCCTTAACTATTCTTCCTGCAATTCTGAGTGGAATGGGCCAACATTTCCAGATTTCAAGTGGGAACCACAAGTTTAGGTCTTATAAGCCATACTGCCCCAAAATTATTTGACTAGCATTTTCAGCCTAGTCAACACTTCCTTGCTTATTTCTGTTTCTTAACATTCCTGTTTGGTCCCCATAATGAGGACCGTTGCCTTTCTCTGTAAAATGTATGTTCAAAGAGTGTCCCATTAAAGTAGGCTCTCCTCTTGGATGAATAATACATTGACACGTGGATAGGATTTGTTTTCAAATATAACCATTATATTATTATATAATGCCACCTTTTTGTGGGAAATTCAGGGCAGTTTAAGAGATCTCTCCAGTGGTGGGATTCTTTTTTTTTTACTACTGGTTCTGTGGGCGTGGCTTGGTGGGCATGGCTTGGTGGGCATGGCTTGGTGGGCGTGGCAGGAGAAGGATACTGTAAAATCTCCAGTCAGAGGTGGTATTTGCCAGTTCTCCGAACTGCTCAAAATTTCCACTACTGAACTGGTCAGAACCTGCTGAATACCACCTCTGGATCGCTCAACATTTTATCTCCAGAGAAGAGCAACCAAAATGATTAGGCGACTGGAGGCTAAAACATATGAAGAACAGTTGCAGGAACTGGGCATGTCTAGTCTAGTGAAGAGAAGGACCAGGGGAGACATGATAGCAGTGTTCCAATATTTGAGGGACTGCCACAGAGAGGATGGGGTCGAGCTATTTTCCAAGGCACCCAAAGGCCAGACAAGGAATAAGAGATGGAAACTGATCAAGGAGAGATCAATCTTGAAGTAAGGAGAAATTTTCTGATAGAACAATCAACCAGTGGAACAGCTTCCCTTCGGAAGTTGTGGGAGCTTCATCACTGGAAGCTTTCAAGAAGAGATTGGACTGCCATTTGTCAGAAACGGGGTAGGGTCTCCTGCTTGGGCAAGGGGTTGGATTAGATGACCTCCAAGGTCCCTTCCAACTGTTAATCTGTCTTTGACATAGTTTGGACTGATTAGTCTGAAGTTACACAGTGAATTTCAATAGGTGAGGGTGGATTTGTTCTCTAGTATATTACACCCAGACAGAGACAGCCAGAATTGCTTCATACTTCCTTAGAAAGTGACTAAGGATTGGAAAACTGTTGTGATCTTTTGATGCTGCTCTATTCTGCTGAAAATATTTTAAAGAAGTAAATTTTGATGGGAATTTTAAGTGTCGTCTGCCTTGAGTTTAGCACAATAGGCCTTGCACAATGAACTACTGTACTGAAATTTCTCCTCCTGAGTATTGTGGAGTCTTAGCAATAGGGTGCGATAGGGATTGCTGAAGGAAGACAGAAGCATCCAAAATTTAAGATGTCTTCTTCAAAATTCCTCTTTGGTCATAGTTTGATCCTTTACCTAACTATAAAGTAAACAGGTTTAGGAGCATGGAGAATTAAGAAACGAAAATGTGCCTATAAGATGTATACACAAATTTTCTTTTTTTAATTTGATGCTTCCAAACCTCATTCAGATACTACTTCTAAATTGCTGTGGAAAAAAATAACTCACCTGTTGACAGCTTCCTACTAACACCATTATGTCTGAAATGCAGGGGTAATCAGAATTTTTGGGAATGTCACCTATCCTCCTTATGTTAGGGCTGCTACTGCCAATGCGTACTCTGTTCATTAACTAGGTTTGTCAATACTTACGCACGGAGAGTCAAATCTGCTATATTAAATATGCCACAAAGAAATGACTTTTGCAGGACAGAGAAAAAGGGATATAGTGGCACTTCGGTACTCAACGTTAATTGGTTCCAGGATGTGCAATGACAACCAAAAATGATGAGTACCAAACATATTTTTGCCATAAGGAATAATATGATGAGTCACAAAGCAGCTGACACCAATAAGTTCTAACTTGTGCAAATGATGAGTACCAGAACAAAATGTTCAAAATGCACTGAGTACCAAATTTGATGAGTTTCAAAGCAGTTGAGTACCAAGGTATCACTGTATTTCATTAGGTAGGCTAATAGTAAGACCTGATTATGCTTCACTTCTAAAAATCCTGTTATCACTCAACCTATGATGTACTGATCCTAAAATCATGGTATAGCAGAAAATCTGAACACTATCAAGTCCAACCTCTTCCTTCAGTGAAGGGTTAACCATCTAGTCCTACCATATCAGTCCACCTAATAAAGAAACAGATTCTAAACACAGAGAACAGATGTATTACATAGGAGGGTCTTTACAGAGTAAGCACATTGCTTAGCAAATATGCTAAGGAAGAAAATCATTACAAAGAAAATTAAACATGGAAACAATCAACTATTTAAAAAAAAACATGCTTATGATAGGCTATCTGAACAAACTACAGTAACTCCATAATTTTAGGGCCACATTGCCAAGAGGAAAGCCATTTGTTCAAAATATTTAAGCATGCCTGGGTT
Organism: Pseudonaja textilis; assembly: GCF_049901715.1. Lineage (NCBI taxonomy): Eukaryota > Metazoa > Chordata > Lepidosauria > Squamata > Elapidae > Pseudonaja > Pseudonaja textilis. The sequence goes on along the minus strand of NC_141990.1, from coordinate 183,620,305 downwards.
TCGTGTGGCTTTCGATTTAAAGCTTACTCTGCCTGAAGCTTCATGAAGAAAGTGTATATAAAATAAAATGAGATCTTCTGTTACCATTGCTTCAGAGAAAGAGAGAGTTAATGGACTGCCAAAATATTTTCCAGATTTTGGATGTACCAAGTGCATTGATTCAAATCCACCAGTGTTTCAGCCAATCTGTTACCAGTTCCTGCATCAAACGGCACAGTGGTGCCAAATCCAATTGAATCACCAGACATATCAAGTGGGTGTCTCCAGCTAAGCATTGGAGAAATCAATGGGAGGTTCTGAAAACTGGGCAGAGCAATATGTAAATTGAATCATGTCCAGTCTTAGGAATTTTGCACCATAGAAGTGTTCTCTATGCATCTTTGAACTGGCATATGTGTGTGTGTGTGTGTATGTTTTCATAGATTTTCACAGGTACAGATATGCAGGCCTTGGCATGTTTGGGTCTTTTCCCATGTACGATTGAGAGTATCTTGGCAACGTTTCACCGAGGTCCCACTTGCCATCTTAAGGCTGGTGCTTTCGGCTTCATGCTTGTGGAGTTGTCAACTCCATCAACCATTCAAGAAATGTCAACTCCATCAACCAATCAAGAAATGACAACACAGCCAACCTCCCCACCAGTATATATCGGGAGACAGCAGCTCAGATCACACTTTGCCTGCACAAGCACGAAGCCGAAAGCACCAACCTGAAGATGGCGAGTGGGACCTCGTTGAAACATTGCCAAGATACTCTTAATCTTACATGGGAAAAGACCCGAACACTCCAAGACCTGCATGTAGATGTATATGTATATGTAGCTGATGTATATGTATATGTACACACACACACACACACACACACACACACACACACACACACACACAATGTGCTGACCAGTTCCTGATCCCTACCCTGCATCTTTTGATCCTAGTCATGGCCAATCATCTGGCTTCTCTCCAAAAACAATGGTGACAAACCCAACAGATTCCCTATATGGGGATACTACCCTTGGGTGGAGTTAAAATAATTGATACAGATAGAGCTGATTCAAGCCATCTCACTTTTGGCCTTGGAGACCCAACTGGAAAAAAAAAATGTTGCCAGGATATGTTTATGCTGTGATTAGCTGAAGTAGGAGTTACCCTTAGTCAATAGTTGAACAGAACTATAAAAATCAGTGACATTTATGACAGCATAAGTGGTTCTCCCTTATGTTATTCTCACAATGGTCCATGATGCAGGCTAAGCTGAAAGATGGAGACCGGGCACAGAATTTAAACCTAGCTCTCTCCAGAGCGAATCTATAGTGTTAGAAAAGAAACACATTGTGACATCTGTGTTATTTTTAAAAACTTGCAATATTTCAACCGTGACCAAGAACATTAACTTCAGAAGAAATTGTAATCAACTTTTATTCAGAAAGACCTTATTTGAAATCTTCCTTATAAAAGAAGATGCTCCCACCCTCTTCAATACCTTTTGTATGATGTTTGTGCTGATGCAAGAGTTCTTTCAAAGATTCGGGGTTTTCAAACTCTTGAGAAGACTGCAGAAAATCTTCAACTTGGTCAATTTTGGCAGCAAACTGTAGAGATACAGAAAATATACTCTTCAAAGAGCTGCGCATATCATGGAAAAGAATCAAATAAGCTTTTCAACTGCTTTGCACATTATTAATATATCTGTTCTGTTCTTCTAAAGCTGTCTTCCTCGACCTTGTACCTTTTAGATGAGGTAGATTTCAATTTCAACAGTTCCCAGCCAGCAGCACTGAAAATAATTGCTGTTTCCACTACTTGTATGAAATAGGGACCTCTTCAAAGAACGGGAAACAAGAAGCTGTTATCTGCTTGATTGTTGCCCTTATCCTCTGATTTTTGCTAGCTTTAACAGGTTGCATGCAAACAATGACAAATCTGAAATGTCGAGCATTGTGTTGACTTGGTAGAGCAAAGAAAATCAGCTAAAACAGTTCTCTGGCAGGCAACATAATTGTCCCAGCTTTTAAAAAAATCCCCACAGATGTGTTGCTCTGCATTTCCTTTCCTCCACATAGCTGCCACTAACTGAATACAGCCTTGAGGAAACAGATGATTGTACCAAACATAATTCCCTCCTTTCCCCAATCCTCACATTGTTCCCTAAAGCAGAATGCTTTGAAATCAATTGAGTCTAAAATCTACCAAACCATCATACCCTGTAGCAAAATATGCATACCAAGAAAACAAAACAAAAAATACTCTCAGCTGCCTCAAAAGGGCCCTAAGAAAAGAGTAATTTATCTTTGTTCTCACAGACCTCATTGCAAGTACATCTTCTAAGAGAAAATGCTCATGAAATAATGGCCACTACTGAAAAGGTATAGTTCTTAGCCTTTTTTGTCCCAAAATAGAACTTTGGGAGATTCACTGAAACAAAATAGCTAGATAGCTAGATAGCTAGATAGTTAGATGATAGATAGATAGATAGATAGATAGATAGATAGATAGATAGATAGATAGATAGATAGATAGATAGATAGATAGATGATAGAGATAAACGGATATATATATATACATATATAATTTCAGTAAATCTCCCAAAATTCCTTTTTGGAACAAAAAAGGCTAAGAATTATACCTTTTCTGTAGTGGCCATTATTTCACGAGCTATATCCATTATCTATCTATCGATCTATATCTACATCTATGGCTGTCTGTCTGTTTGTCTATCTATCTATCATCGATATCTATATCTATCTATCTATCTATCTATCTATCTATCTATCTATCTATCTATCTATCTATCTATCTATCTATCTATCTATCTATCTATCTATCTATCTATCTATCTATCTATCTATCTATCTATCTAGCTTTCCTGCCATTCAAGCACCCTGCCTTTGTTTTTGGGAGGAAATACTATTAGCTATATATAAATTGGGAATACACATACATCTAGAGGTATAGAATAAGCTCACATAGAGTTAACCACTGTATGTGGTTGTTAAGACGTGATACGTTTTAATTCTTAGCTGTAATTTAATTAGTTGAACAGTGTTAGCAGAGGCAGGCTCTACAAAACCGCATCACGACTAGATAGCAAGAAAGATCTAGAGATTTTTGCTTCAGTCTGAATTTTTGAAACCTGGGCCAAGTAATTTAACATGTTTTGGTTTACCATATTGACCCAGTGGGAGTTTAGCCATTGATCCAAAACAGGGCATCTGCAATGAGTGCTTGTGCACACTAGTAGCCTATTGTTTTTATTTTAAGTTTATTTCCCTAATTCATTTTATTTGGTTTCTAATCTCGCTACATATTTCAAGTAAGTGAATAGCTTTGCCTTCTCTCCCCTAAATAAAATTATGCGTAAGAGAGAAACCCCCTGACCAGAACACTTCAGATGAAATTAAGAACGATTGTGAAAAATTATGCCTTTTGCTCAGTCTGCTTTTTCTTAAACATTCTGTTCTGGTTTTATTATTATTATTATGATAGAAAACAAATGCATTATCCTCCAGCATTTGGGATTTAACTTCCAATTTTCATTAAAGAATATCCTGGAGATGAGGCTTGTGTTTTATCATAATAAAACAAAGATTACATATAATCATATTCTGTCAATTAAAGCAAAGCTTTCCAGCAAGAGGCTTCCAGGATTTTCCATTTGAAATTGATGCGTGTTATTTCCCATATGCCCCTTGCTTAGCTATTTCAAGAACAATAAGGCTGCATCCTTGGTTCCATTTTTTTATTTTTATTTTTGCTACTTCAAGGAATCTGATAGTATGCATAACCAACTGCCTATCCTTCTCTGCATGTGTTTCAGTCCTGCTGAGAGAAATCCCCCTAGTTCCGAGCTGCAACAGCAGGTGCTATAAATCTCCCCGTGGGCCCCCTGTATGACTTAGGCTTTGATAATTTCCATATCTGAGAAGAGGGGGGGCCTAGCAATTCTCAAACGTTGGGATGAAGAGGGTGGTGCTTCTATTGCCCAGGAGCAGTGGGTCCAGAGGTGGTATTCAGCAGGTTCTGACCAGTTCTTCAGAACCAGTAGCAGAAATTTTAAGTAGTTCAGAGAATCGGAAAATACCACCTCTGACTGGAGATTTTACGGTATCCTTCCCCTGCAACACCCACCAAGCCACGCCCACAGAACAGGTTAGTAAAAAAATTTGACTCCCACCACTGAGTGGGTCCTACCATCCAAATGAGTTATGGGGGAACTCCTTCAGCACTAAATAAAAGAACTAATAGAGCAGAAAGTAAGTAAAAGGGAAGAATGGCATTTCGGGGCCAATATATGGAGACAGGCCATTGTTTATTTGTTTGTTTGTTTTCTGCTAAAAAGAACAGAGATTTACGGGTAGTCCTCGACTTACAACCGTTCATTTAATGACTGTTCAAAGCTACAATGGCACTGAGAAAAGGGACTTATGTCCGATTTTCACTCTCATGCCCATTGCAGCAGCATCCCCATGGTCATGTGATCCAAATTCACACTCTTGGAAACTGACTTGTATCCATGATGATTGCAGTGTCCCAGGGTCATATGATGACCTTCTGACCAGCAAGGTCAATGGGAAAGCCAGATTCACTTAACAACTGTGCAACCGACTTACCGACGGCAGTGATTTGTTTAGCAGTTGTGGCAAAGAAGGTTGTAAAATGAAGCAAAGTTCTCTGAACAAATGCCTCGCTTAGCAACAAAAATGTTGGGCTCAATTGAGGTCATAGGTTGAAGACTACCTATGAAGGATGCAAGCAGTATAGGGCAAAGGTTTGGGGCATTCAGTTGCTTGTCTGTTGTCCCACCCAAGCCAGGGATTCTACTTACTACTCTAAAAGTAATTTTTCAGTAAGACATGGAACAATGATTCTGCATTTCACAAAGGCATTTATTCTCCAGTTAAGAAGAGTAACTGTCATGCCCCTGTTGGAATCTGATTCCAAGAGGGAGGTCGAGCAACTGATAGGGAGTGGAAGAGTGACTCCGGTGGCTGTGGAAGAAACTGGGGAAGGGCACAGTCCAGCTGGGCCTTCAGAGGAAGACCCAGGGCCACCTCTTCTTCATCCTAGGGCATGCAGGGAGGAATGGAGAAGGGAGCAACATGAGTTACAGGGGTTATGGGAGACTAAAGGGCCCTGATTCCCTTCATGAGCTGCAGCTGGAAAAATAGGATTTGAAAAGAGCACCTTGCTGGAAGCAAAACAAGAATTATTTTGGTTTGTCAAGTCTTATCTAGGTTCTGGCATCCTCCCAACTGTGTGTTTCGTTATCTTTTGAAGTCTGCAATTCCTTATCCTGCCCTGTCTCGTTAATTGCTGCAGCTGTGGTTTGTGTTGGTTTTTGATTTATAATTTATATGTACTTTGGGTTCGGACTGAATTTCTTCCCCTTTTTTATTTTTTATTATTTTTTTTCTTTTTCTTTTTTTCTTTTTTCTATTTCTTTATTTTTTATTTATTTTATTGTTTTTTTTTTAATTTGGTTTTTAAAACAAACATAAACAAACAAAACATAAAAACATAAAAACATCTTCCACACATATATATTTCTTCCCTTTAAAAACTGTTCTTGGGAGAGTTTTTCTTCCACCCGATGATAACTGGACATTGGGGGCCAAGTTGGAGGTATTAAAGGGTCTTTACTTACTTTTGTGACTTTGTTGCTTTTGTGCCACATCTCACTCAGGTCATCACAGTAACAGCAATGACACTGGACAAATAGCTACTAAAGGCAGCAGTGGGATCCTATCTGTTCACTACACACACGCACAGCTATTTTTACACACCAGCTGAGGCCTGCAGCGCCAATCAGCTAAGGGGATAAAGAATAGAAAAGCACAGAGGCGGGTGGGAAGGCCAATCCTGCGCTTTTCTCTTTTTCCTCCTCTCAGCTGATCGTCGGAGGCTTTTTTACTACCGGTTCTGCCGAACCAGGCTGAACTGGTAGCATACCACCACTGACTAAAGGGGATGATAAGTTCCCTTTTCCTGGGATGTTAAGGCAGTAATCAACATCACCATCTTGACTCTTTTGACTGCCCATGGATGGCGTTAATTTGGATTTCTCTGGATCTTTTTTTTTTTTGTCTCAAAAGTTGCTTCCAGCTCTATGATTTCTACCTGCTAATATCCCACTGCCATAAAACATTTTCCCCACTCCATGGTTTTGTTTTGTTTTGTTTTTTGCTCTACTTTTAGTTCTTTTAGTTATGGAAAAAGAAAAACAGCTGCAATTAACTTTTTTTTTCACCCCCTGTTCTAAAGCAATGAAAAGCCATCAAGCGGGAAGAGATACTTGAAATGCAATGGGGATTCATTTTCTTTGAAGATGGAAAGCATTTTCCCTTCTTGTAGACTGACCTCTAGAGCGTTTTGAAAGAAATCCAAACTCAGTTTTAACAGCGTCCTCCGCTTCTCCAGAACAATTGTCAGGGAGTCCCAGGCATCTCCCAGGGATTCTGCCATGGCTTCGTATACCTGCTCTTGATGCTCCGCTGCTGTCTTGTCGGCTTCCCGTAAGAGATCCCAAACTTGGCCTTCTAAGGGCTACAGATAAAAGAAAAACAATGGATCAGAAATCAGGACAGAAGTTTCCCAGCAGTAGGGACAAAACTCCCTTAGATTTGCTCTGTTCTTTGACTTGAAAAAATTCTCAGAAACTTCAGGACAATCCACCTCTCCATTTTACCCAGAGGCAGGGCCACTTCAGGGGTTACAGCATCCTTGCCTTTCTGCCCACTGCAAGAATACCCATGAATGCTGACTCCTCTGCTGACTTCCTTCTTGGCTGGGCCAGCTGCTGGACACTCTCTGGGGAAATGTCTATGCCTCCTTCCCCATGCTCGGGAGGTCTTGTGGAGGGGCTGTAAATGACAGGGTGACTGTGGTGGCAGCTGCTGCTCTAGAGCAGGGGTGTCAAACACAAGGCACGCAGGCTGGATCTGGCCAGCAGTGTGGTTGGACCCAGCCTGTGCATCCGTCGTGGAAAATGTAAGGGGCCAGCCTCCATCGCTTCAGTCCGGTCTACCCATTGCGAATAGGAAACATTGGGTCAGCCTGGCTTTGGCCTGGTCTGCCCAATGCAAAGAGGAAACATACCAGCAGTTTGGGGAGTGGCGTCAAGCTGGCCACGCCCACTCAGTTGGCCACAACCTAGTCAGCCACACCCACCTGGCCCACTGAGGTCAACCACAGACCTGATGCAACCCTCAATGAAATTGAGTCTGATACCCCTGCTATAGAGTCTACAGTAGAAATGCAAAAAGAAAAGCACTCTGCTCTGGTTGTTATGCCCAAGAGTGGTAGAATGGGTATACAATCCAATCTTTCTGCCAGACTCATGCCTTATCCCCACTGCCCAAACTTATCTAGTGTTGGGGACACTGCCCAGTGTCCCTATCATTAGAATCAGCAGGTATTTTTTTTCTGGAGAACATCGTCAACTAGGATTCCCCACTCACTTTCATTTGTTTCCATATTCTACTTTCCCCTTAGTATCACCTTGAAGGCACCTCTCTGTTTGGGCTACTGCGTTTCTGTTAGTTGTGTTAGTTGAGAGCCAGTGTGGTGTAGTGGTGAAGGTCCTTGACTAGAAACTGGGAGACAAGGACTCCCACCTTGGAGATAAAGCCAAGGATGGATGATCTTGGGCCAGTCCTTCTGTCTCAGCCCTGGGAAGAAGGAAATATCAAACCACTTCTGAAACTCATGCCAAGAAAAATGCAGAAACTGATCCAGACTGTCCTAGGAGTCAACATACATCCTTGTAAGCTGCCTTGAGTCGCCATGAGCTAGTAGGTGGCAATATATTTTTTCTAAATAAATAAATAAACTAACTAACTAACAAATAAATAAATGATTCAAAGGTGCCAAAAACTAAACAAAGCAAAACTCCAGCCGCACAGCAATTGGGTGGCGCAGTGGTTAGAATGCAGTACTGCAGGATACTTCTGCTGATCACCAGCTGTTTGGCAGTTCAAATCTCACCAGGCTCAAGGTTGACTCAGCCTTCCATCCTTCCGAGGTGGGTAAAATGAGGAGCCAGATTGTTGGGAGCAATATGCTGACTCTGTAAACCACTTAGAGAGGGCTGTAAAGCACTGTGAAGCGGTATATAAGTCTAAGTGCTATTGCTACTGTTATTGCTATTGGTTTCAAACATGGCAGAATTTGTTTCCCCCATTCTGAGAGTGATCTGAGGTGACTGGCCTAAATTCACCCAAACAAATGAACAAATAAAGTTCAAGACACAAATGACCAGGATCAAATTATTCTATTGTTTGAGTCTCTCTGGAAAAGGCTGTGGTGCTGTGGTATTACTTATGATACAGAGGTGGTATTCAGCAGGTTCTGACCAGTTCTGGAGAACTGGTAGTGGAAATTTTGAGTAGTTCAGGGAACCGGCAAATACCACCTCTGACTGGAGATTTACCAGTATCCTTCCTCTGCCACGCCCACCAAGCCACATCCACAGAACCAGTAGTAAAAAATTTTTGAATCCCACCACTGTTATGATACCTCTTTAATTTTTAGTTCAGATTTAGTTGCTAATAGTACTGTATTGTTAAGGTGAATATTGATTATTTGCAAAAACATTGCAAGAAAAAGTCGGATTATTCATTTTGATCTTAACAAATATTAAACATGCTTTTTATCTTAAACTAAGGCTGATTCGACATATTTCCCCCTTTTATTTGTCACCCTGGAGAATGTTTAAGAAGTATTGCCTGAGAAAATTATTATCTTGTAAGTTTAAAATGATGGAGAGGATATCTCGATATATATAAGCTTTCCCCCCCTTTTTTCTCATTTTGTTTGGTTGTTAATATGAATCCAGGGAAAGGAATTACTGTAGGCTTAAAGATATGCACATAATTCTGAATAATATAACCCCAATTCAAAATTTATTAATATATGAAAACATATGAATTTGCCTAGCATGAAGAATTATCATTCTTTTATAATAGAAAGACAGCATCCTGCATTTTAAGTCCTGGATAAATGATATGTTTGCTCTCTGCTTTATGGAGTTGCTTTTTATTGATGTGATAGAGAAACTGATCAACATTATTCCATGTAGTCAAGTTTTCACACCGTGCTTTTTATATCTATTATAACATTTGTTTCTTTTTTATTATTTTTGTGGCTTTTTAATTTCTTTCTGTATATTAAAGGATTTTTTAAAAAAATCAGTGGGTCATACGAGCGATGCGGTGGACTAGAGGTGGAGCTCTTGCCTCACAATCAGGAGACTGTGAGTTCACTCCTAGTTAGCAGCCGAGATTTCTCTCTTTGGGCGCAATGAGTAATTGTCTGCTGTGAACTATGTGTAGGCCTCAGGAAGGGCAACCAGCCAGTAAATACTTGAACTCTGTTCAGTTGCCCTGACTCCACCCCAATGCAAGGAATTACAGGGTCATTTTTTTAAAAAAAATAGTGGGTTGTACAAACCTAGGTAATTAGATTAGTCATGGTTTAGTTCATTGTGCTATTGTGTTTTTAAACATACTCAGATTAATCTCATGATTTCAAAGGGTACAGGTACCTGCTTATCCTACAATCTTAGCAGCAGGGTTATCCAAAGGAGTTGAGGAGCAAGGTGAAATGTATTCGTTGTTGAATTAGAAGTAGTATACAGGAAGTCCTTGACTTATGGCTCTAATTGAGACTAACAATTATGGGTATAAGCTTTGATGGTCATAAAGTGGCTCACCAAATGATCGGACCCAATTTTATGACTTGTTTCTCAGCATTCATTGAGTGACTACCATGGTTGTTAAGTAAAAATGGCAGCTGTTAGGTGAACGCCATTGTTGTTCAGCAAACCTATTGTTCATTGGACCAGTTTTTGCCAGAAACCAGAACTAAACACTGGTTTCTGACAAACCTGTCATGTATTGTGGTCATGTGCCCATGGGGCACTACAAAAAGTTGTAAATTCAGACCATCCAAAACACAATCACATGACCGGAGAGGGGGGAACATTGGAACTTTGAAATCTAGTTGTAAGTTGTAAGCTTCGGGCAGCTCCATCATAACTTCAAACGATCACTAAGCAGTCGTAAAAGATCTCCTGTATAGGTTTGCCTTTGCCCCAGCGCAAGTCATTTTGTTTTGCTTCTTTTGCTACTTTCACCATAAGGCCTAAAAAGTACTGCCATTTCTCTTTATTTCAAAATCTTCAGAGTATCTTCTAGACTTGAAGTATTTGTGCCCGTTTTCATCTCAGCTCTTTATCATGACAATGGATGAACGGCGTGTCAGGTTTTGCTTTTACTTTGGTGCTATCTGGAAGAATGCATAATGAGGAATCCATAATAGACAAATTAAAATCTAGGATAACTCATTCTCCTGATACAGACTATAATAAGAACTGAAGATAGGAAAAGATGAAATTTTCCTGATAAAGACCGAGCTGAGAAGAGGAAAATAATAGAACACTTAGACATTGTGCTTTGAACTCAGAATCGTAATATCCAGATTCTCCCAAGCCACCATTTCTCTGCCAGTAATGGTTGCGTCTGAATTGGCTGATAATCTCCCTGTTCTAAAAGAAATGCGATGAGAAATACTTTTCAGAAATAATGAACAATTGTTTCTTAATTAAAAAAGAAAGATTAATAGTTGTCGTGAAAGAAAAAAACATGAAGACAGAGTTACCAAAAATGAATTATTATTTGAAATATGAACTCTGCACAATACAGACCCAAGAGAGTGAAAAAAGAGAGTGAAAAAGAAAGCCACCACAAATATTTCCTCTGAATATAGTAGATGGAGAAACAAAAACACATTTTTCTAATTGGAGGGCATTGGTGCACAGCCTATGTATACCTATGGCCACCAACTTCCCATTTCATTGCTGCTGAAGGGGAGGGGACAGATAAAAAGAGAACATGAAAAGTATGTGAATGGAGTTTAAGACAAAAAAAGAGTTTTGCTTTGCACGTCTTCGATTCAACACACACATTTTCCTCTTTGTCTTAGAAACCTGGCTTAAAATATCTTTCACAAGGCTCATGCAATTCTCAGCCAACTTTCATTTTAGAATCCTGACTGTATATGCCAAAACAGAAACTTTGTGAATAACACAAGTAATTAATTCAGGCTCTTCTAGAGGTCCTTTGGATCACACAGAACATGTGAGCAGCAGCCTTGCCTAATTTTAACGATAATGTCCTCAAGGGATCAAACGGGTGGGATAGATCAAAACCCCACCATTCTGGTATCTCTGTCAATAGTGCGCACTCTTCTCTCTCTCTCTCTCTCTCTCTCTCTCTCTCTCTCTCTCACACACACACACACACACACACACACACACACACACAGACACACACACACACACACACACACACACACACATACACACACACCATGCAACTGAGGGAAGGTTTTGAGCATGATATCTCAACTACCATTTATCTCTTTTGAGTTACCTTCAAAAGTCTTTTGGAACGTGCAGAAGTCTAACGGTAGCCTTCCAGGACATGAAAGGCATGGTAGCTTTAGTTGCGGATGGGGGCTACATTTTGGCTCCTTCAGATTCTGAAGTATTTTTGGAAAGTCAGATCCAAAATGCTTCAAAGCCCCATTGATTATTTTCCTTAGGGATAAAGCTGAGAAGATTGACTGAAGTACGGTACACACATTGTGTAGAAGCCTTAGTAAAATTCCTATTTTTCCTACCAGCCCTGAGCTTATGAAGCAGGAGGATTGGTCAAGAATCATGAAAGCCACACTAGATAATTTCATTCTTCTGAGTCAGCTATTATGTCTGCAGACCTCACTTAGTCTTAACAGTAGCAGTAAACTTTGTGTTAGACATGCTTGCTTAAGTATCTTCCCTGCTGGAACAGTAAATAGCTTACTGTTTCTAAAAATACTTTCCATGTTGAAGGTAGGGAATACTAGGTGAAATATGTGAACATTTATAGCAACTTTTAGAAAGTTACTCAGTATGATAAAATTAAAATACACAGAGCAATCTTTGCACACTCCAACCTTAATCCTGCTTGGTCTGATGGAGTTTATTTTCATAAAATGTGCACTGGATGGCAACCTTAATTCAGCTCACAGAACAAATGTCAAAGGCATACTAAACACATACACACAAGGTAATAGATTGAATATTAATTTGTCTTGTTTGTATTTTCCTCCTCAAAGTGTATCGGTGAATAAAGGTAGTTTTTCAGTTTCTCACTTTCATGGCCATACCCATGATGTATGCACCATGATTAATTTTTAACATGAATTGTCAATATTTTTTGTATTAGTACTTTTCAATTGTTTCAGTATTCATATCGTTATTGTAATTATTGTCAACTCTTTGGTCCAATTCTTTAGTTTTAAAAAATCTAACTAGGCAAAGGCTACTATCAGTTCTTACAGTTGGGAAATTCAGATTTTCATTATGCACATCCCCCAAAAAATTTTATTTGACTTTATTTATCAATTGCTTACAAGATAATAGGTATAAGAATAAACATGAGTATGAATACAGGAAATAGGTACAAATAAATGGGGACAATAGGGACAGTAGGCCCAATTGTGCACTTATGCACGCCCCTTAATTGGTGTTATCATTTTTATATTTTGCCTGATCAGAAGACTTACTCAATTTTCTTGGTTATCTGTGTACAGGAATAAGCAAATATATCTCCCTCATTCTTCACATCTTCATATCTTTATATATAGGAAGGATAACGTTCACCCTAACCTTTCTTAACCAGTTTGATCTAGTGGTTAAGACACCAAGCTAGAAAACAGGAGATAGTGAATTCTAGCCTTGTTTAGGCATGAAAGCCAACTGGGTGACTTTGTGCTGGGAAATTGAGAGAGGGAGAAGTATGAGATGTTTACCACCTTAAAAGTAATAAAAGTAGTATTAAAAATAAATAATGTATGATCAGTTTCCATGATTCTGAATTTGTAGAAATCAGGATTTTTAAATTGCACACAGGGTTTCCACAGATGGAAGAGTCATTCTCAACATAGAAAGGTTTGGTTGGGAGAAGATGAATAAACATACATATCTCTGGTCCTTCACCTCACATGAGTGACTACAGGTATGCCTGTCATATGGACTCACATCATAACACAAGAAGTGTCCAAATGGGGTTTTAAAAAAAATCAAGATGGTTGTTATGATGCAGTCCACATTTTTATAAATGCATCAAGATGCTGTTCACATAAAAAGGGACAAGGCTTCAATTTTGTCACCATTTTGACTTTTTTGACCCAACCAATGGATACTGCTACATTTAGGCATGCAGGAAAGGGGCAAGGGATGAAGCATGTGTTATACTCAAAACTTACAACTTGCATACTTTCATCACATGCCTGGACAGTAATATATAAAGGCAGAGTTTGCTTCATGATGCAATAATTTCATGTAATGAAATTATTTTGCTGTGGGGGTGGGTTAGGACTGTGACAACTTGCTACGGCCAACTGAACTCACCACAGCCAACTTGCTGCAGCCAATTCATTGTGACCAACTCCCCCAGGCCAACTCACCATAGCCAACTTGCCCCAAGACAAGTCATCAGAGGACAAGAGTTACACTAATATGAAAAAATAATGGAATAGAATCATTAAAGAAAGGAGGCCAAAGGAGGGACAAAAAGAAATGTGAGCGACAAAAATTAAAATATATTTTATTTTATTTTTTAAAATAAATGTTATTAAGTTTCCAAATTTTAAAAACATAAAATAAAACTTTATACTTTGTTATCAACATCAAGACATCTTTTGCATCTCCTCACATTTTTCAGTATATGTATTTACTTATTCCTTTACCATTACATCTTACTCTTACTATAAATCAATATCTTTTATCCTTACATCT